>NC_091062.1:103093977-103422640 GCF_000393655.2 Nicotiana sylvestris | reverse complement strand
ATGGTGGTCCCATAGGAGGCACATATGATTGGTTGAATGACCTACGGGCCCCCCTCGAGCTTGAAACCATCATGGCTCCCTCTTCACTTCCATTGTTGTTTATCAAACCCTCCGAACCATTCTGAGCAGCCTGTGATGTGGCCTTAAAAGCAGCATGACTCAAGATTCGACCTATTTTTAAACCGTTTACAACAAAACCGTTTCCCCAATTTTGATAGCCTCAGCGAACGGCTTACCCATAGCAGACATCATGTTCTGGAAGTAGTCCGCCTCTAGGGCCTGTAGAAAGACCGTGACCATTTCAATTTCGTCCATTGGAGGCTTTACCCTGGTAGTTTGCTCACGCCATTTAACAGCATATTCGCGGAAGCTTTCCACGGTTTTCTTTTTCAAATTGGGCAAAGAGTTTCTGTCAGGAGCGATGTTCACATTATACTGGAACTGGCGGACAATATCTCGGGCCATATCGTCTCACACGTGCCAATGGGTAATTTCTTGATCCGTATACCACTCAGAAGCGATTCCTGTTAGGCTTTCCCCAATATAGGCCACTAGTAGTTCCTCTTTTCCACCAGCACCCCTCAACTGGTTACAGTATCGTGTTAGATGAGCGACCGGGTCTCCGTGCCCGTTGTACTTTTCAAATTTTGGTATCTTGAAGTTAGCTGGCAAGTGGACAGGGGGAAACATACAGAGGTCATAGTATGAGACACTCTTTTGGCCACTCAGACCTTGCATGTTTTTCAGGCTTTGTTTTATGCTCTTCATCTTCCGAGCCGTTTCATCTTTCTCGGAATTTTTAACAACCTTTTCTTTCTCCACCAAGAGATCATATTGCGTAGGTTGAGTTAAAGAGTACGGGTTCACATATATTATTTCTGATTGAAGTTGTGGACACTAAAAAGTGAACATTGGAGGCTCAACATGCGGCCGTGGTAAAGTTGGTTGTGTTCTGGTGCAGACTGGTGATGTAGAGAACAATATTTAAGGTGCCTAGGAAGCTAGCGCCTAGGGACGCACCACAGAAGGCATGCCAGGAACATTGAACGACATTGGAGGGTGCCCGCATGGGATGAGCGGGTTGGGCACAGGGGCGTTAGTAACCTCACCTAACCTAGGGATCAACTCAGGAAACCCAGGAATTGCACTTGGCGGTTCCCTACCATTAGACCAGGCGTCCCACATTTCCAATATGCAGAGACGCAACATCTTATTCTCTTCAGCAGCTGCTGATTCTAGTTGTGGAATAACCAGTGTTGGGCTATCCTCAGGATCGATGATTTGTGGATGGATTTCAGAGGCCATAGGAACCTTTCCTTTGGATCTTGTAAGTAAGGATGGGAAGCCAGATTACCAACAAAACCAACCACCTAAACAGAACCTGGCTTAATTTGCACACCTCACAAACTTGTTAGTTTTGAGACGCTTAACAGATAGGAAATCGCATATTGGGATGCAATGCACTTAGACAGTTAAACGTTTCTACTATGTGTTTGAACGAGTTGCATGTTTCATCTTGGCCTTAATTAACCCTCTTTTTTCAATCTGCACGTCTTTTCTTCATTTTTGCTTCTCTCAAATCGCTCTTGATTTTTGTTTTGTTTCTGTCGCTCTTCTATTTTGGCACTCTCTTTTTCTCTTTTTTTTTGTTTTTTTGTTTTTAGTCACTCTTTTATTTTATGTCACTCCTTTTTTTCACTCTTTTCTTTATTTTCTACTCAACTTTTTTTTAAGTTTATTTTTCACTCAATTTATTTATGGCTATGATCGATTCCGATGGGGATTACCTACGTATCATTACGTCGCATGAATTAGATCTTGCGTAGTTCGGGAAGATCGAGAATGGAGTAAACAAACTAACTTTTTTTTTACTTTTTATAAAAACTCAGACCATGAAAGCTTTTGGACGGAAGAAAAACATATTTTTTTTTGAATTTTTGTTTTCTTTTGTTTTTTGGAATTTTCAAAAGAAATGCTTTAAAAGAAGAAAGGAAATATTTTTGTTAGATTTTTGATTGTTGACTTTTTTATATTTTTTTGAAAGAAAGACTTCTAAAAATTCCTTTTCTTTTGATTTGAACTTTGGGAATTTCAAAAGTAAAAAGAAATTATTACTTTTTTGAATGTTTATTTGTTTAATCTTTTTCTAAAGAAGAAAGGAAATATTTTTGGCTTTTGGATGTTGCCTCTTAATTTTCGAAAGAGGGGCTTTTAAGAAAATATTTTAGATTTCTGAGTTTTTTTTTTGTTTTTTAAAATTTACAAAAGTACATCTAAAGAAAAGCAAAAATATTTTTGGACTTCAATTTTTTTTAAATTTTTTTTTTGAAAGAAAGACTTTTAAACAAGGAAGAGAATTTTTTTTTTTTTTAATTTTTGGGAAAAGACTTCTTAAAAAGGTAGAAAAATATATTTATTTATTTTTGAATTTTGATTTGACTTGTGGATTTTCGAAAGAAGGAATTTTAAGAAAACATTTCAGATTTCTGAGTTTCTCTTCTTACTTTTTTTATTTTTTTAATTTACGAAAGTACTTTTAAAGAAAAGCGAAAATATTTTTGGACTTTTATTTCTCAAATTTTTATGGACATTTACAAAAGAAAGACTTTTAAAGGAGAAAAGAATATTTTTGGATTTTTGTTTCTATTTTTTTTTTGTTGGAAAAATACTTCCAAAATGAAGGAAACCCGTATTTTGGATTTTGGATTTTTTTTTTTTGATTTTGTTTTTTTTATTATTTTATTTTTTCATATGAAAGACTTCAGAAAGAAGGAAACTACTTTTTTTGAATTTAAAAACTACTTCTTTTTTTCTTAATTTTCCAAGGAAATATTTCTACAGAAGGAACAAAGGAAAAATATTTTTGATTTTTTTTAAAATTAGGGTCGGAACCGATGAGGTTTGCCTACGTATCTTACATCCGGTGAGAATTAGACCCACGTAGTTCGGTCAGTTTTGACGGAACAAGAGAAGCATGACACTAGAAAATTTTGGTTCATTTTGAAATGACTTTTCTTTTTCTTTTTCTTTTTCTTTTTTTTTAGAAGTTTGGTAGCATTTCGAGATATTTTAAACACCATTTTTGGGAAACGGATGAATTTCTCTCATACCTCAATCTTGGTTTTCTTTGAATTTTCTTCCCTAATCTAGAAGCCGGTCAACATGCAAATCGAAATAAATAAATGCACAGGTAGCATGTAAATATGCATCAGGTTGGTCTTTTTATTTCGGGTACACCTGTCCTAGACGGACCCAACCCCTGTGTTGAGTCCCCAAAGTCAAATGCACATGATGCAAACAAGCGTTCCTACTAGGGATCCGGCATAAGGCTGAGTTATTCTAGGTTTAAAACCTGGGTATATTGTTCTAGACTTGGTGTACCCGAGCGGACAACTCGAGCCGGGGAGGGGGGAAGGGGGCTACATACCGGGAACCAAAAGGCCATTCGGCTTTATAACTTGTCTGAACCTGTTTCTAAATTAGGGTATGGCACTAACAGAAAAGAAGCCACGCCAGCATGCACTTCCCCGAAGATGAGAAGAGAAGGGTTTCGCAGCAGTGTGTATATAGTTCAAACAATATCAAAACGGTAAAAAGCGGCATTTAGCACATTAGGCTTTAACATATATAAAAATCAGATAATAAATAAAACTCAATTATAAAATTTATTCTAAGCTCGAATTCTTGAACCCTGAACAGGAAGTTCTGGGTTTTTATCCCCAGTAGAGTCGCCCGAGCTGTCACACCTCCTTTTTACCACCTGAGGGGGGATATAAGGGAGTTTTTCCAATTAAAGTAACATAAACCGAAATGGAATTATTTTATTTATTTTTCTGAGTCGCCACTTGGAATAATTTATTTTTGTCTCCCAAGTCACTGATTTATTTTTAAATCCCAAATCGAGGAAATTTGACTTTATTTCAAAGTCTGTGAAACCAAAAAATTCTAGATAAGGAATTCTGTTAACCGGAGAGAAGGTGTTAGGCATACCCGAGTTTCGTGGTTCGAGCACGATCGCTTAAACTATTAAAATTTTCCTAATTATCTGATTTACTACATCTTTTAAACCTAGTGTGCATTTTTAAACTTTTAAACCGCTTTTAATTATTTTATGGAATTATTCTGGAACAAGTTACGATTATCGTACACTTGTTTGTTTGATACACATTGTGAATCATGTCACGAGAACTGTACCCACGATCTACAACATGTTTAATTTATTAAAGTTATTAGAAGTTGTGGCTGGGTCACAAAATATAGCCCCAGATTTGAAAATTAGGTATCATGACTATGCCACAAGAATCATACCTATAGTCACAATGATTTATCATTAATCGCGCCTAAAGCAACTACGCGTGTTCATAAGTGATTATTTCCTAAGGTTTGAGACTATGCATGGGTCCAATCCTAATTGTCATAAGAGGAAAGACATATGGGCCTTTATTCAAGCCCAAATAGCTTCCAAATGAATTCCGTTCGATCATTTATTTAGACTGGCCTGAATGAATTGGCTTGGCCTCCATAGTGGTTTCTCACATAAGCTGCCTAAGAAGCTCCTAAATGACACAGGACAAAGCATTTCTCAACCACCGGGAATTCTTTTGATGACTCAGAAGTCAGAACAAAATTTTAAAGATGTATTACAATGCCAAGCTTTTTATGCAAAACAACTCAATGATCAAGTACGTTGATAGAAATGAAGATCCACTTCTAAAGGCAACTCACTCATCCTTCTTCTCTTTCTCGTTTCATCAACATTTACAAGTACTGGAAAAGACGAATTACTCTTTCATCTCCTGGTCTGATTAACAAATTTCCAAACATCTAGTTAAGTCTATTTACTACTTCTCAATTTACCAATGAATATAAAAACGAAACAACAGCTTAAACATTCATACTAATTTGAATCATTTTATCAAACAAATATTCAGGAATTAAAGATGAACTACACATATAAGGGAAACTTCAAATTACAACTAAATGACTTTTTTTTATTAGATTACAACTATAATAAGAAAGCAAACTATATAATCCTGACTGATTAAGTTTACTACACTTGATGAATTGCTATAATAGTTGTAACCTTCAATTTCATCCACAACGCCTTTAAACTTGACAAACATTAGCTCACGACGTCTCATAATGGCTTGATTTGGTCTTGGGACTCCTTCAGTTGTTGAATTTGACCAACTAGTGGTCAAATCCATGGACTAATCGATTCTAACTTCAAACCACAAATTGAACCAATATCACTAACATCAGCACTAGAAGCAAAGCTCAACTAAGATGACAAATGATTTCAAATTGAACATACCATTTCGAAAACATAAGTAGAAACAGTAATTTAGCATAAACAAACTCATGTTCCAGTCATAAATTCAATAAGTGATTACAGACGAGTGTAACTTACCTAAAACAGGAAATCAATGGAAACTGAGACCAAATAAAGGTCTGAAATCCAGACGATCAAACTCAGCTAATTTGAAGCCAACCAAACGAAATATTTACAAGCCAAACGAAGCGCGCGAAGACAAGAAGAGTCCAGCAATGCACAAACAACAACACAACTTCGATTTAGGTCCGAAATTGACTCAATCCACCAGAAATTTTTGAACCATAGCATTTGAAATCAGACCAGCTTTTCCAATCTTCTCTTTTTGTTATTATTTTTTATATATATTATTCAAGAAAAGGAGTCTTTCCGGAGGAGGAAATCATGGGGGTTCGGTGGCTGGCCTGATTCTGGCCTTAACTCACCGGTGAGAATAAGACAGGAAGAGCATGGGTGCAGTGTGGTCGTCGATGGTCACTGACCTGAGTCGACGGTGACAGCCATTAGAGAGAGTGAAGAAGATGGAGAAGAAGAAGGGACTGATTATCCCGTTTTTTGGCCCTTTGTTGCGCCGCTGCTGCGTTTCTTTTTAGAGGATCAAAGGGGAGGGGTCATGGTTGCTCTGTTGAAGATGAGAGCTTCTTCCAGATGAGAGCATTGTTTTTGTTCTTTTCCGAGAGGGGAGGGTCTATCTCTGTCGCTTAGGTATAGGTCTAGAATGGGGAAGAGATTAGGGTTTTATTTATGAAAGGGGTAAAGCGGGTCGGGTAGGTGAGAGGTGGGTCATTTGGTTTTTTTTGGGCCAATGTAGTGTTTGGCCCAATTTTGAACAAGACCCAAATAATTCCTTAATTCCCTTTTTTTCTTTTCTTTGGTTCTGAATTCTAATT
The DNA here is from genome assembly GCF_000393655.2 of Nicotiana sylvestris. Taxonomy (NCBI): domain Eukaryota; kingdom Viridiplantae; phylum Streptophyta; class Magnoliopsida; order Solanales; family Solanaceae; genus Nicotiana; species Nicotiana sylvestris. The sequence goes on along the minus strand of NC_091062.1, from coordinate 103,416,418 downwards.
AAATTAATTAAAATCCTAAATCAATCTATTTTTGTAGAAACTAAAAGTTCTTTATTTATTTCTAACATTAAACAACTAACTTAAAACTAAAGAAAAATGCTAATTTTAAAGGCCAAAATCTAAATATGTAAAAATGACCATTTTTATGATATTTGCTTAATAAAATTAATTCCTACATGCAAATTGAACCTAAGATGGCATAAAATTAAAACGTGATAATTTTATGATTTTTTATGATTTTAATATATTAAAAATGCAAGAAATACAAATAAATAAAGAAAAATTCCTAAAAATCAATTAAAATTATTTTGGTATATTTTTAGGAGTTATTTTTATGTAGGGAAAAAATTAGGTGCTTACAATTTTCATGTTCCGGAAGTATCACGGTGATCCGTCCCATGTGCTAGATTTCATCTCAGTCCAATTGGACAAGGATTTTGCTTACTAGGAGGAGGCGGTGGATATTTTAGCCTGCCAGGTTCGACAGTTGTGGTCTAAGAGTTATCCTTCAGTTCGAGTGCAGTGGAGAGGCTAGCCGGCCGAGGGAGCTACTTGGGAGTCTGAGTAGGACATGCGGAATAGATATCCACGCCTTTTCACCATCCCGGATACTTTTCTACGTTCGTCCGAGGACGAATGGTTGTTTTAGAGGTAGAGAATGTAATGACCCGATAGGCCATCTAGAGTTTTAGAATCTAATTCTGTGTTTCGAAGCATCCAATAGCTTCTTTAAGCCTTCCTTGGTTTGTGTGCACAATCCAGGTGTTTTTTCGGAAGGCATTTATGTTAAAAACTGATAAAAATAAGAATTTCTATCTTAAAAATCTATTTAAAGGTGTTTAAATAGATTTTGAGCAAACAAATCTGGATTCATATTTTGATGGTCCCGCAAGGTCCGTATCGTGATTTGGGACCTGGGCATATGCCTGGAATCGAATTCGGAGGTCCCTAGCTCGAGTTATTGATTTTTGGCGAAAACTGAAAGTTTAAAGGTTTAATAATTTTTAAGAATTGACCGATGTTTGATTTTGTTGATACCGGGTTTGTATTTTAGCTCTGGAGCCTGATATAGGTCCATTACTATATTTATGACTTGTTTGTCAAATTTGGTGAGAAATGAAGTTGGTTTGACGTGATTCAGACATTTGGTTGTTAAAATAAAAGTTTTAAAGTTTTCTTGAAAATTTCATTTGATTTAGAGTCTGATGCGTAGTTCTAGGCATTATTTTGGTGTTTTGATCATGCTAGCGAGTTCGTATAAGGGGTTTGGACTTGTATGCATAATAGGTTTGGAGTCCAGAGAGCTCGGGTGAATTTCGGATAGGGTACAGATGGTTTAATCTTAGAAAATTGTTGGTTTTCCACTTCTGCTGGTTTCTGTGATCCCTTCTTCACGTTCACGAAGGTACTCACGCGAACATGAAGAGTGAAATGGGCTGGGTGGATTTAATTCATCGCGAACGCGATGGATGGCTCGCTAATGCGGAGCAATAGGTGCCTTACCCTTCGCGAACGCGACCAGCTTCTCGTGAATGCGTAGCTTAATGACCTGGGAGGGGGATCATCGTTCTTATTCGCAATGCGAGCACTGGCTCGCGAACACGAAGGCCAGGGGTAACAGCCTTCACGAACGCGATGGACTCGCAACGCGAAAGCCACTTGGGCTGTTGAACACCGCGAACACGGTAGGCCCTTCGTGAACGCGAAAAAGACGTGACATCCAGACCTTAAAACATTTCAAAAATGGGATTCCTCCAATTTTTCATAACCCTTCCATTAGAGCTCGTCCTAGGAGCAATTTTGAAAAGAAAACTCAACATCAATTCATAGGTTTGTACACTTTAACCCATTTTTTCCATTTTTAACATTACCATTAATTCTTAGCCCTAATATTTGTTCTTCCATGGTAAAAAAATTAGGGATTTAGGAAGAATTGGGGTTTTTTAAAATTAGAATTTAGACCTCAAATTGAGGTCGGATTTTGAAACTAATTATATAATTAGACTCGAGGTGAATGGGTAAATGGATTTTGGTCTGAACATTGGGTTTTGACCAAGGGACCCGGGGTCGATTTTTGACCTTTTTTCTATAGAAAGTTTGGAAATTCTAAATTTATACATTTTAATTGATTTCTTTAGCAATTTTTGATATTATTGAGTCAATTATGGATATATATGAGTGATTTGGAGGCGGATTCTAGTGGAAAGGCCCCGTTAGAGCTCTGAATTGACTGTAGAGTGAGGTAAGTGTTGAGTTTAACCTTGACTCGAGGGAATTAAGAATTCTCGAACTATGTGCTATGTGAATTGCATGTATTGCAGCGTATATGCGAGATGACGAGTGCTTATACGCTGTCAAATTACTTGTTTCCCCTAATTTCCTATTTTTTCCTTAATTATCTCATTCCATGTCTCATGATGTTATATGCTCTAAATGTCTTCCATGCTTAATTGCTACTTGTTAATCCGTGTTTCCTTCTGTTAATAATGTTAGATCCTTTCATATTTTCATGATTCACTGCTACTTATTTTAACTAATTTACTTGCACCTTCTAATTGTCATTTACCGGACTTGACTTACTGTGTAGTATTACCTATATGAATTCCCGTGTTGTACACAGTTTCCTTTATGGTTCCGTTTGGTATTTATTGATCGTAAAAGTTCTTGTGATTTGAATTATTGATTTGACTATGCAAATTGAGTATTTGGTACTGATATGGTGGGAGTGGGTTGCACGCCGCAACATATGAAATAAGGGTGGATATATATATATATATATATATATATATATATATATATATATATATATATATATAGTGGACGGCGTGCCAATTTGTACTGATACGGTGGGATCGGGTTGCACGCCGCAACAGGTGGAATAAGGGTGGATTGATACGGTGAAATAAGAGTGAATTATGATACTCTATAGGCATGGTATCTACCCAATTTACCCAACACACACACACACACACACACATATATATATATATATATATATATATATATATATATATATATATATATAAGGGAGGATTCTATGTTGTACGGCGAGATCGGGTTGTGCGCCACAACAACCTATGTGTTTCTATTTCCTTGAGCTGTGTTGGTTTTCAGTATTCTCACTTAAAACTCTAAGGATTGGTAATTTTGATCACCACTGGCTTATTTCTTGAGACTGTAGCTATTATTGTCAGTTGACTATCTTATTTTGTTCCGTATTTCCTTTTCTGTCTTTATTATATACTACGTACAGGTTGTAGTGTAGGTGACCTGCCTTAGCCTCGTCACTACTTCATCGAGGTTAGGTTCGGCACTTACAGAGTACATGGGGTTGATCGTACTCATATTACACTCTGCACTTCTTGTGCAGATTTTGGAGTCGGCCCCAGCGGCGGTTATTAGCGAGCTCAGATTGGACTACTTGCGGAGACTTGGGGTACAACTTCACAGCGCCCACAACTCCTGGAGTCCCCTCCCCTTTTTATTTAGCTGTGTACCTTCTTTTCATACATCTTTATGTTATTTCAGACCCTTATTTGTACTCTTCTAGTAGCTCGTGTACTTGTGACACCGGGTCTAGGGTTGTATAAGATGTTTGATTGTTTTAGCTTCCGCATTGATACTTTGGATTATTTCAGTTAATTTAGTTCTTTCCCGTCATTTAATTTAAACTGTTCTAAAGTTGGCTTGCCTAGCAAGTGAAATATTAGGCACCACCATGTTCCTGACGGTGGAAATTCTGGGTCGTGACATATATAGTAATTAAACAATACTGGGGAAGGGGAAAATATAATAAATTAATTTTTTTTTAAGAAAATAGGAAATAGATATATTAATAACTAAGGAACATCTAGTACATAGTCGACATGACTTGCATCTCGGAGGATGCATTTGTTTCCTAAGCTTGCTAGCCTATTAAAGTTTCATTACATAGAAGTTTTTTGTGACAAGTAGATTCAAGTTTGTCACTTTCAACAAAATCTGTTACATCAAAAGTTGGTACGACAAGAACTTTTTTAGTGGATTTCACTGTTTTACTTCTTCCTGCCAATCCCTGAGCTTGGCTATCCCTTTCTAGGACCCCTTTTGCTAGCTGGTGGGCAATCCTATTCCCCTGCCTAAAAGTATGCTAGAGAGTAACCCTCTGCTGGTGCATTAAGGACCTGCAATCATTAGCAGTTTTGTTAAATAATTTATTATCATTTTGTATTGCCTGGATAGCCTCTGAGCAGTCTGTCTCAATCTCAAGTGGGAAGAGATTTCATTCCTTTGTTGTTCTTAGCCCTTCTCGTAGTGCTTTTAATTTAGCTGCTAGGGAGCCATTTGCATGTGCTAGTTTTGCAAAACCAACCACCCAGCTACATGTTGCATTTCTAAGAACACCGCCTAAATCACAATTTTTGTTATAGCTATGAAAACTGGCATCCACATTTAGTTTGTACCACCCCCAAAGGGGTTTGAACCAGTTGATTTTTATAAGGGATTTGGGAGGATTAATAGAGGATTTTTTCATGAAAAGTTTAAACTCCACTGCCTTTTGCATGATTTCGGAACCTCTTATTTGGTTGGTAGTGTTGTTGATGTTATTACTGTTTCTATTAATCTAGATATGCCAGATGATGAAGGGAAAAAAGTTATTCCAGTTTATAAAGTTATGGTTTATAGGAATGTTGAAGTCCCTTATTTGGAGAAGCCAGTGCTTCCCACTTCCGTTGATAGGGTGGGTCCCTTGCAGGCCGCTCCAGAGATTACTGACAGCTCTACAGTCAAGGAAGATATGTTCAATTGACTCTTCAATAGGGTTTTTGCAGATGGGACAATTAGAATCAATGTTTAGTCCAATATATGAAAGGTACTTCCTACAAAGGATTCGACTGTGAAGGCATTACCATAGGAAAAATCTAATTTTATTGGGGCACTCCAAATGCCAGATCCATTCAAAGTCAGAGTTAGAGTTCTTCGAAGATTCTAGCAGTGTATAACAAGAAGCGGTGGTAAAGATTCTTTTAGTGGTGAAGGACCAAATAGGTAAGTCAATGGGAAGGCCTTTTGGCGGATTTTTGTTTTAGAGATGGTAGTTAACAAATCAGGAAAGGGAGAGAAGGTTAAACAGTTTAGGTTCCAATTGGTACCATCAAAGATATCTCTAATTTTGATGGATAAATCTTTCACTGAAGGAGGGCCTGTAACTAGGTTCCTTAGGTTACCAATATTTGGTATCCAATTGGCCTCCCATAGATTAAGATTGGAATGGATGTGAGGGGACCATGTGATGCCTTTGGAGCAGATGTCCCATCCTCTGCAAATGCTTTTCCAAAGGAAGGAGGATCTATTCGCAGAGGAGCTATTGCAATAGTATGAGATGATAAGCTTTGCCCAAGGAATTAAAGCATTTGTAAGAAGTCTTCAGCTTAAGCTAGCCAGAGTACAAAGGTTTTTATTGAGAGCATTATGGATCCCCAATCCACAATATTTTTTGGGTTGGCATATAGTGGTCCAGTTTACCAAGTGAAGTTTTCTTTTTTCTACCGTACTACCCCAAATGAAGTCCCTTTGGACTTTATCAATCTCCTTAAGGGTTTTTCTAGGGAGTAGGGTGTATTGCATGTAATGGTTTGGGATGGAATTAAGGGATGCTGACGCAAGGGTTGTTCTTCCTGCCAAACTAAAGAACCTCATTTTCCAGGATGCAAGTTTGGTTCTCATCTTGTCTATGAGGAATTGGTAATCCCTAGGTTTTGGGTTGTGGTGGAGGATAGGGAAACCAAGGTATGTGCCAAAGTTGTTACTCTTCTTAATACCTAGAGAAGTGGTAATGTTAGTGAGTATTGAGTGGTTACAATTTTTTGAAAACAGAATCTTCGATTTAGTAATGTTGATGCTTTGACTAGATAGAGAGCAAAATTGGTCAAGCCCATTTTTTATGGCCTGACAAGATTTAGCATTATCTCTAGCCATCAGAGAAAGGTCGTCAGCAAATAATAAGTGGGAGATTTTTGGACATTTATAACCTAGGAAAATGGGGTCCCAATTTTTGATGTCCACTTAGTATTCTATATATCTGGTAAGCATTTCTAGGCAGAGGATAAAGATGTAGGGGATATGGGGTCGCTTTGTCTAATACCTCTACTTGGTTGAAAATAGTTTGTAACAACTCCATTGACTAAGATTGCTATTTTACTGGTAGAGATGCAATTTAGCAGTAGTTTAGAGTATTTTGGAGGGAAGTTAAAGAAATCTAGGGTGTGACGAATGAAAGACCATTCAAGATGATCAAAAGACTTTTCTAAGTCAATTTTTAGAATCATATGGTCTTGCTTACCTTTCAGTTTATTGAACTTAGAAATCATTTCTTGGATGATGATAGGATTATCAGAGGCTCTTCTATTTTTCATAAAGCTAGCTGATATGGACTGATAAGTTGATCAAGGAAAGGTTTGATATGATTGGCTAGAATCTTGGTAATTATTTTATAGATAGTATTGAATAAGCAAATAGGTCTGAAATTTTTGATATTATTAGCATTATGTAATTTAGGAATGAGGCATAAAATTTTTTGTTAATTTCCGAAGGGTTTTTTAGTTGTTAAAGATGTTATGGCAGAGCTTCTTGACATAATTCTCTATATGGAACCAATATTTTTGGAAGAAGAAGGGGTGCAGACCATCTGGTCTGGGAGACTTGAATGGTTTGAACGAGAAGACTGCACTTTTAATCTCATTATCCAGGAGGGGGGTATCTAGATGATCTAGGTTATTTTTTTTACATCTAGATTGAGTATTTAGGGGGTTAGTCCAGGAAGAGTAATTATGAGAGGAGGTAAATGTATAGGTAAAGTAGTTTTGGACATGGGACAGAATAATACTATGATCATTTATCCAGTTACCAGCATTATCTTTGAAGAAAGTAATTTTGTTTCTTCTTTTTCTATTGGTGGCAGAGTGGAAGAATTTAGTATTGGTGTCACCATCATTAAGCCACATTATCCTGGATCTAAGTTTCGAGTAGTCTTCTTCTATCTTTAGAATATCATTGAACTCGTGTTGAAGATCTAATTCTAATTTTTTTAGGAAAGAGCTGGTAGCGTAGCTGTTAGAAGATTGGATGCCTTGGAGTCTAGCTAAGAGTTTTCTCTTCCTTCCCATGATATTGCCAAAAGTGTTGTCCTTCCAAGGTTAAACATTATCTATAAAGTTAGAGCTAGACTTAAAGTAGTCACTATTATTCCAGTAGTTTATAACAACAGATTGAAACTCCGGATGTTTACACCAAAAGGTTTCTAACCTAAAAGGGACCTTATGAGGAGTTCTATTTCTAGGAATTAATTCAACTAGGATAGGATTGTGATCAGAGTCGGTTCTAGGTAGATGGATAATAGAGCTTTTAGGAAAAAGTTCAATCCATTCTTCATTTCCAAAAACCTTATCAAGTCTTTCTAAAATAAGTCTCTTATTGTTATGTCTATTATTGGTCCAGGTGTATTTGCTTCCCTTGAAGCCTAGATCAACTAGGTTACAATTATTAATTTTAGACCAAATATATTTAGCTCTACTATCTTTGATTGATTTGCCTCCAAATTTCTCACTAGCGGTTAAAATGTCATTAAAATCACCACCTACTAGCCAAGGTCCTTTATAAGTATTACTAATATTTTCAAGGTTATCCCATATCATATATCTATAATGAATATTGGTACTAGCATAAATCGAAGTAAAGAGCCAAGGTTTACGTAAAAGATGTACCTCTATGGTTGCATAGATCTCCTGACCTCTTCTAACAGCATTTTGGACGTTGATTATATCATCCCTCCACATCATAACCATACCACCTGACTTCCCCTCAGATGGAACTTCTATCATCTCAGTGAAACCAATTTCATTGAGAATAGCGGAATGGTTGTTCATCCTTGTTTCCAACAAAGTAACCAAGCTCGGCCTATGAGTATCTAGCATTTTCCTAAAGTTCCTCCTAAAGTTGTCATTGTTTCCTCCCCGTATATTCCATATTATGAAATTATTGGATTGATTCATGGCTAAGTTAGAGTCAGTGTTGTTCATCTCCCCATTCTCCCTTATCCCCCCCCCCCCCGCTTGGACAGGGTTCCTCCTCATTGATGGAACTAGGATCATTGCTTTGTTTCCCACAGTTGGGTCGTGTGGAGGGCGAATATCCATCGAGCACTTGTATAGGGCTAACGGGAAGCTGAGAACATACCTCTTCTCGTGCCTCTCCGTGAAGAGAAAGATTTTTATTCCATCTAGGTTTGAGAGTTCTAGGGTTGGCCCTAAGTGAAGATTTAGGGGGACATCCTCCTCCTCCATCTCTGCCTCCACTATCCCTGGTATGGCGTCTTCTTGTTGTTGCGGTAGGGGTATTGGTGGTGGTGGGGGGGGGGTACCATCCCTTAGTTCCCTAGATTGACATCCCAAGGGAGAAATATGGGGTTTAGGTGGGTGTACATCTCCGTTGGAAAGAATGAGAGGTCCAGTGGTGCATTTAGAGGGTGCATGAGGTTGAATTGAGGAGGCATATTCCATTGTTCTCTCATTGTTTGGGCCATTTGAGGGTTCAATGATGGAGCCATGGGATGAATGACATTGTTGAGCCATACTTGGTTGAGATAATTGTTCATTGCCAATCTCATTTCCTCAGTGATAAGTTGAGCTAGATATTGAGTATTGTGCAAGATCACAATGGCTTCTTGGCCATTGATCGACACTGTGAACGAGAGTGCATGGCCCATGAGCCCTAACTCCATCCAACTCGTGGGTTGATAATCTTATGCTTGGGGAGGTTGAACGTAAATAATTTGGGGCTGTTCATGGGGATGGAGGGGGGAATGTTTTCCAATTGGAGAGGGTGTCGTTGTCTCAAGATTTAGATTAGTCGAGTTCTTCTCCTTAGGGTTGAAGGAACTCTTGGCATTTTGGTTAAAACAAGTTAAATTTATTGCACTGGAAGTTGGCGTGGGATTTTGGGTAGGAGGAGAGGTTAGCCGATTGGGTGGGGAGGTGATGATTGCTTCGTTTTTGTCTATGGCTTTTGATTGCCCTAGGTCATGTTTTATAGAACACTTAAAGGTTTTGATTGGATTACCAATGGGAATGTCCATTTGGCTACTTTCTTCTATGGTCTTTGCCATTTGGCCAACATGCATGGAGGGGGAGATCTTGTCATATCTTAAGGATGGATTTTGTGTAGATTCCTTAGATAATAAAAGATTTTGGAGAGATTTCGGTTTAAGTAGGGGGTTCGGGGTAGTAGGGGTAGGATTAGTGGTAGGGGTAGATTCGTCCATACTAGAGTCATTTTGCATGGCATTGGTTTTCACTAAGGAGTTGGCAATATAAGGTGCCACGGTGGAGTCTTGCATGCAAGTATCTTGTGTGTCAAGATCCAATTCATTATTTAGTTGATTAAAACTATTTTTACTAATAAAATTGACATTATCCATAGTGGTTTGTGTCAAAACCATTTGTCTCTCTTCTAAAAGGTGGTTTTTCATGTGAGAGGTAGTTTGATCAATAGTCAATTCTGGATGGGTAATGACAGGAGGAATTTGATTATTAGGAGGATTATTTTTTGTTTTATATTGGAGTGTTTGAGTAAACAAGAACTTACCTGTTTTTGCATTGAATAAATTAACCGGAGTACCTGGACCTTGGTTGCCTACTGCATGGATGGTGGGTATTTGGTTTGGAGTTTTTCGCCTTGATTCTTCTTATTATTGAAGGAGACATTTTTCTATTTAGAGTCACAAACATCTTGTGTAGCTACTTGTTGATGTTCTTGTCCTACATAATGAGGATCCAAGCTTTGCATTTTGATTTAGGTGCATTGTCTTAGTGTGTGACCAAAACGGCCACAATTTTTGCAAAGAAAATCCTCCCCTTCATAGAGTATATCCTGTTTGTGGTCTCCAACAAATAGGAAGGATTGAACTGGAATTTCCAAAGGGATTTTGACACAAATCCTTGCATAACGACCTCTTAGGATTGTTGAGGTGCATGTGTCAATTTTCAGTAGGCGTCCTATTGCATTACCAATTTTTGCTAGGATTTTACCATCGTAGAATTCAGTTGGTAATTAGGGCAGCCTTACCCAAACTGCTGAGGTAGTTAGTTTTTTATTTCTAGCCATAACATTTGGTTTCCATTTGGAGATAGATAGGAAATGACCATTGATGAACCATGGCCCTAGGTGAATAACTTTATCCATGTTTTCTTTCTTTGTGAATTTGATAATGTAATAGTCCTCACCAAGATCAACTAAAGAGAAGTCCTCCGTCGGTTTCCATAGATCTTGGATCTTCCTCTTTAGGTAATGGTGTAGCATACATTCCCTACTAACTTGATTATAATAGAGTATTTCCATGGCTCATAGATACGTTGCCTATCTTCCAATGAAAGAGAGATTTGTATAACTTCACCTAGAGTAGTCCTGGGATCATGCACTACTTTTGTGTCTTCCACTGCCTTTGTTGGTTTAAGCATATCATCATGATCTATGGAAGGAGTGAAAATTGTTAGGTTAGATTTCAATAGTTTATCCTTAAAGGATATTGGTCTCTCCAGATTGTTTGGTAAGGGAAGGTGTTGGATTAAATCAGGTGGTTTTGGGAAAATAGTCTCTTGTTTCTCAAGGGGTTGGGAATGCATTGTAGAGAGAAGTTAACTAATTGTAAATTAAAACATTATAGTGGAGGAAAAGAATTAAGTAATCGTACATTTTGGACTTATAAAAATAAAGTAAATAGAAAAATGAGAGAAAAGATAAATATTTGTTTTTCTCTCTAAGAGTTGTGCCAATGTCACGCTTGGTGTATATATATATATAATATAATTTTCTCCCCTTCTTATTAATTGAATAAGTAAAGTATTACTATATTGTTCGAGAGATTTGAATTCAAATAGAAAATTTACTTTAATATATTTACAAAATATTGCTGACCCTCACTCTTCTCGTTTTTAAAGGTTCATCTTCAGTATGCCTTTTTCCTGAAAATGAAGATCATATTTCTTGAAATACAGAGAAGTTTATTCGTTGGCGAGTAGCGGAACTAAGGGAATCAAATGAAACTGTCCATTATAAATCTGCAATGCAAACCCAAAAAAGATAAAAATAAAGAATAACATAACATGAAGAAAAGTATGTAATTCAACATCAAGCATTATGTGTAAACTATAGCAGAGGTAGATATAAGCAGCAACAACAACAACCCAGTATAATCTCACTTAATGGGGTCTGTGGAGGGTAGTGTGTACGCAGACCTTACCCCTACCCTGAGCTAGAGAGGTTGTTTCCAAATAGATCCCCGACATCCTTCCCTCCAACAATTTCTCACCTTGCTCTTGGGGAGGCTCGAACTCACAACCTCTTAGTTGGAAGTGGAGGTTGCTTACCAACAAAGGTAGATATAAGCATTACCACCAAATTACCAATCTCAAATCATTAGAAATATGAAAGGCACATCTCAATATGTTCAAACAATACACAGTAGTTGATGTCACATCACAGTGCTACTAATAAAAGAGCAACGATTCCGTTACTAAAGGAGACCTTGAGAATTTCATTATTTCATATGGATCCAAATCATTTATCTTTTGGACACGGCGATTTCACTCCCCCTACTGTTTTGTTCCATTCTTCCACAAAATTACATAAAATCAGAAAGAATCTCTTTATCAAGAATTCAAATTGTTGTTTCCAAAAGTAGAAAAATGAATTAAAAATGCCAACTAAAGAGGATTAGCCTTTTTTCCGTAACAAAGAAGCAATAAATACAAGAAGAAAACTCAAATATGATTGTAAAAATAATTTTGTATATAAAAATGCGTTCATTGAATAATCTCGACATTGTAGAAATGTCAAAAGATCATGCAAAATATCTTCCATGTTGTACAATGGGAGAAAATATTTTGTTGGAGAATAAGTCACTTAATATGGCCACAAGATTTCCCTTTATCATTTTGTATTATACACTTTCCAGACCCTTTGATTTCTGTCATAAATGAGAGTTATTAGGGAGCATTAATAGGCAATACATTGGAAACGATTTTGCTTTGTACATAGTCAATTTTAGGGTCAATTTTTTTTATGTTTATGGTATCAACCGTGCATTCAAGAGATTTTTGGGATGAGGTCGATTAAAGAGAATTTAAGTGACTTTTAAGTTTTTAAAAATCAAATTGAATGAATGAAAAAAATAAAAAAGGAGATAAAAGATAAATAATACAAAGAGCCCTAAAAAAAGTATAGTACATATGTATGTTTTACGAACCTAAAGCCCATTTCAGTGGGTTGCCGTATAGGCCTATGGGCTTTCCATGTTTATGATCCAATCCCTCGCAATTCCTTCTGGCTTCATTCAGGCACCCGCGTCGGTCGTAAAAATGGCATGTTAACCTGTAGCCGCTTTATTTTTTTTTTGTTTGTACCTGTATTTATTTTTTTGTTAAAAGTCTTTTAAAAAGACTATTTTGCCCTTCTTTATTAAAAGATTATTTTCTCTCTAAGTATACGCTAGTCCTCTACTGTCTATGTCTCTCTCTCCCGTTATTCGCGTTTTTTGATTTGTTCTTCTCTGAAATCAAACGGTTTTCGTCGTTGTTTTTGATTTTTCAACTGTTTGTTCCCCAATAACATTACGTATAATCACAGATACATTGCATTAACTTTCTGGATTTTATTTTATTATTAATTTTTACGATTTAATTTCTGGTTTTGGTTTTGATAGTCATGTATTTATGATAAAATAGTTTCCTAGGTTTAGTTTGATAAGTGCATTAGGTTTACTTTTACGATTGTGTTTTTAAATTTTTTGAACATGTGTTTGTGTTGTTGATGAAAATTCTATAAATTCTTTAGTGATTTTTGGAAATTATTGAATTTTTGAGAGTTAAATAGATGATACTATTAAAGTGTGAAGTTTATATTACTTCAATGTTACCTTAGATAGGAGCTGAAGTTTTGTTTCATGTTTTGTGTTTTTTATTATATTTTGTATGAACTTCACCATTATTTTTGGATTTGAATTTGTGTTTTGTTTTTTGTAAAAACTACAGCATGGTTTTTCCTGAATGTTTTGTTTTGTAACTGGTGAACTATAGCTCTTGGAGATGAATTTTTTTTTTAATTGGCGAACTTCAGCTCTATGAGCTGAAGTTTATGTTTTGTAACTGGCAAACTTCAGCTCTAGGAGCTGAAGTTTTTGTTTTGTAACTAGCGAACTTTAGCTCTAGGAGCTGAAGTTTTTGTTTTGTAACTGGCGAACTTCAGCCTTCTTAGAGTTGATGTTTTAAACTGATTTTTTTATAATGTTTTGATGTTATTTTTTGTATCTTTTACTTTTTTTGAACAGATGGATCTAAAGCACACTAAAGCACATAAAGCAGCTAATGCACCTAAAGATCCTAAAGCACTTAAAGCACCTAAACAACTTATAATACTCCCAGGTCCTTTCGTCCCTGCTGCTCCGCCTACAAAACCAGGGCATAGATATTTTTGAGTTTGGAGATTGGTTTAACTCTCGTGGTTACTGGAAGGGGAACCACGATTTGAAGAGTTTAATTGCAAGTTTCTTGACTCCTACACAACGAGATAAGCTTAATAATGGTATATTTCGTTATATTATGGCTATGGAGAATTTCACATGCAGCATGAAGTTGGTTCATTGTTTGTGTCTTTCTCGAATATTCACACATGATTGAGACTCCATTAGTTTCAAGATTTTTGGCCATGATGTTTCCTTCACCCTTGAAGACGTTTGTCGCGCCCCCTTTTTCCCTATTTGACGGGGAAGTCCAGGTTTCGACATTTATGGGGGTAATAACTCATTTCCTTTTTAGGAATTGGGTATTTTAAAGAGTCGCCACCTAACATATTATGGTGCGTTAGGACACCTAGAGAGATTAACTCTTGGATTCATTTGCATTACCAGAGATTTAGGATAAGAGCTCGAAATAACCTCGAGAGGAAGGTGTTAGGCACCCCTCTTGGTCCACAACTATGGGTCCCTACCGAACTTATATTTATGAATTAGTCCATTTGCAAATGAATAGTTGAAACGAATAATTGCAAGTAAAGCACGTTGGACGTTGTATAACCCAAATAATAAGGTAAAGATTATAAACAAGTTGTGTACATATAGAAAAGTAAAGCAAATGTATTTTTGGAAAGGAGGGGTCCTAGGTTGGATAGCCTACATGATCACCCCACGCAATGCCCGGTAACACACCTCGATGAGGGGCTACACGTGACATTAGCGCATAGTTATCATATCCCGTTCTACCCAAGTCCCTCTCCTTGATCATAGCCTAAAGCGTTCTAGTAACCTTGACAATGTCCTACGCGTGCACTACCCGTCCCTTCCTTGTGGTCCTAGAGGTATTTTAGGACCTCTAAATCTGGGCAGTTCTAGATGACCCCTAAGGTGCTTAAAAAAGGAGAAAATTCTAGGCGACGGGCAAGAACACATAGGACTTAACAGCTAAATACAGAAAGAGATAGTTAAAAGTCTCAGGTTTATCTCTACAAGTAATACACATAGGCAGCACGTCTCAAACACAAACAAGATCAATCTTTGATTAGAGAAAAGGTCTAAACGGGACGTCTAAGTGGATGTCAATGCACAGAAACAAGCAATCTTGTTTTTATAAACACGACAGTAAGGTCCTGATTAGTTTGCCTACTGATTTTAAACTGTTATATCTGAACAACTTCAAGTAGTAAAAATACAGTTGGCAGAATTTAAAAATTGCCCTATAGGCTTGCCTAAACGCAGAACAATGATGTCCTAAGAGCATGATAATTACGTTTGATATAGTAAAATAGTGGACAGATTTTAAAAACAGACTCTTGAATTCCTATAGGCATGCTTTCTAATAGTAAATTAGGGAAATATTTGAAAGAATTCATTTAAGGAAAACAAACCATTGATTAAGCCATTTTTTGAAGTAAACTAACATTAATTTAACTAACTTATTTAAACTAAACTTATTTTAGATCTATAGGCAGAAATTCTGATTTTTAATTTATATAGGCATGGTATCTAATTGTTAAGAACTGATGTTAGAAACTTATAGGCATATATAATGAAAACGCATGTAATTACCCGTTATAACAGATGTTGAACTTGATCACATGCTTAAGTATGGTATCTACTTGTGAAGTTGATTGTAAAACCTATAGGCATGATTTCTAGCATGGTGAAGCAAACATAGAAAATATATAAAATCCTATAGGCATGGTTTCTAACATGGTAGGGCAGACATAGCAAATATAAGATCCTATAGGCATGGTTTCTACCCATATTACCCCACAAATATGTAACTACCCACCCCTTTTCACTAATCACCTTAATATTCGTTTATAAATTATTACAAACCAGATGAATGAATTACATATATAAAAGAAAAGAAGAAGTTATATTATAGGGAGCCTGAAGCAGCCCCAAGTGATTTCCCAAACCTCCAATAGCCTCGAATTCCAATTTCATAGACAATATCATTGTCCAGGTGAGTCAGAGTTCCCTAAGGATCTCAAGGATCCCAGAAAGTACTCAAACCTAGACTTTGTAACCAAATTGAGTAAGTGCAATGTGGAAGGGCCAGCCTCAGCGTGCTAGAGTACAGAGGGATCTCAAAAGGATCTAAAGGCAGTACACACACTAGAGGGGGCAGAACCTAGAGACTTAAGAGTAGAGTGAGAGTGGTTGACATAGTTTGAAAAGGTTTTAGAAGGAAAGCAGTGTGAAAGAGACTCAGTTGAAGTAGTTTTGTAAATAAGAAGGTTGTTTAGTAAAACAGCTTTTGAGAACAGTCATGTAATTAAAAAAACAGTAGGTTAGTCAAACAAGTTCAGCAAACACTCAAGGAACAAATTTCCACACAGGGTCAATTGGGGGTTGGGGACAAATAAAGCAAGTATGATGAACACATAACAGGTAGAAGTCTCTTGTGCTTGGTGCAGGTAGTAAGACATAGATTCAGGAGTGTTAATTAGAACACAGTTATAGAACCAGAGATGCTTTAAGGAGATTCATGGGAGTTGGGAGATAATAGAGTATAGGATTTTATACTAAACGTGGTTGAGCATAATATTAAAACAACTTGGGGAACTAGCCCAGTAAGTGCATACTAGAACTAGGCAACAGTATACAAGCATTAAACAGAGTAGAGTCAAGTTACTCAGTTCATGAGAGCATGCTGACCCTAAAGAGGTAAGACAGGGCTAACATAATTAGATGAAGCAAAGAGATTAATTACATGTTGAACAGCAGAACCATAAGTAGAAACAAATCAGGAACATGATGAACTGAAGTAATAAAAGAAACATATTTTTTTTGGAGCTTGAATTGAAATCAGAGCATACCAGTATTGTCACGACCCGGATTTACCACCCTCGGGAGTCGTGATGGCGCCTACTAGTGTTAGCTAGGCAAGCCGACTGTTTGAATAAATTACCTTTTTACTAGTTTATATTCCTTAACTATTATAAGGCAATAACTTAAAGACAACGAAAGTTATATCAAGCGGAAGAAAAACAATAAAATTTCTGAGTATAACCATTACAACTGTTTACACAAGACTACCTAGAACTGGAGTCAAAGCTTCACAGACAGTTTAAGAGTACTACAAATAAGGTTTGAAAGAAATAAATACAACACTATCTCTGGAAATACATGAAAGAAACAGGAATAGTAGATAGAAGGAGATTTCCAGGTCTGCAGACGCCTGTAGGACTACCTCGGGTCGCTTGATGAACCAGAAACAACAATCTCACTAACATCCGAAGTCTACAACACTGGGGTCTGCACAAAAAGTGCAGAGTATAGTATCAGCATAACCGACCCCATGTGCTGGTAAGTGCCTAGCTTAACCTCGGGGAAGTAGTGACAAGGCTAGGACCTGACTACCAAATAAACCTATGCAGTTTAATTATATACAGCGAAAAAGAAGAACAATAATATACAGTCAAGTATGGGAGGGGTAACATACTACGGGGACATTGAATAATAACAGAAGAGTAACAAATAAATATGAGGATCACCACAGTTCAATTGAAATTAGGAAGGGGAGATCATGCTGCGGGGTATAACAAGTATCAACAGAAAACCAACAATTAAATGTAGAGAAACCGTAACTCAGTTATCAATAAGAATCTGGAAAACAAAGACAAGTGCACGGTATCACCCTTCGTGCTTTAACACTCTCTCACCAAAACAATACACGATATCACCCTTCGTGCTTTAACACTCTCTCACCAAAACAATACACGGCATCACCCTTCGTGCTTTACAGTCTTCCTCACCCAAGCAACAAACACAAGGCAAATAGGATAAGGGAATCTATAACATCGAAATAAAATCAAGTAACAACAGAAAATAAGTAAATAAACGTAAAGGACAACATAACTCAATTATCAGTAAGAATCAGGAAAATCAAGGACAAGTGCACGGTATCACCCTTCGTGCTTTTACTCTCTCCCTCACCATAAGAATCAATCTAAACTACACGACATCACCCTTCGTGCTATTACTCTCATCCTCACCATAAAATCAATATGATAGGCACAAAATGGTACATCGTTCAGCACGACATCACCATTCGTGCTTTACACTCTTTCCTCACAAATCATACACGACATTACCCTTCGTGCTTTAACACTCTTCCTCACGCAAAAAACAATCACAAGAAATAAAGGCAAGGAAATAAATGAAATTAAAATAAAATCCCAGCAAGGGAACAATAGTACAACAATCAAATCCCGACAAGGGAATCAATATCAAAACAATAACATCCCGGCAAGGGAGATAATATCATGATTCTCTCTCTCCTTTCTTTTTTCACATTTACTTCATAAATCAATTCACAACTTGAGCCAATGCTCTATAATGTTCAATAATTCTATTCTTAACTTGAGCCAATGCTCTACAATGTTCAACAATTTAATTCTTAACTTGAGAAAATGCTCTACAATGTTCAACAATTAAATTCTCAACTTGAGCCAACACTCTACCATGTTCAATTAACAATAATACTTCCACAAGTAATATTCCTCAATATAAATTATCATATAGAGCACGAACAATACGAAACAGAGTCACATTAATCATAGTATAAGACTCATGGGCATGCTTGACACCAATGTATAGATACTCGTCACCATGCCTATACATCGTACTCAACAAATAACACATAGAAAATGGGGCACAACTCCTAATCCCTCAAGCTAAGGTTAGACCAAACACTTACCTCGATGCCACGAATTCAAGCCTCTACTATCGCTTTACCTCTTGATTCCACCACCAATTCGCTCGTATCTAGCAACAAGTTACTTAATTACATCAATAAATGTTAAATGAATCAATCCAATGCATAAAAATGAGTTTTCTAAAGTTTTACCCAAAAAGTCAAAAATCGCCCCCGGGCCCACATGGTCAAAACCCGAGGTTCGAGCCAAAACCCGATTACCCATTCCCCCACGAACCCAAATATATAATTTGTTTTGAAATCGGACCTCAAATAGAGGTCCAAATCCCCAATTTTTAAAAAACCTAGGTTCTACCCAAAACACCAAATTTCCCCCATGAAAATTATTGATTTTGAGTTGAAATCATGTGAAAAGATGTTAATAATTGAAGAAAACGAGTTACAATTCACTTACAATCGATTTGGAGGAAGAGTTGTCTTTGAAAAATCGCCCAAGAGTGTTTTGGTTTTGAAAGAGTGAAAAATGGGAGATTTTCGGCTAAGTATAAAGATTGTAGGTTGCATATATGGGAATTGCGAATAGGGTTCGCAATTGCAAACCCCGACCTCTGCTAGGTTCGCATTTGCGAAGGGGGTTTTCGCATTTGCGAGATGGGAAATGCGAACAAGGGGTCGCATTTGCAATGACAGGCCCGATAAGGGGTGTATTGCATTTGCAAAGGGAATCTCACATTTGCGAGGAGAAGCTGGCCTGGGCTGCTTTTGCAATTGCGACAAAGCCCTCGCATTAATGCGAAGCCTGCAGGCCTGCATAGAAATAGCTGAAGCCTGAACTCCTTTAGTCCAAAAATTCACCACGTGGCCTATCCAAAACTCACCCGAGCCCTCGGGGCTCTAAATCAAACATGCATACTAACCTAAAAACATCATACAGACTCGCTCGTGCATTCAAATCACTAAAATATCATCAACAACTATGAATTTAGCATCAAAATCATGAAATTTCTTAAGAACTTCAAACTTTCCAAATTTCTCAAATAAGGTCCGATTCACATCATTTCAAATCCGTTTCTTACCAATTTTCACAGGTCGACTCAAATCATATATAAGACCTGTACCGGGCTGCGGAACCAAAATACGGGCTCGATACCAATGGTTTCAAACACATTTCTCTTTCAAAAATTCACAATTAATTCAGCAAAACTATTTCTTTAAAAAAATCATTTCTCGGGCTTGGGACCTCGGAATTCGATTCCGGGCAGTCACCCAAGTCCCATATTTTACTACGGACCCCCCGGGACCGTCCAATCACAGGTCCGAGTCTGTTTACCCAAAATATTGACCAAAGTCAACTTAAACTCATTTTAAATACAAAATTCATCATTTTTCACAAATTTTCACAAAATGACTTTCCGGCTTCGCGCTCAGACTGCGCACGCAAATCGAGGTGATGCCGAAAGAGATTTTTAAGGCCTCAGAATGCAGAATTCACTTTTAAAACAAGTGATGATGGGTCATCACAAGTATAGAGATAGTAAACACAAGGTGAAGAATAGGATAGCGAATAATTAGCCTTGGCTTACAACCGACTAATTCAGAATGGTAGCAAGTAACAAAGAGAATGTTTGAGAGTTTTTTGAACTAATGTGTTTGTGACTGTGTTAATGAAAGAGCAGGGTATTTATATTTTGGAAACAGGTAGAAAATAAAGCAATAATCAAAGTTCAGCAATAATTATGGAACCATGTACTAATTAGAATCAAATCAATGTAAGTACCTCCCTTCAATTAAGGAGTTAAATAACAAATAAGGAAATAAATCAACGTACGACCAATAAGGAAAGATTTCAAATACAGTAAGTATAGGGTAAACAATTAGGGTTAAGTTCAGAAAAATTCTAATTAAGGAGATGGTTAGTAAGAATCAAGTACCAATGCAGACAAAGTAAGCAAATCAATCAAATTGAATAGAAAGGGTAGGAATCGAAGGTTTTTAAAAAAAGGTCGTCCAATCAAACAAAGAAACAGGGGATCCATAATCAATCATAGAGAAAGTCATGAGTCAGTGTTTAGCATATAAAGTAAGACATGGATAGTAAAAGGTCGACATACAACTCTAGCAAACATGAAGGTTGAACAACATTGATGGAAAGAGGCAAGTCTTGAACAGTTAAGATGAACCCAAGCACATAGAATCGATGTAATTTAGGCTAAGAAACTCAGTAGAAACATAATCGAGGCTAGATAGTCACAGAAACTCAAACGAGAATCGGTTAGTCACAAAAACCAAATGAAGAACCCTAAAATTAGGGCTTTCTACATAGACGAGTTGAAGATGTAGTAAAATCATAGGATCAGTCAAAACATGCAAGAAATAGAAGTTTAAACACAAAGAATTAGTTAAACAAGGTTTTTTAAAAGGAAGTTCCGAAATCCCTAGTTTTAGAAGGAGGTGAAAAACACTTGAAATCAACGATTCTTGTAAAGAATCTCAAGGACAGTGTAAAGTATTAAAGAAACAAACTCGAATCGACCCAGATCTGTACAGATCTAGGAGGCGTAGAAAAGAAATTGAGGTTTCGAAAGAAACCCATATAGATATGAAGAACCTGCTTAGAAAACCCAAGGATCGTTGCAAATACAACATATAGATATTTGACCATGATGCATGAAAAATTTTAACCAGAGTAAGACTACTATGAGGTTTCAGATTGGTACCCTCAAGTAGACAATTTGAGGGGAAAGGCACGGAACCGTTGACTGCACCGCTGATCAACTGGTTTTACCGTAAATAAGCCTTTCTAAATTTAAGGGCAGTAAATAAGAAGAGCGCAACCACTCATTAAAGCGTTGCTATAGGATTTGATACGCATGAGTGGAATATGATGTGGAGCATGAGTTATGCAGCAATTAATAACATGTAGTCAAGTATTTGCACGTAGAAAAAATAAATATAGTATTTAAATAATTGAAAGACAATTACAGTAAAAAGAAAACAAAGAGACAAGTCAGTTTCAGGGATAAAGAATCATGAATGCATAAAAGAAAACGAATAGTTAAATTCAAATAAGGGAGAAGGGTACGAGATAAAGCATGCTTGGGCTAATAAAAAAGATAAGTTCGTTATGGTAAGAGCCTAAAGGTATCCCCAGCAGAGTCCCCATGTTGTCGCGCCCCCTTTTTTCCTTTTTGACGGGAAAGTCTGGGTTTCGACATTTATGGGGGGTAATAACTCATTTCTTTTTTGGGAATTGGATATTTTGAAGAGTCGCCACCTAACAAATTATGGTGCGTTAGGGAACCTAGAGCGATTAACTCTTGGATTGGTTTGCATTACCATAGATTTAGGGTAAGGGCTCAAAATAACCGCGAGGGGAAGGTGTTAGGCACCCCTCTTGGTCCACAACTGTGGGTCCTTGCCGAACTTATATTTATGAATTAGTCCATTAGCAAATGAATAGTTGAAACAAATAATTGCAAGTAAAACACGTTGGACGTTGTATAACCCAAATAATAAGGTAAAGATTTTGAACAAGTTGTGTACATATAGAAAAGTAAAGCAAAAGGATTTTTGGAAAGGAGGGGTCCTAGGTTGGTTAGCCTACAAGATCACCCCATGCAATGCCCAGTAAACACTCCTCGATGAGGGGCTACACGTGACATTAGCGCGTAGTGATCATATCCCATTCTACCCAAGTCCCTCCCCTTGGTCATAGCCTAAAGCATTCTAGTAACCTTGACACTGTCCTACACGTGCACTACCCGTCCCTTCCTTGTGGTCCTGGAGGTATTTTAGGACCTCTAAATCTGGGCAATTTTAGACGACTCCTAAGGTACTTAAAAAAGGAGAAAATTTTAGGCGACATGCAAGAACACATAGGACTTAACAGCTAAATATAGAAAGAGATAGTTAAAAGGCTCAGGTTTACATCTACAAGTAATACACATAGGCAACATATCTCAAACACAAACAAGATCAGTCTTTGATTAGAGAAGAGGTCTAAACGGGACGCCTAAGTGGATGTCAATGCACAGAAACAAGCAACCTTGTTTTTATAAACACAACAATAAGGCTCTAATCAGTTTGCCTACTAATTTTAACCTGTTAAATCTGAACAACTTCAAGTAGTAGTAACACAGTTGGCGGAATTTAAAAATCGCACTATAGGCTTGCCTAAACGTAGAAAAATGATGTCCTAAAAGCATGATAACTACGTTTGATATAGTAAAACAGTGGGTAGATTTTAAAAACGGACTCTTGAATTCCTATAGACATACTTTCTAATAGTAAATTAGGGCAGTATTTGAAAAAATTCATTTAAGGAAGACAAACCATTGATTAAGCCAGTTTTCAAAGTAAACTAACATGAATTGAACTAACTTATTTAAACTAAACTGATTTTAGATCTTCTAATTTTTAATTCCTATGGGAATGGTATCTCATTGTTAAGAACTAATGTTAGAAACTTATAGGCATGATATCTAATGAAAACGCATGTAATTATCCGTTATAACAGATGTTGAACTTGATCACATGCTTAAGTATGGTATCTACTTGTGAAGTTGATTGTAAAACCTATAGGCATGATTTCTAGCAAGGTGAAACAAACATAGCAAATATATAAAATTCTATAGGCATGGTTTCTAACATGGTAGGGCAGACATAGAAAATATAAGATCCTATAGGCATGGTTTCTACCCATATTACACCACAAATGTGTAACTACCCACCCCAATATTCATTTACAAATTATTACAAACCAGATGAATGAATTACATAGATAAAGGAAAAGAAGAAGTTACACTATAGAGAGCCTAAAGCAGGCCCAAGTGATTTCCCAAACCTCCAATAGCCTCGAATGCCAATTTCACAGACAATATCATTGTCTAGGTGCGTCAGAGTTCCCTAAGGATTTCAAGGATCCCGGGCAGTGCTCACACCTAGAATTTGTAACTAAATTGAGTAAGTGCAATGTGGAAGGGCCAGCCTCAGTGTGCCAGAGTTCAGAGGGATCTCAAAAGGATCTCAAGTAGTGCACACACACTGGAGGGTGCAGAACCTAGAGACTTAGGAGTAGAGTGAGAGTGCTTGACATAGTTTGGAAAGGTTTTAACAGTAAAGCAGTGTGAAAGAGACTTAGTTAAAGTAGTTTTGTAAATAAGATGGTTGTTTAGTAAAACAACTTTTAAGAACAGTTATGTAATTAAACAAATAGCAGGTCAGTCAAACAAGTTCAGAAACACTCAGGGAACAAATTTCCACATAGGGTCAATTGGGGGTTGGGGACAAATAGAGCAAGTATGATGAACTTATAACAGACAGAAGTCTCTTTTGGTTGGTCCATGTAGTAAGACATAGATTCAACAGTGTTAATTAGAACACAGTTATAGAACCAGAGATGCTTTAGGGAGATTCATGGGAGTTGGGAGATAATAGAGTATAGTATTTTATACTAAACGTGGCTGAGCATAATATTAAAACAACTTGGGGCAATAGCCCAGTAAGTGCATACTACAACTAGGCAATAGTATACAAGCATTAAACAGAGTAGAGTCAAGTTACTCAGTTCATGAGAGCATGCTGACCCTAAAGAGGTAAGAGAGGGCTAACATAATTAGATGAAGAAAAGAGATTATTTACATATTGAACAACAGAACCATAAGTAGAAACAAATCAGGAACATGATGAACTGAAGTAATAAAAGAAACATATAATTTTTTGGGGCTTGAATTAAATCAGAGCATACCGGTATAAAGATAGTAAACACAAGGTGAAGATTAGGAGAGCGAATAATTAGCTTTGGCTTACAGCCGGCTAATTCAGAATGGTAGCAAGTAACAAAGAAAGAAACAGAAAGCTTTAAGTGAGAGAGAGAGTTTTTTTAACCAATGTGTTCCTGTCTGTGTTAATGAAAGAGCAGGGTATTTATATTTTTAAAACAGGTAGAAAATAAGGCAAGAATCAAAGTTCAGCAATAATTATGGAACCATGTACTAATCAGAATCAAATCAATGTAAGTAACTCCCTTCAATTAAGGAATTAAATAACAAATAAGGAAATAAATCAATGTACGACCAATAAGGAAAGATTTTAAATACAATATGTATAGGGTAAACAATTAGGGCTAAGTTCAGAAAAACTCTAATTAAGGAGATAGTCAATAAGAATCAAGTACCAATGCAGACAAGGTAAGCAAATCAATCATTTTAAATAGAAAGGGTAGGGATCGAATGTTTTTTTTAAAAAAGGTCTTCCAATCAAACCAAGAAACAGGGGATCCAGAATCAATCAAAGAGAAAGTCATGAGTCAGTGTTTAGCATATAAAGTAAGACATGGATAGTAAAAGGTCGACATACAACTCTAGCAAACATGAAGGTTGAACAACACTGATAGAAAGAGGCAAGTCTTGAACAGTTAAGATGAACACAAACACATAGAATCAGTGTAAGTTAGGCTAAGAAACTCAGTAAAAATATATTCGATGCTAGATAGTCACTAAAACTCAAACGATAACTGGTCAGTCACAAAAACCAAACGAAGAACCCTAAAATTAGGGCTTTCAACATAGACGAGTTGAAGATGTAGTAAAATCTTAGGATCAATCAAAATATGCAAGAAATCGAAGTTTAAACACAAAGAATCAGTTAAACAAGGTTTTTTAAAAGGATGTTCCGAAAACCCTAGTTTTAGAAGGAGGTGAAAAACACTTGAAATCAATGATTCTTGTAAAGAATCTCAAGGACAGTGTAAAATATTGAAGAAACAAACTCAAATCGTCCTAGGAGGCGTAGAAAAGAAATTAGGGTTTCGAAAGAAACCCATACAGAGATGAAGAACCTACTTAGAAAACCTAAGGATCGTTGCAAATGCAACATGATTTTGCTTGAAATCACACTGGAGTAGCCAAGAACAGGCAGGTGACGAACCCTAGATGCAAGTCCGCATGGCCCTGGGCCCTTGAAGGTCTTAGAGGAGGCAAGCATGGCATGAGAGAAGCCATTGGAGGCTTAGGAGACGATGAGGGGTCACCGGAGATAGCCGAAGATGGGAAGTCAACAGTTGAAGTCCAAGGATAGGTTGAGAGTGTTTTGAGAGAGGAGAGGATCTTAGGGCAGCGAATATGGAAAAGGGATTAGGGTTAGGGGGTCGTTTAGAATTAAAAAGGAAAGAATGAACGAGGGCCGTTGATCTTTCAGATCAACGGCAGGATCTGATGGGTTTTGGGTCGGGTAGGTGTAATTAGGGCTTGGGTCGGGTATATTAATCCGAAATTGGGTTGGGGTATTTAGTTTAATTGAGGCTAAAATTGAAATGCCATTTGGCTAGGTTTTAAATAGCCAATTTAACCATATATAATTTATGATAAATAATAGATGATTTTTAAAAATTAATTTCGTGTAATGAAATGATTTAAAATAGATATTTAACATTTTTAAAATATTAAAAATCATTTATTGCATATAAAACGTAATTGTACACTAATAAGGCTAATATTGCAATTATATGCAAATTGGCTTAAAAAATACAAAATGCAATTATAAAAATGCACTAAAATATGTTAACAATATTTTGGAATAAATATAAAATTTAGATGACTAAATTACCACAACAATAATTTGAGGGATAATTATTGGAGATTTTATGAGTAAAAGGGGAGGAAATAAATCAATTTATAATCTTTAAAATTATAAAAACCTTGTGCATGCTTATATATGCATATATATACTATTCTGAAAGTATTTATGTATATGAAAAATATATAGGAAAAATTGGGTATCAACAACGTTCACATCACGTGCGATTTGCGGATCACATCACATAATGTTGAAAAACCAATTAATCGAGAGTGCAATATTTTGAAGCAATATTTTGGGAAGTTTAAGGGTGTGACCTTGAAAGATATTTGAGATTTTATGACTCGGAATGCAATTCCAAAGAATGCTGTGAATTTCAGTCATGTATGCGAGAGTGATGAAAATGATGTGAAGCTTATGGAAATTCGTGTTGTGGAGTCTATTTTGTTTGAAAAAAAGACTGAATCATCTGTGTTGGAGGAGTATGCAGCTATTGTTGAAGATGATAAGGCTTGTGCTGAATATCCTTGGGGTAATGTGTGTTATGAAAAGCTCATTTACTCACTGAAACATGCATTGGACAAGCATAACAAATTTCATGCAACTGAGTATAAAGTTGGTGGATTTCCATTTCTGTTATGTGCTTGGTTCTATAAGCGCTTCCCAGATATTTGGGAGAAGTATATAAGAGAGGATGAGTACCTTGATACCCCTCAGGTTCCCAGGATGTTATGTTATGTATGTGTGGAAGAGCCTAAATATAACGAACTTTTTGATTTCTTCAGTAATCATGATGTAAGTTATTTTTTTTATTTTTATCTTTGTGTTAATATGTTGACGTATTAGTTTTTTTTCCTCATAATATACTTTTTTTGTATTAAACAGAGATATCACAACTTCAGGGTATTGGATATAATTCCTACAGAAGAGGATTGAATTCAATACCTTTAATTGGACAATTACCATGCAGCCGGATTCGTTCAAAGGTATTTAATGCGATTCCTTCAATTGGTGAATCACCACATAGTCTGAGTCGGTCAAAAGAAGTGAATCGAACTCCTGTTATTGGCGAATCACTACGTAGTTAGAGTCGATCAAAAGAAGCAAATCGAACTCCTGTTATTGGCGAATCATCTCGTACCCAGAGTCGTTCTAACTGTTCTACAACGGCGTTTGAGAATGAATTAGTCGCACAATATGTTCTGTAAGTTTTGAGCTGAAGTTTTTTGGTTGTGTTTTTGTAAAACTACAACATGTTTTTGAGCTGAAGTATTGTTATGTTTATGATGAACTTCAACATTATAATAGCTGAAGTTGTGTTCTGTATTTGCTGAACATCAACATTCTTTTATATCTGAATTTTTGTTCTGTGTCTCTATACTAGAGGGTAACGACGGAGGTTCAAAGGCATGCAGAAAAGAAAGAAGCACGATCATGAAAGAAGTTTTCGATCAGTTTAAACGGGATGAGCGATCTGTTATTGTAGATGCAGTTTTTGAAAAAGTGAAGGTAAGCTAATTTATAGAGAAGTCTTTTTTTTCTGCTAATGTTATTTAGATTAATCATTGTTAGTAATTTTTTTCTAGGAATATTTCAATGAGAAGTTTGAAAAGTTGTTTAAGATTGTTGACAAATCAAATGGAATGGATGATGACAATTATGATTTGATGAACTATCGACAATATGATAGGATGAACGACTCTTTCGATCATCTATCGGATATTAATGTTGTTCATGATGCATCGCATAAAGTCGCAGATGAAAATGCTACACGTGAGAAAGAGGCTTTTGAAGGCAATCAACATGTTCAAGAACAAGTTGAAGAGGAACGTTCCAGTGTTGATAGACTGAGCAGAGATGGAAATGATGAACAGTTATCAACTGAGAATGTTGGAAACAAGCAAGGTGCAGATGATCAAGTTGTTGATACTGAAGAACCTGCTGCTCATGATGCATTACATAAAGTCACAGATGAAAATGCTACACGTGAGGAAGTGGCTCTTGAGGGCGATCAACATGTTCAACAACATGTTGGAGAGGAACATTGCAGTGTTGATAAACTGAGTAAAGATGGAAATGATGAAGGGTTATCAATTGAGAAAGGTGCAGATGATCAAGTTGTTGATACTGAAAAACATGCACCGAGTTGCTCTTTGGGTAGTGATATTGCAAAAGGAAATTTGTTTGGCGATGGAGATCATGCACCTGTTGGTACTTTAGAACTGTCATTAAGTGATGTGTGTAGCACTATTAGGAAAGACAATCGATTTGCAGAGGCGCTAGATATTTGCAAGGAACTTGTAGGTGTAGATACATAGGAAATTTTCACTACAGGTATAAAATTTTTCTATGTTATATATATATATATATGTCATTGATCCTTCCCCCCTCTTTATGAATATGCAGTGGAAGCTGAAAATAATTGTCCTTCAATTGATACAACTCAAAAACTCTCTGATGATGTTGAATTGAATGAAGATAAAGTTGAGAAAAACCTTCCAGAGAATACTTCAATGCTCCTCGACGTTGGTGCACAATTGAATGAAACTGGAGATGCTGATATCGACAAAGGCATACAGCTTGGGGAAACGACAGCGGAATACAAACTTCCAGGTATTCTATAGATCATGAATTTATTATGTTTGATCCAAGTATATTTTTTATAGTTTGAAATTTTACATACTTTATTTTATTTTTTTATGTTTTTTGAATGATTATTTAGCAAGACTCAATGCAGCTCAAAAAGAATTTGGTGAGCTTATTCAGCTATATCAAAAAGGAAAAATACATCTATTCACACCTGTTGGCTCACAGACAGGTGTGAAGTATATTTGTATTATTTTATAAAATTTAGTCAGTATTATTTATTTTTTTGCAGGAAGATATAGGCGTATATGAAGTTAAAGGAAGTGGATCTATTGGAATGCAAACACCATGTGTCTCAACACTTAGACCAGGTAGTTATTTTCTGCAATTCGATTATAAGGTGTTTTTTTGCCTAATGTATTTTTATATCAGTTGTATTTATGTTTATATTTTCCTTGCTTTTGCAGATCTCATCTGATGCATCGCAACTTCTTCCAAATCCTAAGAGAAGGAAGATTTCCAGTTCTCCTATGTGTGACACCAGTGATATTCCCAACTTCAATTTATGCTCATTTTTGCTGGGTAGTACACAAGGGACTGGTTCAGAAGGTAATTCTGCTGCTGTTGTTGTTGGTGATGAGAGATAAGAACTTCGTGAACAACAGGGAGTTGGTCAAGTATCTGCCACGATGGCTATGGATTTTCCCCCTACTACTGAACAACAACAGTTAGTTGTGACGGAACAACAGGAAGAGCAAGCAAAAAGAAGACCAGACAAAAAAGGAAAAGGATTCATGTGGAGAGTATTTGGTTGAGATCTCCTTATGTCATTCCTAACACAAAAGCGAAGGGGGCAAGATTGGAAAGTAGGAAAGACTACACGAAGGTGTCCCTTCCATTATGCTAATCAAGACAGTGAATTGATGCAAAGATTTACAGAGTGGTTGGAGACGGATGCCAGTGAATATAATATTAATCCATTCAGATTATCTAGAGTTGATATTCCAAAATCATTCTTTTCGAGCTTGTGGATCCTACCTCTGATCTTTCGGATGAAGTAAGTTATTAAGTTTATTTTTTGAATAGGTTTTCAACTATATTTCCCAAAACTTCAGCTTATTTTTATAGTAAAGTTTTTGTACTGTAATTTGGCAAACTTTATCTTTATTCATAGTAAAACTGCCGAGTTTTTTAGCTTATTTGCTAAAACTTCAGCATAACCTTGCCGATGTTTTTGACATGTATTCTCTAGTTTTTTTCTGAAGTTTTAAATCAAACATGCTGAAGTGGTTTAGATTATTTCCTAACACTTCAAACTGAATATGCTTAAGTTTTTGTCATGCTGTTTGTAGTTTTGTAATGCATTTTTTCTAAACTTCATACTTGTGCATGCTGAAGTTTTTATTTCACATATTTTCATTTGTTGTTGTTCATTTGCAGCATATGGAAGTGGACATATATTTCTTGCGCAAAAAATATTGCTATCACTTTCCAAGTTATCCAAAATCAAGATGTGCAGTAACAGATTTATTTTATGATTAGTATATGACTAAGTTGGCTAGTATTCATCCTTCGGAAGAACAGAAAGAGAAAATTAGAAAAAGGAAGGAAAATATAATGGAGGATAAAAAAAATAGCAAATCAAAGAGAAAGAGGACATCCAAAAAATAGGAATGTGAGGATTATGAAGAAGTAGAAGAAGCGGTTATTGAAGCACTTACCGACTTTAGCTAGTTTATTGAAGAATCAACGAATGAAAAGGTTGCCAAGTAAGTAAAAGGCCTCGACCTTTCCTGTGGTATCACATGGGCATCTGCCAAAAAAGTATTCTTTCCATTTCGACTTACGCCAAGGTCGGGCCAGAGATCTATGCACTACTTTTTTTGAATTCTATACATTAAAGATAAAACTATATATGTGTATGATTCCATGGGCAAAGTAACATATGAGCGTGCGCTCAAATAAATCAGAAATTATGCCCGGTTGATCCCACACTGTTTCCAATGCTTGGACTTTGGTACACATAATAAAAGTTATGGAAAAGGTCTTGTGGATAAATTTTAAATTAAGTGGATGAACACACCGCTGCAGGGTAACAAGTATGTGTTTCGCATATATTTTACCATGCATCTTATGTTTATTCTTCAATTTCTTTTTCATATTCCTTTGTAGTGTTTCTTGTGGTGTATTTGCTCTTATGTTCATTGATATGTGGTTGAAGAAAGAAGATGTCTTCAAGTTCGATCAAAGTCAAGCATTAACATTCAAGAGAGAATTGACTGCCAATCTTTGGGCTCATGGAAAGTGAAAATAAGATAGCGGTGATGAAACTTCAGAAGAGCAACTAGGACATGATTATGGAGATTTTGAAGAGACTATGTGTGAATTTTTTGATTAGAGGATTGGCTGCACAAAATTTGGATTTTGTGAATATACATTAATTAGTTTTTTAGTTGACTTAGGTTCAATCAAATATTTTTGTGTCTTTTATCATGAATTTTAAGTACATTTTTGTGGAAAAAAATTCAGCATGAAGTAAATAACTTCTGCTTTTTAAGCTGAAGTTTTCGTTAAAAGTCATAACAAAAGTGTCGACTGTAGGACAAAAACTTCAGCTTATCATGTGCTGAAGTTTTTAGAAAGGAACTAAATAACTTCAGCAGTTTTTGCTGAAGTTTTTGAAAAATCTTTACGACAAAAACTATTGAGTCCAAGACAAAAACATCAGCTTATCATGTGCTGAAGTTTTTAAACATGCACTAAATAACTTCAGCAGTTTCTGCTGAAGTGTTTGAAAAAGCTTTACGACAAAAACTATTGAGTCTATGACAAAAACTTCAGCTTATCAAGTGCTGATGTTTTTAGAAATGAACTAAATAACTTCAACAGTTTCTACTAAAGTTTTTGAAAAAGCTTTACGACAAAAACTATTGAGTCCAGGATAAAATCTTCAACTTATCATGTGCTGAAGTTTTTAGACATGCATTAAATAACTTCAGCTATTTTTTTTTTAATCTTTTTTGCATTTACTAGCTACTTTTTGTCATTTATCACCTACTTCATATTTCATTTAAATTTCTCTGACCATATAGTAAATGATCCGAAAAGTTACTTTTGCATTTACATTGATTATGTGAAAACTTTTGAGGCTGAAGTTATTTTTTTACTATAGAAAAACGGTGGCCTTATTTTTACTATTTTTTTATTGCATTTACCACCTACTAGCATTTTCCACCTACTTGTTTTACCACCTACTTATCTTGTTACATTCAATTTCTCTGACCTTAAAACAGTTAACTAACCCGAAAAGTTACTTTTACATTTATAGATATTAAATTGATTAGGTGCACTCTTTGGCTATATTAACAATCTCTTCACTTGAAAATTTCCTAGTCATCCATAGACTTCTATCATATTTTTTTAAATTTATATTCAAAGAAAAACAAGAAAATGTTGGCAAAGACATGCTTATTGGGTGTAGAAGGGAGTTCATGGGAAGCAAAGATAATGAAGAAAAAGTTGAAATACTTCATATGTGAAGGAGAGTGGCTAGATAAAAAACTCGAGCTCCAGGACAATTTGCTCTTTTTACTAGTTGATAAATCTAACTTTTAATAAAATTTGCAAATTGTCCAGGAGCTCGAGTTTTTTATGTGGCCACTCTCTGTCACATATGAAGTATTTTGAACTTCTTCTTCATTATCTTTGCTTCCCACGAATTCCAGCTGCACACCAGTAAGCATGTGTTTGCCAATATTTTCTTATTTTTTTCTTATGAAAGAAGACGAGAGTTCCTAAAAGATCATAGTAGTAAAGTTCACTTGTAAGCGAATTTTAGAGTTCTATAACCAAAGACATGCATTGGTATTCAACAGAGAATTGGCTGCAAATCTTTGGACTCATGGAAAGTGGTAACAAGATATTGGTTATGAAACCCCAGAAGAGCAACTAGGACATGACTATGGAGAATAGGAAGACACTCTGTGAGTTTTTTGAATAGAAAATAACTTGTAAACAAAAACAATTTTTTTTTCCAAGGATGTAAGTAAAAACAAAATTGGATTTTGTGAATATACATTAATTTTTGTAAATTATATGATGTATGTCTTTTAAATTTTTGTTTTATTCACATTAATTAGTTTTTTAGTTGAACTTTGGGTTGAATCAAATACGTTTGTGTCTTTTTTCATGAATTTTAAGTATATTTTTGTTGAAATTCAGCATGCTAAACTTTAGCATGAAGTAAATAACTTCTGTTTTAGGCTGAAGTTTTGATTAAAACTCATAACAAAAGTGTTGACTGTAGGACAAAAATTTCAGCTTAGTAAGTGCTGAAATTTTTAGAAATGCACTAACTTTGAAAAAGCTTTACGACAAAACTATTGATTGTAGGACAAAAACTTTAGCTTATCAAGTGATGAAGTTTTAGAAATGAACTAAATAACTTCATCATCTTCTGCTGAAGATTTTTGAAAAAGCTTTACGACAAAACTATTGATTTTGGTAAGTCTCGATAGGCAACAAATTAAATGTAACGACCCGACTGGCCGTTTTGAGCTTTTGCACTTCGCTTGACAATTCTCGGGCATGACTAACTTCGTATAATGTATAATGACTTATGTAAATCATCGGTTTTGATTTTTAGGTGTCACAACCCAAAATCTAACCATGGTCGTGATGGCGCCTATCGTGTTACAAGGCAAACTTACTTCCCAAAATATAACTACTAATTAATTTTAAGGATTTAATAAAATAATACCAACATTTAAATTTCTCATAAACTAAATTAACCCTAAATATAATTAATATAAAAATACGGAAGCTAGCCCTAAAAATCGGGGTATGTGACGACCCTGCCAGTCTTCTCATGAGTTACCGCTCTGTTTCCCCCATTTCTGCTTCTTATTGCTTTATTTATCGGTTCTATGAGTGATCGGGATGGTTGGCTCGGGTTTGGAAAAAGGATTTGGTAAGGTTTGAGACACTTAGTCTCTTTTGAGGAAGCTTAAGTTGGAAAAGTCAACAGGATGTTGACTTATGTGTTAGAGGGCTCGGATGTGAGTTCCGATGGTTCAAATAGTTTTGGGAGGTGATTTGGAGCTTAGGAGCGTGATCAGAATGAGTTTTGGAGGTTCGGAGTAGATTTAGGCTTGAATTGGCGAAAATGGATTTTTGACGTTTTCCGGTTGATAGGTGAGATATTGATATAGGGGTCGGAATCAAATTTCGAGAGTTGCAGTAGTTCCGTGGTGTCATTTGGGATGTGTGTGCAAAATTTCAAGTCATTGGGACGTGGTTTGGATGGATTTTTGATCAAAAGCATAATTTAGAAGAATTTGGAATTCTTAGGCTTGAATCCGATGCGAATTGGGTGTTTTGATATTGTTTTGAGCGTTTTGAAGGTTGGAACAAGTTTGAATGAGGTTATGGGATATGCTGGCACATTTGGTTGGGGTCCCGGGGGCCTCGGGTGAGTTTCGGGTGGTCAATCGGACCATTTCATATTGTTTTGAATTGTAGAAAATTGCAAATCAGTGTTGTAGAGAAATGGCCTTCGCGTTCGTGAGTAGGCCCTTGCATTCGCGAAGGGTGTGACGACCCGGCCGATCATCTTAAGAGTTAACACACTGATCCCCTATTAACTACTTTTCTAAGTTTATTTCTGCTATTTTGATTTGCCGGGATGTTCGGTTTTGAGTTTCGAGAGTTATGGGACACTTAGTCCCTAAATGAGAGCTTAAATGTTGGAAAATTGGTCATAGATAGAATAGTGTGAAGATAGCCTCGGAATGAAAATCTGATGGTTCTGTTAGCTCCATGGGTGATTTCGGGGTTAGGAGCGTGTTCGGATTGGGTTTTGGAGGTCCGTAGCTAATTTAGTCTTCAAATGCCGAAAGTTGAATTTTTGAAGTTTTTGGTTCGATAGTGAGATTTTGATCCGAGGGTCGGAATGGAATTCCGGAAGTTGGAGTTGCTCTATAGTGTTTAATGTGACGTGCGTGCAAAATTTCAGGTCATTCGGACGAAGTTTGATAGACCTTTTGATGGAAAGCATATTTTTAGAGTTTTTGGAATTCTTATGCTTGAATCCGATGAAAAATAGGTGATTTGATGTTGTTTTGAGTGTTCCGAAGGTTGGAACAAGTTTGAATGATGTTTTAGGATTGGTTGGCAGGTTTGGTTGAGGTTTCGGGGGCCTCGTGGGTGTTTCGGATGCTCGACGGACCACTTTTGGACTTGGAAAGACAACAGATTTTTAGCTGTTATGTTGTCATCACGTTCGCGAGAGGGTCTCGCGTTTGCATAGAGCTTCTGGGTGAAGCAGCTGAAATGTGCTTCATGTTCGCGATGCAGTCCCGCGTTCGCGAAGGTAAGGACCCATTGGTCTTCGCGTTCGCATAGGATCTGCCCGTGTAAGCTACGCATTCGCGAGTGGACCTCGCATTCGTGAAAGAGGAATTTGGCCAGCATGACTTTTTTGCATCGCGTTCGCGATAGTAGCCTCACGTTCGCGAAGGAGAACGCGCCTGGGAAGATATAAGATGTCACGACCCAAACCGATGGGCCGGGACGGCCACCCGGTACCTTATTCAATCGAGTACCAACATAACGTATCTTTCTTAATACATCACCATATACACATGCATATGGGCCTAATAGGCCAACATGATCCTTTATAAACTCAAAACATAGGTTGACAAGGCCGTACAATCTCTTATGTACACGACAAATGTCTACAAGCCTCTAAGAATACATAAATGTCATAAGGGTCGGGACAGAGTCCCGCCATACCAACAATACACGTCTAAATCATACTAACCAAACGAGCAACTCCGAAGCAAATGGAGTGCACCAACATCTTCCACTGAGCTGATAGCCTACTTGGAGGGATCTCGACCTGTCTATCGGGACCTGCGGGTATGAAACGCAGCGTCCCCAGGCAAAAGGGACGTCAGTACGAATAATGTAGCGAGTATGTAAGGCACATAAACAAATACATGAGAGACATGGAAGACACATAGAGTACATGACTCAACCTGTAAGTCTGAATAACTTTGTAAATCATAAATTACTTTTAACATCATGCATATGCGTATGAATGTCATGTCATGCATAGGTACATGTTTCATAATGTCATCAGCCTCTGAGGGCATCCCATCATATCATTATCGTATACCAACTGATCAGGTGGTGGTGCGTATATAATGCCATAACCTTTCCCATATCTCATATATATATATATATATACATACATATATACGCGTATATAATGCCATTTGAATTATATTTCGGCCACTGTGGGCAACATCATCATCATATACCAGCAGATCAGGTGGTGCTTCGTATATAACACCGTAACGTTTTCCCATATCCCATATACATATATTTACATATATACGCGTATATAACGCTATCTGGTTATGGGTCAATGCACATGAATGCAATGCAGGAAAAGTACGTCAATAAAATCATTTGGAAGGTCATAAGACCACTTTGCCTCTTGAGCAATATCATAAAGTAACATCTTTTCAAATTTTCTATTTTTCTGAGACCCATGAACAGATGATAAAATATTATGACACATGGGAATTAAAGAACATAGATATTTCTATTACTTCTATGAGTAGAGTCACTTATGGAATTTGTGCATTTGCACGTTTCGTTCATATTGTATGGATCATGCAAAAAGAAAAAAGGGATAGCCTTAACATACCTGAGCCGATTCTCTTAACAATCCCTCTAATATACGTCAATTGTGACTAACCACATAATGGCGGATCGAAGTAGGAAAGAATCCGTATGATATTCTTGAGAAAGATTGTACCGTGCTCTCTTAGAATCACAAAATTCCGTTGCAATTACACAGTATAGTTTCGTATGAATTCCTCTGTTAAACCAAGAACTTTTATTGGTATTAAGATATGGAATCTGTTTTGAATTCTTGTTGAGTATGAAGAAAGCTATAAGCTTAGTTTGATTATTTTAAGGCTAATAAAGCCAAAGATGCCAAACATTTTTTAATATCTACGTAGATGTCAAGTGTATGACATTTAAGATAGCCACTTTCAATTTTAAGTTGTGAGTCACTTGGTATGCATGGGGGCTGCCACTTCATGTTCTTTAATGCTTATCCAATATACCCTCAATTAAGTAGGTAATGTACTGTTACCCGGTAATTAATCAATTACCCGCATAATTAAGAATTATTTCAACTTTCGTAAAATACTACTCGCTTTTAACATACTTTGTACATCTTACTATTATGGTCATGTAGTACCTTATATGGCACTAGTCCATAAATATCGGGTATTAACGCTCAGCCCGTATTTTATCCCAATATGTCAAACTTGGACGAGAAATTCATTTTTCTTTGAATTTCTTCCCCTCTCACCATCACGAATTTACTCATCATTTATTTAAAGTAGTATAATCCTTATAATCTCCAAATAATCATTTTCCTTGGACTAATGTCAATTTCCTTACAACAAATTCAACGTACAATACTACAAGGTACAACATTGCCGTAAATTAATACTGCGAAGTGTAGCATCATGGTAATATAATACTACGGGACGTAATATCGACGTAATATTGCGGGGCGTCACATCATTCCCCCCTTTTGAACATTCGTCCTGGAATGTTGACTGATGCTCTTTATCATTTTCGTAACTTATAGCTCTTTTGAAAACCTTAATAATCTTCTTGCCATTTAATCAGTTGCTCTGTGAATAAATCCTAAGTCTAGGGTATTCCCCCTTTTATTTTTTTTGCTCATATCATGACCTGTGGTCGAAATCTTCCTAATCTTGCAACTTCCGTTACCTCCTATCATGCAGCCTGTATGACCCTTGCTTTGTAGGTGCACTTATGCAATTCATCTTTCCTTTTTCCTTTTATCTTTTAGTCAATATGTAAGCCTTACTTTGTATATATAAGGCTTAATAGGATGCCTCTCTGATCCTCTATAGGGATACTGAAGTCCTTTGCTCGATAATTTGTAGAACTTGCGAATATGGACATATCTTATTTCATAGATCTGGCTATCCATTCATATGACTTTATTGCATTTTCATGGGTTATACTATACCATAATTTTTTTACTTCAATCTATCTTTACTGAGGTATGCTTATCAAGCTCTCGGATACTTTTGTAACCTATCCTTTAGGTATAAATCTCAGTCCTTCAATGCTCCTTCATTACCGTTCGTCTTAAGAATCATGGCCTAATCTTATGTCATACTTTGTAACATGTATCTGACCATTGTTGATTCGCCTCAATGTTGATCTATAATCCTCTACTTGAAGACTTGAAACTTCTTACATAATACATTACCGCTAGGGCTTACGTTGCTTGAGGAATATTTGAAGCGATTTCCATAATTATATTTCATAGTGTCTCAATGTGATTCACCTTATGGGGGTATACTAATTTCATGTCGCCAACGAAATCTTTTCTCCTCCTCTTCTTCTATTTTCTTTTTTTTTCAAATCATTATTCAAAAGAAGGCCCAACGTCATTCTTTTCACTTGCCTTTCCTCATCCTTACTCATGTTTCCTTAAAACCTTGTCGTTCTACCATACTTTAGCATGCGACCTATACATAACCATATATAAACTTTCTTTCAACTTGCTTGTGCCATAGATTTCCTTAGGTTATTCTGGAATTTCAAGTGAGACATCACATCGTCTCCAAGTTTTTCTCCATTCTCTTAAATAGATCTCTCAGTACTTAGAAACCATAGGATGGAAGACATGCCGCCGGCGATGCCACTATCATTACCGGTTATTGGACTCCCGTTCTTATAGCCTTCTATCCAAAATATGGACTAATCACAACTTTCTGCATTTGAGTATGTCGTACGTTGTTCACTTTTACCTTACTTACTTAAAATCTCGTATCATATCTTTTATCTCCTTCATAACCTCCCATCCACCTAGGTGTAATTCACGTCCATAACTTGAAGCTCTATTATAATACTCGCACCTCTGGTACATACAAAATCCGGTGGGAGCTTCGTACTGGCTTCTTATGAGGATGATACTTCCTCTAACTGGGTTCCTTGTAGAGCCATTATAGATTATGGTTGTTGTGTTATTTCTCTTGAACATCTGATACTAAGAGTGATTCTGTCATGTTCTCAAGCACAACTTCTATAATTTTTCTCGGTCCAATAATCAGACTCCTGATTTACTTGGGTGATGTAATTCTTTAGTTTCCTCTTCCTTCTGATCAGCCTTTACGTAGGCTTAAGCTATCTTCCGATCTGTGGCTCATGGTATCAGTTATTACCTTAGCCTTTCATGGGAGTTATGGAATTTTCATGGTACAATCTTCTAACGATTCAATCCTTTGTCTATGCCCTGGGCTCAATTCTTTCTTTTAACTTATACCGGAGTCTTCTATGGCTAAATGATTGTCAACAAATATGCTGCCTGGATAATGCTCCAAAATCTTGAGTGTATCCATAACATACTAACTCTGGTTCATTGATCAAATAATTCTTTCATTCCATCTTAGCTTTCTTTCAACGTAAGCTATTACTTTTCCTTGTCTTTCTGCCCCTTGTTGCATCCATATTTTTCATACAACTCATCTGATCTCTAATATTACTTTTAATTCTTACTTCCCGTTCATTAGCCACAGTAGGTGCCACGTTCCTTTGGAATGCTTACAATGTTGTTGCGAGATTGTTGTTACACGACCATTTCCTCTTTAGGTCATTGTGCTAGATTGAAGCCTTCCTTCTTATCTCCTCAGCTAGTCTTTCATTGTAGTACTTAGGGAGAACCCTTGACTCTCATAAAGCTGTGAGCTTATTACGGATCTTTTTGATGTCCTTACTTGCCTATAATCATCCGTAGTTGCTTACTTCCATGCCCTTGTGCTTGTATGGTTGCTTCTGAACTGATATATTGATTGCCTTCCCAGTGGAACTTTCTTTATACCCATAACACACATACGATACCTTTAACCACCCCGACTCTTGTTTGAATATATCTCAAGTATCATAATGATATTCTTAGAGGCTGAACTCTCCATGTTGGGTTCTACTATGTTTATCTCACACGATCTGATGATTCGTCTGTAACCTCCTATTTAGCCATAGCTGGGATCTTCCTGACTAATTACTAACTACACGTTGGCCCATTCTCATATCAATATTCCTCGTAATCTTTCTTGGGTTACTTTCTTTGTCTTAACTTACGTCTCACACTAGCTTCTTATTTATTAATAACAGCTCGGGCAGGAACCTTTACTCCCTCTCCTTGACGTCGTGCTTGCACAATATTCTTGAATCGTAGCATATCTGTAAGATTTCGATAAGTGCCGTCTCATTCCTCTTTCATTTATCGCATTCTTCCTTTACCATTCCATAGTCACTAGAACCTCTTTATTTTGAATTAATGCCACATCACTCCATATTCCCCTCTTTAGGGGTATACTAAAAGCTGATGCTACGAGGATCTACCTATAGATTTTTTACCTCTTCATCTTTGGCGTTGTTTCTCAACATAAATGATCCTTACTCGCCTTACGACAATCCTTCTGTACCAAGGATAACAAATTCCCTTACTCGCGAGGGTGACACTTAGCGTAACTGGAACATACAGTCTCTTAAGCTTAACTTTGCTCACATTGCTTGCTCTAAGGAAGCATCTCCCTGAATGACCATCTTTTGAATTTGTCATGAATTTTCTTTTGTGGTCCATTCTATTATTGCCGGAACGAAATATGAAATTCCCATGATGTCGAATACTTTCCAATCATTAGTCCAAAATTCATATTTAGTTTATCTTGTTTACCAGCCCATACTGATTTCTATTACTCTGGGGATTAACTCTCCCCTCTAGTAGTCGCATTGGAGTTACAAACTTATTTCTCGAAATGAGGATATAACCTTATGGCTTATACTCTTTTGTTTTTTTAAGGCCCATCACCTTTCGTTTCTTCCTTCATTTGACTTTAGGTTCTGTAACACTCTACCGTTTTCATCCATGTATCACACC
The DNA here is from genome assembly GCF_000393655.2 of Nicotiana sylvestris. NCBI lineage: Eukaryota > Viridiplantae > Streptophyta > Magnoliopsida > Solanales > Solanaceae > Nicotiana > Nicotiana sylvestris. The sequence goes on along the minus strand of NC_091062.1, from coordinate 103,376,035 downwards.
TTATTCATAATGCTTCCTTATCTCTCTTTTCATTATTCTGCTAATATTTCTGCATATCCCTTTGCTTGTGAAAACTTCAATACGACATTCTTTCGCTTTTAGCTTTCCTTTGCCCCATCCAGTGGCTTTTCAAGTTGCTTAACGTTCTCGCTTTACTAGGGACACGAGCCACACTAAAGTAATATTTATCCCTTCAAGGCTTATAGTGCATGTCTTTGTAGTACACATATCTGGCTGCACTATTTTAAAGTGTACCATCTGGGTGTATCACAACGAGATTTACTAGCTCACTTGCAATATCCTTCAGAAATGTCAACTAAAACAAACAATCCATTACCATTTTGGTTTACTCTAATCCCAGCCAGGTGTTGATGTTCCGTTATTTCTTAAACTGCACCTGTTAGCACCCATAGGGCATAACTGAGATGGGTACGACCAATTGTACATACCTTTGTTGCTGTTGAGGGTAACTCTTAATGCTTATATTTTTTTTTGCCGGAACTGTAATGCTAATAATCTTCATCAACTGGGCGCCTCGTACTCTTCATCATCTTGCTTCTTTTGCGTGTTGAAACTTGTATTTATCTTCTGAATCTCTCATTGTCTTTTACCATTAAGGTGGATAGGTATTCTTGCCTTAAGGCTTCTTATCAGGAAGCTTATACCTTTCAGTGCACCCATGATCTGCCAAAGACCACACATTTACTTATCGTAGACATTATACAAAAATCCAAGTCCTCTAACTCAGCTCTTCCACAACCATATTTCTTTCCAACCTTCTTTAGATATCGTCTTATTACGAATAAAATAGAATTTTGGAATTTGAATACTTATAAATAAGATCTACCACACGATCTAGAATAAGAACAAAGAGTGGCAATCCTAAATGCCTTGTAGCCTCCTGCTTATAAGTGTGGTGCACAACACACCCATAAACAAGACTCTACTAGACATGGCTTGTAGACTCACTAGGACAGAACTGCTCTAATACCACTTCTGTCACGACCCAAACCGATGGGCCGGGACGGGCACCCAGTACCTTACTCAACGGAGTACCAACGTAACATATCTTTCTTAATACATCATCATATACACATGCATACAGGCCTAATAGGCCAACATGATCCTTTATAAACTCAAAACATAGGCTGACAAGGCTGTACAATCTTTTATGTACACGACATATGTCTACAAACCTCTAAGAATACATAAATGTCATAAGGGTCAGGACAAAGTCCCGCCATACCAAAAAAATAATACACGTCTAAATCATACTAACCAAACGAGTAACTCCGAAGCAAATGGAGCGCACCAACATCTTTCGCTGAGCTGATAGCCTACTTGGAGGGCTCTTGACCTGTCTATCGGTACTTGTGGGCATGAAACGCAGCGTCCCCAAGCAAAAAGGACATCAGTACGAATAATGTACCGAGTATGTAAGGCACATAAATAAATACATGAGAGACATGGAAGACATATAGAGTACATGACTCAACCTATAAGTCTGAATAACTTTGTAAATAATAAATTACTTTTAACGTAATGCATACGCGTATGAATGTCATGTCGTGCATAGGTACATGTTTCATAATATCATCAGCCTCTGAGGGCATCCCATCATATCATATTGGCCACTGTGGGCAAAATCATAATCGTATACCAGCTGATCAGGTGGTGGTGCGTATATAACGCCATAACCTTTCCCATCTCCCATATACATATATACATACATATATACGCGTATATAACGTCGTTTGAATCATATTTACATATATATGCGTATTTAACACCGTTTGAATCATATTTCGGCCACTGTGAGCAACATCATCATCATATACTAGCTGATCAGGTGGTGGTGTGTATATAACGCCGTAACCTTTTCCCATATCTCATATACATATATTTACATATATACGCATATATAATACCATCTGGTCATGGGTCAATAGACATGAATACAATGCATGAAAAGTACGTCAATAAAATCATTCGGAAGGTCATAAGACTACTTTGCCTCTTGAGCAATATCATAAAGTAACATCTTTTCAAATTTCGTATTTTTCTGAGACCCACGAACAGATGATAAAATATTATGACACATGGGAATTAAATAACATAGATATTTCTATTACTTCTATGAGTAGATTAACTTATGGAATTTGTGCATTTGCACGTTTCGTTCATATCGTATGGATCATGCCAGAAGAAAGATGGGATAACATTAACATACCTGAGCCGATTCTCTTGACAATCCCTATAATACACGTCAATTGTGACTAACCACATAATGGCGGATCGAAGTAGGAAAGAATCCATATAATATTCTTGAGAAAGATTGTACCGTGCTCTCTTAGAATCACAAAATTCCGTTGCAATTACACAGTATAGTTTCGTATGAATTCCTCTGTTAAACCAAGAACTTTTGTTGGTATTAAGATATGGAATCTGGTTTGAATTCTTGTTGAGTATGAAGAAAGCTATAAGCTTAGTTTGATTATTTTAAGGCTAATAAAGCCAAAGATGCCAAACCTTTTGTATGACATTTAAGATAGCCACCTTCAATTTTAAGTTGTGAGTCACTTGGTATGGATGGGGTGCTGCCACCTCATGCTCTTTAATGCTTATCCAATATACCCTCAATTAAGTATGTAATGTCCCGTTACCCGATAATTAATCAATTACCCGCATAATTAAGAATTATTTCAACTTTCGTAAAATACTACTCGCTTTTAACTTACCTTGTACACCTTACTATTATGGTCATGTAGTTCCTTATATGGCACTAGTCCATAAATATCGGGTATTAACGCTCAGCCCGTATTTTATCCCAATATGCCAAAATTGGACAAAAAATTCATTTTTCTTTGACTTGCTTCCCCTCTCACAATCACGAATTTACTCATCATTTATTTAAAATAGTATAATCCTTATAATCTCCAAATAATCATTTTCCTTGGACTAATGTCAATTTCCTTACGACAAATTCAACGTACAATACTACAGGGTGCAACATTGCCGTAAATTAATACTGCAAAGCATAGCATCATGGTAATATAAGACTGCGGGACGTAATATCGACGTAATATTGCGGGGCGTCACATAAGATTTCAAAATCAAGGGTTTAGCCATTTTTATCAAAACTTAAGCTTGGGATCTCAGATTTGAGCGAGATTTTGAGGAATTTTCAGAGATATCAATTGGGTAACGATTCTAGACTACTTTTTGCTTGTAACCCATTAATCTAAACATGAATTCATCCTTTAATTTCGGAATTTGTATGAAAATTGGGGAAAGGTTCTTAGACCAAGAAATTGAGTTTTGATTGGGGATTTGACATCGGATTTGGATAATTTTGGTATGGTTAGACTCATGAGAGTGTGAGGATTCTGAAACTATAAATTTTACCTGATTTTGAGACGTGGGTACGAGGGGAGTTTTGGTCATTTTACATAATTTGGCGTATTAGCTTAGACTTTAATTGTAGAATCAGTTACTTGAAGCAATTTTACATTATGCAAATGAATTTAATAGATTTGGGCCATTCAGAGTCGAGTACTCATGGCAAAGACATGGTGTTGGGTTGATTTTGAGCTGGTTCGAGGTAAGTGGCTTGTCTAACCTTGTGTGGAGGACCTTCCCCTTAGGATATGATATATTTGATAATTGAAACGCATTGTACGTGAGGTGACGAGCGCGTACTTGAGCTAATTGTTGAAAATCCGGTTTTTCCTTAAGTATTTCAATTGAGTTATTTTTCTTGTTTTATTCTACTTGCGTATTTAGCCTTTCCTAGTTTAGGAAAGCATGTTTAGTTGACTTCATTGCCTATTTGCCTAAACTGCCTTAATTGCATTACGTGAAGCATGTTAGGCTAGAATTAACTGTTTACTTGGTACATAATTTAGCTTAATTGAGTATTCTTGTGTTGCTACTGTGTGTTTTTACTTTGGGACTACGGGATGGCATCCCGGGAAATCCCTTGTACGTATTTATGATCTGAACTGAGGTGCGGGATAATAAGAGATCCTGGGGATATTAAGAGATCCCTAGCATATAATTGAGGATACCAAGAAATCTTCGGGGTACCAAGAGATCCCTGGCACGTATATTGAGGATACCAAGAGATCCTCGGGATACCAAGAAATCCCTAGCATATATTGAGGATACCAAGAGATCCTCGGGATACTAAGAGATCCCTAGCATATAATTGAGGATACCAAGAGATCCCCCGGCTATCATCCTGGTTATGAGTGGTATTTCCTGGTGTTTGCCTTTATTTTTGTTTCTGTTATTGTACTCTTATTAACCTGTATAGATCCTTACGGTAGATTTTCAATCGTACTGCTTACTTTATCCTATCATCTTTATATTTATTTAACCTTAGTAGGGACCTGACCTTTCCTCGTCACTACCCAACCGAGGTTAGGCTTGGCACTTGCTGAGTACTGTTGTGGTGTACTCATGTCCCTTCTGCACATGTTTTTCATGTGCAGATCCAGGTATCGCTACTCAAGCCTATCATCCTTGATGAGGCGACTACTCTAGAGACTTTGAGGTACATCTACCGCGTCCATAGACCGAGAAGTCCCTTTCTATTCTTGCTTTTAGTATTTATCCCTTATGTATTTTTCTGTTCTTATTAGACATTCCGGAGTTAGAGGTATGTAGTATTGATCTTAACTTGTGATTCGTGGATTTCCGGGCCTTGGATATATGTATTGGATAGTGAGAGTTAAACATGGTGTATGCCGATGGGCACATTTAAACACTGTTATTACTTTATTACTATTTTAAAATGTTTTACTTCCGTAAATTTTAGTTTTCTTCCGCAATTTAGGCTTACCTAGTCGTAGAGACTAGGTGCCATCACGATGGTTCACGGAGGGCGAACTAGGGTCGTGACAAGTTGGTATCTGTGCTCTAGGTTCATAGGAGTCATCGATCACAAGCCGGTTTATTAGAGTCTCGCTAATCGATACGGAGACGTCAGTACTTATCTACGAGAGGCTATGGAACTGTTAGGAAATTTCCACTTCATTTGATTCCTTGTCGTGCGATATTTTGACATCACAATTCTAAACTTCTATCTTCTATTCTCTCACAGATGGTGAGGAAACGTGCTACCCAAGATGATCAAGCACCTGCACCCCCTACTGCAGCCGTTAGAGGCTGGGGCCGGAGTAGAGGCCGAGGACGCGCACGTGGTGCAGCTAGAGCACCTGTGCGAGCTGCCGCTGAGGTAGTACCCGCAGTTCCAGTCGGAGTCCAGGCACCTGATACGCCTACTGCTACTACTACTCCAGCCCTTCAGGAGACTTTGGCGCAGTTCATGAGTATGTACGCCAACTTGGCTCAGGCATGGTTGCTTTCCCTTACTGCAGCCACATCTCAGGATGGGGGAGGAGCACAAACTCCCACCGCCTGCACTCCTGAGCAGCAATTGCATGTTGAGCAGGTCCCTGAGATTATTCTTGGACCACCTGCAGTGCTAGTACAGCCCGAGGATAGGGCAACGATTTCCGAGGAGGAGCAGCTGAGGCTTGAGAGGTTAAAGAAATACAAGCCTCCTGTATTCAGCGGTCTAGCATTGGAGGATGCTCTGGGATTTCTAGATGAGAGATACCGCATTCTCCGTACCATGGGTATATCAGGATCGAGCGGGGTTCCCTTCACTACTTTACAACTTCGAGGAGCCGCCTATGAGTGGTGGGGCACCTATGAGTTAGACAGTCCGGATGAGGCTACTTCACTAACTTGGACTCAGTTTTTAGATTTGTTCCTGATAGAGTATGTTCCTCAGAGCCTCAGGGACACATGGCGCGCAGAGTTTGAGCATTTGTGCTAGTGTAATATGATTGTCTCAGAGTATGCTGTCCGTTACACCAGTTTGCCTAGGCATATACCAGCCATGGTTTCTACTGTTCGCGAGAGAGTTTGCCGGTTTATTGAGGTCCTTATTCCTAGCATCAGGTCTAGCATGGCTTGTGAGTTGGAGATGGATATTTATTATCAGCAGGTGGTGAGCATTGCTAGGAGGATTGAAGGTATGCATGCTAGGGAGAGAGAGAGGATAGGGAGGCCAAGAGGTCTCGAGAGTCGGGCCATTATTCTGGTACACGTACCCTTGCTACAGGTCGTCATGGTAGGGGTTATATTAGTCGTCCTATTCATTCAGTTCTTCCAGCAGCTAGTAGTGCTCCAGCTCCTCCTAGGTCTCAAGAGCCTTATTATGCACCTCTGGTTTCTAGCGCGCCTCCTACGCGGGGTGCTTTCAGAGGTCAGTCCAACAGACCTGGTCCGAGCCAGTCACAGCCGCCACATCCTCCTAGAGCTTGTTTTGAATATGGTGATACACACCACGTGGTAAGGGATTGCCCTAGACTTGGGAGGGGTGCACCTCCACAAACTTCTCAGCCACAGTGTGCCACGCATAGTTCACAGGCTATGATTATAGCTCCAGTTCCTAGCCCACCTGCTCAGCCAGCTAGAGGTGGAGGTTGGGGAGGTAGAGGTCGCCCTAGAGGGGGAGGCCAGGCCAGATACTATGGCCTTTCTGTTCGTACCGAGGATGTAGCCTCCAATTCTATCATCACAGGTATTATATTGGTTTGCCACATAGATGTATCGGTTCTATTCGATCCAGGCTCTACTTACTCTTATGTGTCTTCTTATTTTTCTTTACATTTGGGTGTATCTCGGGATTCTTTGAGTTCCCCTATTTATGTTTCTACTCCTATGGGAGATTCTTTTTTTATGGACCGTGTTTATTGGTCGTGTTTGGTTGCACTTAGTGGTTTTGAGACAAGAGCCAATTTATTGTTTCTCGGCATGGTAGCTTTTGACATTATCTTGGGCATGGACTGGTTGTCACACCATTATACTATTCTTTATTGTCACACCAAAACCGTGACGCTGGCTTTGTCAGGTGTACCACGTGTTGAGTGGAGGGGTACTTTAGATCACACTCCTAGTAGAGTTACTTCTTTTCTTAAAGCTCAACGTGTGGTTGAGAAGGGGTGTGATGCGTACTTAGCTTATGTGAGAGATGTCAGTGTTGATACCCCTTCAGTTGATTCAGTCCTAGTAGTACGGGATTTTCCAGATGTGTTTCCAGCTGATCTTCCGGGCATGCCACCTGATAGAGATATTGATTTTGGCATTGATTTATTGCCGGTCACTCAGCCCATTTCTATTCTCCCGTATCGTATGGCTCCTCCTGAGTTGAAGGAGTTGAAGCATCAATTACAGGAATTGCTTGATAAGGGTTTTATTCGGCCTAGTGTATCACCTTTGGGTGCTCCTATCTTGTTTGTGAATAAGAAGGATGGTTCCATGCGTATGTGCATTGATTATCGCTAGTTGAACAAGGTTACAGTGAAGAACCATTATCCTTTGCCTCGTATTGATGAACTATTTGACCAGCTTCAGGGTGCACGGGTATTTTCTAAGATTGATTTGTGCTCAGGTTACCATTAGTTGAAGATTCGGGAGCCAGATATCTTGAAGACTGCTTTCAGGACTCGGTATGGTCATTATGAGTTCCTTCTTATGTCATTTGGGCGGACCAATGACCCAGTAACCTTTATGCATTTGATGTACAGTGTGTTCCGGCTATATCTTGACTCGTTCGTCATTGTCTTTATTGATGGTATTCTGGTGTATTCCCGGAGTCGGGAAGATCATGAGCAGCACTTGAGGACTGTGCTTTAGACTCTGAGAGTGAAGAAGTTATATGCTATGTTCTCGAAATGTGAGTTTTGGTTGGATTTAGTGGCATTCCTAGGCCACGCGGTATCGAGTGAGGGTATTTAGGTGGATTCGACGAAGATAGAGACCATGAAGAGCTGGCCCAGACCATCCTAAGCTACCGAGATCCGCAGCTTCCTTGGTTTGGCGGGCTACTACTGTCATTTTATGGAGGGGTTTTCATCAGGTTGACCTAGAAGGGTGTTTCGTTCTAGTGGACGAAGGAGTGTGAGGCGAGCTTTCAAAAGCTCAAGACAGCTTTGAGCACAGCCCCAATTTTGATACTGCCTACAGGTTCGGGGTCTTATATGGTCTATTATGATGCCTCGATGGTTGGCCTCAGAGCGGTGTTGATATGGACGGTAGGGTAATTGCCTACGCTTCCATACAATTGAAGATACATGAGAAGAACTACCCTGTTCATGACCTTGAGTTAGCTGCCATTGTTCACGCCCTGAAGATTTGGCGCCATTACTTATACGGTGTGCCTTGTGAGATTTATACTGACCATCAGAGCTTGCAGCATCTGTTCAAGCAAAAGGATCTAAATTTGCGCTAGAGGAGGTGGTTAGTGTTGCTGAAGGACTATGATATCACCATTTTGTATCACCTAGGCAAGGCCAATGTGATGCCTTGAGTCGCCGGGCGGAGAGTTTGGGGAGTTTCGCATATATACTAGCATCGGAGAGGTCTATGGCGATGGATGTTCAGGTCTTAGCCAGCCAGTTTGTGAGATAGGATCTTTTAGAGCCTAGTTGGGTTCAAGCTTGCGTGATTTCTTGGTCTTCCTTATTTGATCGTATCAGGGAGCGGCAGTATGGTGACCCTCATTTGCTTGTCCTCAAGGACAAGGTTCAACATGGTGATGCCAAAGATGTGACTATTAGTGATGATGGGGTATTGAGGATGTAGGGTCAGATTTGTGTACCCAATGTTGATGGGCTTCGAGAGTTGATTCTAGAGGAGGCCCATAGTTCGCGGTATTCTATCCATCCGGGTGTCGCGAAGATGTATCAGGATTTGAGGCAACACTATTGGTGGAGGCAGATGAAGAAAGATATAGTTGGATTCGTAGCTCGGTGTCCCAACTATGAGCAGGTGAAGTTTGAGCACCAGAGACCGGGTGGGTTGCTTCAACAAATGGAGATCCCAGAGTGGAAGTGGGAGCGGATCACCATGGACTTTGTAGTTGGGCTCCCACGGACATTGAGAAAGTTTGATGCTATTTGGGTGATTATGGATCGGCTGACCAAGTACGCTCATTTCATTCCTGTGTGTACTACTTATTCCTCGGAGCGATTGGCAGAGATTTATATCCGGGAGATTGTTCATCTGCATGGTATTCCAGTGTCCATCATTTCAGATAGAGGTAATCAGTTCACATCACGGTTTTGGAGGGCCATTCAGCATGAGTTGGGTACTCGGGTGGAGTTAAGTACATCATTTCACCCTCAGACGGACGGACAGTCCGAGCGCACTATTCAGATTTTTAAGGATATGCTCCGTGCGTGTGTGATTGAGTTTGAAGGGTCTTGGGATCAGTTCTTGCCATTGGCGGAGTTTGCTTACAATAACAGCTATTAGTCCAGCATTCAGATGGCACCGCATGAGGCTTTATATGGGAGACGATGTAGATCCCTGGTGGGTTGGTTTGAGCCGGGTGAGGCTAGATTGTTGGGCACAGACCTGGTTTAGGATGCTTTGGAGAAGGTTAAGGTGATTCAGGATAGACTCCGTACAACCTAGTCCAGATAGAAGAGTTACGCGGACAAGAAGGTTCATGATGTTTCCTATATGGTTGGAGAGCGGGTTCTGCTTCTAGTTTCGCCTATGAAGGGCGTTATGAGATTCGAGAAGAAAGGAAAGTTAAGTCCAAGATTTATTGGCCCTTTTGAGATATTGAGGTGTGTTGAGGAGGTTGCTTATGAGCTTGTCTTACCTCCCAGCTTGGCCGAAGTTCATCCGGTATTCCATATTTCGATGCTTTAGAGGTATCACGGTGATCCGTCGTACGTGTTGGATTTCAGTTCAGTCCAGTTGGACAAAGATCTATCTTATGTTGAGGAGTCAGTGGCAATATTGGATAGGCAGGTTAGAAAGCTGAGGTCAATCAACATTGCTTCAGTAAAGGTTCAGTGGCGGGGCTAGCCGGTCGAGGAGGCGACCTGGGAGACCGAGCAGGATATGCGCAACCATTACCCTCATCTTTTCACTACTTCAGGTATGTCTTTATGCTCGTTCGAGGACGAACGAATGTTTAAGTGTAGGAGGATGTGACGACCTGGCCGGTCGTCTTAAGAATTAACGCCCCAATCCCCTATTAACTGCTTTTCCCAAGTTTACTTCTGCTATTTTACTTTGCCGGGATGTTCGGTTTTGACTTTCGGAGAGTTATGGGACACTTAGTCCCTAAATGAGAGCTTAAGTGTTAGAAAGTTGGTCGTAGTCAGAACAGTGTGAAGACGGCCTCGGAATGGAAATCTGATTGTCCCATTAGCTCCGTTGGGTGATTTCGGGGTTAAGAGCATGTTCGGATTCTATTTTGGAGGTCCGTAACTATTTTAGGCTTGAAATGCCGAAAGTTGAATTTTTGAAGTTTCCGGTTCGATAGTGAGATTTTGATCTGAGGGTCGGAATGGAATTCCGGAAGTTGGAGTAGCTCCGTAGTGTTTAATGTGACGTGCGTGCAAATTTTAGGTCATTCGGATGAGGTTTGATAGACTTTTTGATCGAAAGCGTATTTTTAGAGTTTTTGGAATTCTTTTGCTTGAATCCGATGGAAACTAGGTGTTTTGATGTTGTTTTGAGCGTTCCGAAGGTTGGAACAAGTTTGAATTATGTTTTAGGATTTGTTGGAAGGTTTGGTTGAGGTCCCGGGGGCCTCATATTTTTTGCTGTTGTATTGGAGAGAAAACATTCATCGCGTTTGCGAGAGGGTCTCGCATTCGCGTAGAGCATATGGGTGAAGCAACTGAAATGTGCTTCGCGTTCGCGACGCTGTCCTGCGTTTGCGAAGGTAAGGACCCGTTGATCTTCGAGTTCGCGACGTGGTCCTCACGTTCGCATAGGGTCTACCCATATAAGCTATGCATTTGCGAGTGGACCTCGCATTCGCGAAAGAGAAATTTGGCCAGCAGGACTTTGTGCATCACGTTCGCGAAGGAGAACGCGCCTAGGCATATATAAGATTTCAAAATCGAGGGGTTAGCCATTTTTATCAAAACTTAAGCTTGGGAGCTCGGATTTGAGCGAGATTTTGAGGGATTTTTAGAGATATCGATTGGGTAATAATTCTAGACTCCTTTTTGCTTGTAACCCATTAATCTAAACATGAATTCATCCTTTAATTTTGGAATTTGGATGAAAATTGGGGAAAGGTTGTTAGACCAAGAAATTGAGTTTTGATTGGGGATTTGACATCGGATTTGGATAATATTGGTGTGGTTAGACTTGTGAGAGTCTGAGGATTCTGAAACTATAAATTTTACCCGATTCCGAGATGTGGGCCCGAGGGGCGTTTTGATCATTTTACATAATTTCGCGTATTAGCTTAGACTTTAATTGTAGAATCAGTTACGTGAAGCGTTATTTACATTATGCAATTGAATTGAATAGATTTGGGCAATTCAGAGTTGAGTATTCGTGGCAAAGACGTGGTGTCGGGTTGATTTTGAGCTGGTTCGAGGTAAGTGGCTTGTCTAACCTTGTGTAGGGGACCTTACCCTTAGGATATGATATATTTGATAATTGAAATGCCTTGTACGTGAGGTGACAAGCGCATACTTGAGCTAATTGTTGAAAATCCGGTTTTTTCTTATGTTTTTCAATTGAGTTCTTTTTCCTGTTTTATTCTACTTGCGTATTTAGCATGTTGCTAGTTTAGGAAAGCATGTTTAGTGGACCTAATTGCCTATTTGCCTAAACTGCCTTAATGGCATTAAGTGAAGCGTGTTAGGCTAGAATTAGCTCTTTACTTGGTACGAAATTTAGCTTAATTGGGTATTCTTGTGTTGCTACTGTTTGTTTTTACTTTGGGACTACGGGACGACATCCCGGGAGATCCCCTGTATGTATTTCTGCTCTGAACTGAGGTACGGGATACCAAGAGATCCCTGGAACGTATATTGAGTATACTAAGATATCCTCGGGATACTAAGAGATCCCTATCATATAACTGAGGATACCAAGAGATCCTCGGGGTACCAAGAGATCCCTGACACGTATATTGAGGATACCAAGAGATCCTCGGGATACCATGATATCCCTAGCATATTTTGAGGATACCAAGAGATCCTCAGGATACTAAGAGATCCCTAGCATATAATTGAGGATACCAAGAGATCCTCGGGATACCAAGAGATCTCCGGCTATCATCCTGGTTATGAACGGTATTTCCTGGTGTTTGCCTTTATTTTTGTTTCCGTTATTGTACTCTTATTAACTTGTATAGATCCTTACTGTAGATTTTCAATTATACTACTTACCTTATCCTATCATCTTTATATTTATTTAGCCTCAGTAGTGCCCTAGCCTTTCCTCGTCACTACCCAACCGAGGTTAGGCTTGGCACTTACTGAGTACCGTTGTATTGTACCCATGCCCCTTCTACGCATGTTTTTCATATGCAGATCCAGGTATCGCTACTCAAGCCTATCATCCTTGAGGAGGAGACTGCTCTAGAGACTTCGAGGTACATCTGCCGCGTCCGCTGACCGAAAAGTCCCTTTATATTCCTGCTTTTTGTATTTAGCCCTTCTGTATTTTTCTGTTCTTATTAGACATTCCGGAGTTAGAGCTATGTAGTATTGATCTTAACATGTGATTCGTGGGTTTCCGGGTCTTGGATCTATGTTTTGGATAGTGAGAGTTAAACGTGGTGTATGCCGAGTGGCACATTTAAACATTGTTATTACTTTATTACTGTTTTACTTCCAAAAATTTTGGTTTTCTTCTACAATTTAGACTTACCTAGTTGTAGAGACTAGGTGCCATCACGATGGTTCACGGAGGCTGAACCAGGGTCGTGACAAAGGGTTAACTGGTGAAGGCTGGAATTTTAGCCTTCGCGTTCGCGAGGAAGGCTCCGCGTTTGCGAAGAGAAAATTGGCCAGCTGGGTTTGAGGTGTTTTGTTCATCGCGTTCGCGAGAGAGGGGGTGCGTTCGCGAAGAGTTGTCTGAGGAAGCATCGCGTTCACGATGGGCAGGTCACGATCGCGAAGAGGAAAATTTTGGTCAAAGTTGAGTTGTGCTACGCGAACGCGAGGCGTTGACCGCGTTCGCAAAGAAGGATTTCAGGCCTAGGCAGAAGGTTTAAATAGTCGTCTTGTCCGCAAATTTGGGGTTTATTTCCTCCATTGTTGGGCGTTTTTGGATCTTTTTGAAGAGGATTGAAGAGGGATTCAAGGGAAATCACTTGGAGATAAGATTCATGGACATAAAACTCGATTATGATGTGAAATCTACCTAAATAATCATGGAATTTAAGCCTAAAATTGAAGAACTAGGGCTTGAAATTGGAAACCTAGAATTTGGGATTTGAGGGGTCATTTGTGGTTGGATTGATACTTTTGGTATGAATGAACTCGGGAAGTGCTAAGGAACCATTGATGTGATTTTTACCAGAATCTGAGACGTGGGCCTCGGGGTCGGGTTTTGGTAATTTCGAGATTTTTGGTATAATTTAATTATTTTTACTTGGGCTTCGTTTCCTTAGCATATTTTGACGGCGTGATTCTGATTTTGGATAGATTCGATGCGAGTGGAGGCCGATTCGAAGGGCAAAGGTGTCGCAGAGTAGTATTTTCATCGGTTTGAGGTAAGTAACTATTGTAAATCTGGAACTGAGGGTACGAACCCCGATATTTCGAAATGCTTTGATAAATGAGGTGACGCACATGCTAAGTGACGAGCATGTGGGCATGCACTGGTAGGGATTGTGACTTTGTCCGTCCCATAACGACTATTAAGCTGCGTATTTGATTTGAAATCTTATAGTATTTTGTACTTTAGTCATTTATACCGTATTATGGGCTGTATGCCATGTTTGGGGCCTTGTGCCGACCTGTTGAGACCCTTAGGGGCATTTCTACTATTTTTCATCAGTCTATTTATTTGAACCTCAGTCATGTTTTACCTATTTATTGTTTAAAACTGGTTTATCACTGTACTTCTTAAATGTGAGAACTATTCGGACTGAGTTCCCTGATTCCTAATGTGATGCCCGAGTGGCTGTGAGGTTAATGACTGAGAGAGGTTGAGAACCTAATGGTGAGGATATATATATATATATATATATATATATATATTATATATATATATATATATATATATATATATATATATGTATGTATGTATGTATTATGGATCAGGCTGCATGCCGCAGCGATACTTATATGGATCGGGCTGCGCGACGCAACGATATATATATTGGATCAGGCTGGCGACACAGCGATATGGCGCTTGGGCTGTAGGAGCCCCTCTAGAGTCTGTACACCCCTAGTGAGCGTAGTTAACTATATAAATTATGGATCGGGCTGCACGTCGCATCGGTTACTATGATTATTATTATTTTGAGATATTAATGAGCATGAGTGACGAGAGTTGAGTCACGAGTGACTGAGAGGCTGCCCGAGAGTTGAGCTTGAGTGACTGATCTGTTATTCTGTTGTTTAATCCTTTATATGATTTTTAACTGCTCGTCATTGCTTTCAGGCCTTATTTACTTTAGTTACTTACTAAGTTGGCATACTCACGTTACTCCCTGTACCTTGTGTGTAGATCCAGGTGCCCAAGTGGCGGAGTGAGATTCCTTAGCATTTTCAGAGGTTGCCAGAGATTGCAAGGTAGCTGCATGGCGTCCGCAACCCTACTTTCCTCCTTCCTATCTTGTTCTTTTTCTGCATTTTTAGACTTATGATGTATTAGACAGTCGGTTGTATATTTAGAGGCTCTAGACTCGTGACACCAGATGTTTGGGACTGTGTTGTCTTATGTTTTATTGATTTCTGCACATTTTAGTTGTTTTAAACACTTCTTATGAAAATTGGTATTTAAACACATGATAGAAAAATGATTTTATGAAAGGAAATTAGTTGTGGTTATACGGTTAGGTTGGCTTTCCTAGTAATGTGATAGGCGCCATCACGACCGGGCATTTGGGGTCGTGACAGGGTGTCACTAATTCATGAGCGTCTAAAACTATAAACTAAGATATATAAACTGTCTAGCTGTCCAAAAGAAGAAATGACAAGAGGAGTAACATGGTCCTGCAGAGACTAGCAACTACCTTGCAATCTCTACAGATAGTTGGCCTAAACTCAACGATCGCCACGCTCTAACTCACCTGGATCTGCATATAAAGTACAGGGTGCAGTATGAGTACAACCGACTCAGTAGTAACAGAAATAACTAAGGAACCGAGCAGTAGTGACGAGCTAAGTAAAATAGTCCAATTATTTATTTTCACAATTTATAATAAACAGGTAAATTCCATAACTCAGTAAATGCCACAAATAAAATTAACAGATAAATGCAGCAACAACAAAAATAAATGCAGCCTCACAACAATGTCACTCCATCACTCAGCACTCACACTTAGCACTCAACACTCAACACTCAATACACTCAACACTATCAAAACACTCAACACTCTACGCTCACTGGGGTGTGTACAGACTCCGGAGGAGCTCCCAAAGCGTAAGCACTAAACACGGACAATTCACGTGCCATCATACCAATACCTGGATCTGCACGGTCAACTCACGTGCTACGCGGACAACTCACGCCCTATGGTATCAATACCTGGACCTGCGCGGTCAACTCACGTGCTACACGGCTCACGCGCTATGGTATTAATATCCTCACAACCAGGACCTCAACCTCACACAGTCATGTACCTCACTAGCCTCACCATCATCAACAAATAAGGGAACACATCCCACATCAAGTATCACAACATATTAGCAAATAATAAAGACAGAGGTAAACATGTACAATAATTTCTATAACTGAGTACAAATAATGTGAGCATGAATAAAGCCTAAGCATGATCTCTAACATGAAGGCAAATAAGTTCAACAACAAGCAAACACATAACCACAGATAAAAGCCATTAGCCCTCACAGCCTCATGGGATGGACCAAGTCTCAATCCCTCGCGGTGAACACTCACATGCCTGTCACATAGCGTGGGTATGACTACCGAACAATCACATGATATCAAATTCTTCGGGTGTATACCCTCAAGGCCAGAGTTAAAACTGTTACTTATCTTAACAGCGTAAAATCCTACTCCGGGATGTCCTCCTCCCTCGACTTGGTCTCCAAGATCTCCGAATCTAACCATAATTAGAATATTATTATCAACATAGTCTAAAGAATCTAATTCCATAATAAAAACTACATAAACATGCTAAAAATCCAAAATCGGCCAAAACACGACCCCTAGGAACACGTCTCGAATTCAGTCAAAATGGCAGAATTAAAACCCTCTCCCTCACCCGAGTCTAACCATATAAAATTTATCAAAATCGGACTCCGTATGGTCCCTCAAATCACTACCTAAAACTCTACAAAACTCAAGCCCTAACTCCCTCAATTTCACTTTGAAATCATCAATCAAATCCCAAAAACGAAGATGGATTCATGAAATATAACCAAAATCGAGTAAAGATCACTTACCCCAATCCCTATGGTGAAAATCGCCTCCAAAATCGCCCAAATCCGAGCTCCCTAACTCAAAATATGACCGAATGAACAAACCCTAGTTTTATATATTTTTCTGCCAGCAATTCTACCTCGTTTCTCATGCCAAACGATCCCAAAACTCACTTTTTATGGCTCAAATGGATTCCTTGTAAAATTTTAGTCAAGTTAGGCTTTTGAATCACTTAATTTGACCTTATAATGAATGAGATATGTAGGTTTTAATATTTGCAAATAGTGTAGATTTTTAAATAAGCCATCAATGACAATTTTGTAATTAATCTGAAAAATTTGCCAACCTAATTCTTAGTAAAATGACCATAAAATCCTCATAAAATGTCCAAATTTGATGATTCTTTTTGCTACGGGTCACATTACGATACGAATCTAATGCTTTGATCAAAAAAGAAATCGGAGCTCATTTGTTCAATATGATATCATTTATGCTTGAAAAAACGGTGTCGAAACAAGAGAAAAACGAGCGCAATACAATCCAAATCTATTCAAAACTCACCCGAGGCCCTCGAGACCTGAACCAATAATTTTAACAAGTCATACATCACTACCCGAACTTAGTCGAACCTCCAAAACACCCAAAGCAACACCAAATCAACCTCAGATTCAAGCCTAAGAACTTCTAAACTTCCAAAACTCGCCAACGATGCCGAAACCTATCAAACCACATTCGAATGACCTCAAAATTTACATACATGTCACAAATGATACTACGAACCTATTCCAACTTTAGGAATTCCATTCCGACCGCGATACCTAATTTTCCACTATCGACCAAAATTGCAAAATTTTCAACTTTCGCCAATTCAAGCCTAATTCTACCATTGACCTCTAAATTACATTTCGGACACACTTCTAAGTATAAAATCAACCAACAAAGCTAATCGAATCATAAAAATCCAAATTCAAATTCGTCTACTCAAAAGTGAACTTTCAGTTGACTTTTCTATCTTTGCTTTCTAACTAAGAGACTAAGTGTTCATTTTACTCCAAAACTACTCCAAACTTAAATCTACCAACTCGATACAACTCAACACCGCTGAACAACACATAAAGAAACAGAAATGGGGGAAATGTGACTATAACTCTTAGAATGACTGACTGGATCGTTACATCAGGTTAATCAGAACAAGTATGGAAGAATAATTCTTAGCTTAAAGCTTTAAATTTGAGAGGTTTGACCAAGTCCTTGACTTTTAGTATTCAATCTCGGATTTAAATTTCTATGATTGGATTAGCTCCGTTGGGTGATTTGGCACTTAGGAGCATGTTCGGAACGTAATTTAGAGGCCCATGGTAGATTTAGTCTTGAATTGGCGAAATTGGAATGTGGCGATTTCTGGTCAACAGTGAAAACTTTGATATCGGAGTTGGAATGAAATTCCTAAAATTGGAGTAGGTCCGTAGTATCATTTGTGATGTGTGTGCAAAATTTCAGGTCAATCGGAGTTGAATTGATAATTTTCGGCATCGTTCGAGGAATTTGAAAGTTCCTAAGTTCTTAAGCTTGAATCTGAAGTTTATTTGGTGTTTTGGTGTTTTATTGAGTGATTCGAAGGTTCGACTAAGTTTTAATGATGTTATGGGAGGTGTTGGTATGTTTGGGTTGAGGTCCCGAGGGCCTCGGGTGTGTTTCAGGTGAGTTTTGAACGAGTCCGGGCATTACTGGAACTCAAGCATTTGTTCTGGTGCTTCAATTTATAGCTGGGGTGGATGTTTTACCGTGGGGGGCGGTGGGATTACCGCTGAGGTAGAAAATGGTCCGTGGTCCGCGGTGAGGAAGATTCCGCAGGTTCACTTGTCTAACTTCGAAAGCCTATATCTTTTGATATACAATGAATTTTGAGATGATTCAAAAGCATGTCACCGCAGTCAACATTTTCCGCGGTCAGCGGTGATTTTACCGCGGTCAACGGTGATGGGAATCCGAAGGTGCTCTATAAATATGAGATTTGGGGTTTTATTTCATATTTTAACCTAGAGAGCTCGGACTTTGGTGACTTTTTCGAGGGATTTTCAGGAAAACCATCGGGGTAAGTGATTCTAACTCAATTTTGGCTAAAATACATGATTATAACATTGGATTCATCACTTGAGTAGAGATTTCAGATGTAAATTTGGGAAAAATTGTGGAACTTAATAAAATAAATTTTTGGGATTTGAAAGCCGATTCAGAGTCGGAATTGAGTGAAACTAGTATGGATAGTCTCGCAATTGAATGGGTTGTCGGATTTTGAGACATTGGTCGGACCGAGATGTGAGCTCGGGGGTCGGGTTGAGCAATTTTGAGATTCTTGATCTAGTTTGATTAATTTTGCTTGGGCCTTGTTCCTTTAGCGTATATTGATGATAGTATACTGATTTTGGTTAGATTTGGAGCATTTGGAGGCCGATTCGAGAGGCAAAGGCATTACGGGCTAGAGTTTGGACCGGTTTGAAGTAAGTAATGATTGTAAATATTTGTCCTGAGGGTATTAAACCTCGAATTTCACATCGTTGTGCTACTTTGAGGTGATACACACGCTAGATAACAAGCGTGGGGTGGTGCACCATTGGGGATTTGACTTAGTCAGTCCCGTATGATTGTTAAGACGCGTATTTGATTGAAAACTATCATTATGTTTTGGAAATTATGACCTTGTTGTGGGCTGAATGCCATATTTGGGCTTCGTGCCAACTGTTTTGGACCCGTAGGGCGATATTTACTACTATTCCTCACTATTTTGACTTCAGATTTGTACTCAGTCATGCTTTATTCTACTGTTTTCATAACCCAGCCATATTTACACGTTTTTGATATTTTAAAAGATATTTTGGGCAGAGCATCATGTTTTACTGTTGCCCGAGTGGCTTGAGAGGTTTCTGACTAAGCGAGGCCGACGGCCTGTGTTGTGGGGATATTCTGGGATCGGGTTGCACGCCACAATAGGTTGTTATTGATTCATGATATTGAGAGGCCCTAATAGATTTGTGCCACGAGGTGGCTTGTTATTATGAGGCCAAGTGCCTGTTTGACTATGCCACGAGATGGCTTATTATTGCGCTTGGGCTATAAGGAGCCCCTCCAAGAGTCTGTAAACCCCTAGTGAGTGTGGGTACCTAGTGTGAGTGATATGATGTAGCCCGAGGGGCTATTGTTATTTCATATTGTTGCCCAAGGGGCTGTACTTGATCCATGTTTTGCCCGAGGGGCGGTTCTTGATTCATGTTATGCCCGATGGGCTAATTACAAGTGATTGTAAGGTAGTCCGAGGGGCTGGTTCTGTTGATATTATGCCCAAGGTGCGGTTTATGGTACATCTTTTGCCCGAGGGGCTATTTACGTTTCTATCACTTTTACTCACTGTTTTATCACTCGTTTGAAACTACTGAATGTTGTTTTAAAAGGTTTTATTGAAACTGAGTTTGATTTACGAAGTAAATGATTTTTGTACTATTTTGGAAATGTACTACATTAGTTGTAGCATTATGACGTGGCTTATGTGTTTTCTTACTGCTCAGCTTTCATTTATTTTTATTACTTATTGAGTTGGCGTACTCATATTACTCCCTGCACCTTGTGTGCAAATTCAGGAAATTCTGAACCCGATAATGGGTGTTGATTGCTCAGCGGTAGAGTTATCGGAGTTAGCAAGGTGGCTGCCCGATGTTCGCAACACTGCTTTTCTACCTCTTATCTTCCTTATATTGTATTTAGGATATTTTTAGACCCTTCGTTGTATTCAAACCTTAGTAGATGCTCGTGACTTGTGACACCCCAATGTCGGGCTTGAGTACTTATTCCGCACTATTCATTTAGACTTACATTATGAGATGTTTGATTAATTAAAGGCTAAAAAATGACTTTTATTGAATAATGGTTAAATTCGGGAATTGTGTCAGCTAGCCTAGTTTCGCGATAAGTTTCATCATGATCGGGTCGGTTTTAGGGTCGTGACAAGTTGGTATCAGAGCATAGGTTACATAGGTCTCATGAGTCACGAGCAGGTTTAGTAGAGTCTCGCGGATCGGTACGGAGAAATCTGTACTTATCCCCGGGAGGCTGCAGAACCTTTACGAAATTCCACATTCTTAAATTCTTATCGTGCGTCATTGATTCATCTTGAAGTGTAACTATTAAAATTCCTTCCACACGTTCGTATGCACGCATGAGCGGTCGGTATCGGCTATGCATCGATGGATTGTGATTCCCTGATCGAGGGGCGAGATTTAACCTCTGTGTGTTGATGTTGGGTCAGTCTGGAGGACTTGAGGCCGGGCCTTGCCTGTAGCTTGAGCCCTGAGCTGTTGATTTCACGAGCACATGTTTCTGGATTTATATGTTCGATAGTGACCTTATTAAGGGAAGTGATGACTGGATAGTTACGTGATGAGTGTGATGTGACTACGAGATGTGTTCATATGAATTGAATGAGATGAGAAGGGCCTGTTTGGGGGTAGCAAGAACTATTTGGTGCTTGATTTTCATCGTGATTTGATGTATAGCCCCAAGTTGTGGGTGTGTTGAAATATCTTTCCATGTTCCCTAGTTGGGAAGTGAAGTAGATTTCACGTTATGATACGAGTTCAGACTCAAAAAGATTAAGTGATTGCATGATGTTTATGACGGTGGAATGGTACTTCTAGGCAAAGCAGGTGGGTTATTTCTTGTAGAGTGTTTTGCAGTTTGTGTGATCCTTATGTGGTTTGTTAGAAGTCCTCTTTTATCAGTGAATTATACGTGTTGCAGTTTGAGCTTGGATCGTGTAGAAGAGTTTTCTTGACCGTTACGAAAGTGAATGCGAGGTTCGCAAATGATTTGAAATAGGAGATGTTATGTGTTGCGTGGGCTTATGAGGGATTTAGTTGAATCTCACTATGGTACTGTGGCAGTGATGGAGTATAGGCATTGTGAGTTTTTGGTGTGTTTTGATCTGTGGCTTTAAGACAAGTGGGGGAGTCTGCTATAGATAAGTTGATTTCACGATTATGTGTTGTATTGGTTTCAATTTATGGTATACTTGCAAATCAGTTATGTTCTGTAGAGGGAGAGATCGAGGATGACTTGAGTAAAGCAAATTCTGGGTAAACTTTATGACTATATAAGAATCACGGAATGATTTGAGTTGTTATTGGTGAAAGATGTAATATGTATGGAGTAGGAATATATTTGGTTGTAGTAAGGTGGAGTTACTTCCTTGTGTGTTGGAGTGCTAATAGGGCACCGGTCGTTCAGTCCATTTGGTCAGTCTAATTGAGATTTGAGTAGAGTGGAAGACTCTCGAGAATGGTTCAAATGAATTCAAGATTTGAGCGTGGCAATTGGGAATCTTTAGGATGTGTATTTGGCTAGAAACTGAGATTCATATTGGAGGATGTCAGGACTTGTGGCGTTTCTATTTCACTACGGATTCTACATATCAGTACATGGAAGGCGAAGGTAATGGATTTAGATTCGTAGAAGGTCTCTTAAGAGTTGGTATCTCGGTTGTGGTACTTTTAGGCATGATTAAGAGAGCACTCAACGAATTATGAGCCTTAGGGCAGTGTGGTTTATGCTAGGGTCTCGTGTGGTGAGTCTTGGTTGAGGACTGTGGTATTACGACAAGGAGAAGTATCAATTTGTAGGTAATTCAGAAGGAACTAGGATAAATAGGATAGCCTGGTAGGAGGTTGGATCAGCACGGTAATGGATGTGATTGGCTCTTTTGGTCTTTATAAGTTAGTGAGCTCCTATATGTGTTTTGTGGTAGTACTCTTGGGTTTTGGTGTCCTGCATGGTTTGGTTGTGTTAGAGAGATTCAGTTCTTATGGTTTGGCTATGTGGAAATGGGTTTCGGAGAGTTCTCGATGGTTTCTACCACAATTTTAGATGTATATTTTCTACTGGCATGAGGAGCATGTGATGTATTGTGATTCTCTCCGGGTGAAATCAAATGGAAAGTTCTTGGCTAATTGAGTGGGTAGTTTCTTGTGACTCGGAGTGGATTACGAAGTTCTCGTATTTTTCGTATGATGGCATAGTATATGCAGTGTGTTCTGTAGGATTGAAATTTGCATGTGTAAGGTCACTGATCAGTTCTGGAAGGAAGGGCATAAGTTCTTATGCAACACGGGCTATTTCAGATGATTAGGCAAATGATATTACTAATTGGTGTGGCTTGATAAGGGTATACATTTCATAAAGGGCAATGTGATTAAGTTAATGATACTTCTTTAGTATTGGGGCACACTCTTGTTTGATCGACTGCTGATATTCGAGTTTTCTTAGTGGCACATAAGAATTATAGGAGTACCCCTCGTGAGACGATTGGGTATTAGAGGTATGTTATATATTCAGACAGTGGAGTTGGGATCGGATATGGTGATTCATGTGCTATATGGATTTGGAGACTGGGAGTTCTCATAAATAGGGTATGACATTGTTGTGGACCGCGTGTATCTGCCTTAGGTGGTGACTATTGGGGTTTTTTTAGACCCGAGTGGATTCTTTGTTGCTTAGTATGTTAGATTTTGATGTTGGGTATGGACTGGTTGTCTCCGTGTCATGTTATTCTGGAATATCGTGCTAAGACGGCGATGTTGGCTATACCAGGGATGCCACTAATTTGAGTGGCAAGGTTCAACGGATTATGTTCCCAGTAGGGGATTTCATTTTTGAACACCCAGCGGATGGTTGGGAAGGGTTGTCTTTCTTATATGGCCTTCGTGAGGGATGTCTGTGCAGAGGCTCCTACCATTGATTCAGTTCTGGTGGTGAGGGACTTTCCGGATGTGTTTCCTGCTAACGGGCATGTCGCCGGATAGGGTTGTTGATTTCGATATTGATTTGGTACCGGGCACCATATCGTATGGCACCGGCGGAGTTAAAGGAGTAGCTTCAGGAACTTCTTGATAAGGGGTTTATTGGTAGACCAATATGGATGTGTGTTCTGCATCGAGTCGGCTGTGTTGACTCCGAGTTGCCATTATTGAAGGATGTGTCGATTCGATTGCCATTGAGCTTATTTGTGTTTTGGGGTGATCTATGAGTTACCTTTATGTGTTGTGAGGCATTATGATTTGTTGGTTATAGGCACATATGGTGTTGTCCAATTGGGGTCTCATAGTGGAATTCGTGCGGGAAGAGTATTGGGTATTGCTTGGTGGATGGTGTATTGGTTATGTCATTTCGGGTTTGTGTGGTGTTATGTCATTGCTTCGCCGGGGTTATGATGATTTGCTTTTGGTACTAAACGTCAAATTGTTCACGGTTGTTGATTTTGAGCATAACGACTTGAGGTGTTTCATGTGGACTAGTGTTTGGATAGGGTCACGCATTGCAGTGAAGTTATGTAGAGGTATGACCCTTCAGGTTAGATTCGTGTATTCTATTTCTACAATGTATGATGGGTTCTCAACATTGTATGTGGTGGTACTGGTGAACTTGCGGTATAGCTCTCTCATTTGAGTCATTTTTCATGATTTGAGTATGTTCGGATTGTTGCTTATTGGTGCGCGGATTGCATGAGTTCTGGATTTAGATTGTATTGATGTGTCATGTCACCAGAGTTGTTGTGTTGGATTAGATGAGATCGTTGGGATCTCTAATGAATACAAATGGATTCGGTTTCAGCGTGTTGGAAGGATAATATCCATGTTCGGCTTAGAAATTTGCTATGGTCCTTGACAAAGGAGAAGTGGCTTCACGAATGGTTGATCTGAGGAATGGTTATTACTTTCTACGTGTTTCATTTATCATGGCCAGTACACAGAAATGTTAAAATGAGGCTTTATTTGATAAGAGGCTTATTATCGATATTTGGTTGTTCTGAGCAACTGCTGTGATCAGAAGTTATTGCTACGAGAGTTTGAGCTATGTGGTATATCGTGTAATTGCATATGAGATTGCAAGTATGGCTTGTTATAGCTTGTTCGGGCTTATTCAGAGTATAGATGTGAGATTTTGATCTTATAGATGATTTCAGAAGTGGAAATGCGGTTCTAAGGTTGATGGGCTAGGTTGGATTTTGAAATTTCAGTTACATTATGTTATCAGACCTACATGAGATAGAGTGACATGGGATCCCCCCCGGGTATGTGCATAGTAAGGTTACTCTACGATTTGATGGTTTTCAGAACAACTCTGGGCACGTTCGAGGACGAATGCATGTTTAAGTGGGGGAGGATGTAACGACCCGACCGATCATTTTGAGCTTTTGCACTTTGCTCGCTAGTTCTCGGGCATGACTAGCCTCGTATAATATATTATGACTTATGTAAATCGTCGGTTTTGGTTTTCAGGTTAATCGGAACAAGTATGGAAGAATGATTCTCAGCTTGAAGCTTTAAATTTGAGAGATTTGACCAAGTCCTTGACTTTTAGTATTCAATCTTGGATTTGAATTTTTATGATTGAATTAGCTCCGTTGGGTGATTTGGGACTCAAGATCGTGTTCGAAACGTAATTTGGAGGCCCGTGGTAGATTTATGCTTCAATTGGCGAAATTGGAATTCGGCGATTTTCGGTCGGCAGTGGAAAATTTGATATCGGAGTCGGAATGGAATTCCAAAAATTGGAGTAGGTCCGTAGTGTCATTTGTGATGTGTTTGTGCAAAATTTCAGGTCATTCGGAGTTGAATTGATAGGTTTCGGCATCGTTTGTGGAATTTTAAAGATCCTAAGTTCTTAAGTTTGAATCCGAAGTTAATTTGGTGTTGTATTGAGTGATTCGAAGGCTCGAATAAATTTTAATGATGTTATGGGAGGTGTTGGTATGTTTGGGTTGAGGTCCCGAGGGCCTCGGGTGTGTTGCGGTTGAGTTTTGAAAGAGTCCGGACATGACCGGAACTTAAGCATTGGTTTTGGTGCTTAAATTTATAACTGGGGCGGATGCTTTACCGCTGGGAGCAGTGGTTTTACCGCTGGGGGCAGTGGGATTACCGCTGAGGCGGAAAATGGTCCGCGGTAAGGAAGAATCTGCAGGTTCACTGGTCTGAATTCGGAAGCCTATATCTTTTGATCTACAAGGAATTTTGAGATGATTCAAAAACAAAAGTTGTAGCCTTTGTGTCTAGTTTTCAGAATGCTAAATAAATCACAATTTGGACATATGTAGAGAAAGTTATGGCCAAAATACTAAAGCATGTCACTGCAGTCAACATTTTCCGCTGTAGCAGTGGATTTACTGCGGTCAGCGGTGATGGGGATCCGAAAGGTGCTCTATAAATATGAGATTTGGGATTTTATTTCATTTTTTGACCTAGAGAGCTCGAGCTTTGGCATTTTTTCGAGGGATTTTTAAGAAAACCATCGGGGTAAGTGATTCTAACTTAATTTTGGCTAAAATACATGATTATAACGTTGGATTCATCATTTGAGTAGAGATTTCGGATGTAAATTTGGGAAAATTGTGGAACTTCATAAAATGTATTTTTAGGATTTGAAAGCCGATTCGGAGTCGAAATTAAGTGAAACTAGTATGGATTGTCTCATAATTAAATGGGTTGTCGCATTTTGAGACTTTGGTCGGATTCCGAGATGTGGGCTCGGGGGCCGGGTTTGAGCAATTTTGGGATTCTAGAGCTAATTTGATTATTTTCGCTTGGTCCTTGTTCCTTTAGCATATATTGATGATAATATACTGATTTTTGTTAAATTTAGAGCATTTGGAGGCCGATTCGAGAGGCAAAGGCATCACAGGCTAGAGTTTGGACTGGTTTGAGGTAAGTAATGATTGTAAATGTTTGTCCTAAGGGTATGAAACCCCTAATTTCACATTGTTGTACTATTTTGAGGTGACGCACACACTAGATGACGAGCGTGGGGTCGTGCACCGTAGGGGATTGTGACTTAGTCCGTCCCATATGACTGTTAAGATGCGTATTCGATTGAAAACTGTTTGATATCATTGTGTTTTGGAAATTATTACCATGTTGTGGGCTTAATGCCATATTTGGGCTTCGTGCCAACTGTTTTGGACCCTTAGGGGATTTTTACTACTATTCCTCACTGTTTTGACTTTATATTTGTACTCAGTCATGTTGTATTCTATTGTTTTTATAACTCAGCCATATTTACTAGTTTTGATATTTTAAATGATATTTTGAGCTGAGCATCATGTGTTACTATTGCCCGAGTGGCTTGAGAGGTTTCTGACTGAGCGAGGCCGAGGGCCTATGTTGTGAGGATGTTATGGGATTGGGCTGCACGCCGAACTAGGTTGTTATTGATTCATGATATTGTGAGGCCGAGGGCCTGATAGATTTATTCCTCGAGGTAGCTTGTTGTTATGAGGCCGAGTGCCTGTTTGATTATGCCACGAGATGGCTTGTTATTGTGCTTAGGCTGTAAGGAGCCCTTCCAGGAGTCTGTACTTCCCCTGCGAGCACGGGTACCCTGTGTGAGTGATATGATGTAGCCCAATGGGCTATTGTTGTTTCATATTGTTGCTCAAGGGGCTGTTTTTGATCCATGTTATGCCCGAGAGGCGGTTCTTGATTCATGTTATGACCGAGGGGCTGAATACGAGTGATTGTAAGGTAGTCCGAGGGGCTGGTTCTGTTGATACTATGCCCGAGGGGCGATTTATGGTACACCTTTTGCCCGATAGGCTGTTTACATTTCTATCATTTTTACTCACTGTTTTATCACCCGTTTGATACTATTGAAAGTTGTTTAAAAAGGTTTTACTGAAATTGAGCTTGATTTACGAAGTAAATGATTTCTGTACTATTTTGAAAATGTACTGCATTTGATGTAGCGTTATGACGTGGCTTACGTGTTTTCTTACTGCTCAACTTTCATTTACTTTTATTACTTACTGAGTTGGTGTGCTCACATTACTACTTGCACCTTGTGTACAGATTCAGGAAATTCTGAACCCGGTAGTGAGTGTTGATTGCTCAGTGGCAGAGTCATCGGAGTTAGCAAGGTAGCTGCCTGACATTCACAACACTACTTTTCTCCCTTTTGTCTTCCTTATATTGTATTTATGATAATTTTAGACTCTTCATTGTATTCAGACTTTTGTAGATGCTTGTGACTTGACACCTCAATGTCGGGCTTGTATATTTATTCCGCACTATTCATTTAGACTTACATTATGAGATGTTTGATTAATTAAAGGCTTAAAAATGACTTTTATTGAATAATGGTTAAATTCGGGAATTGTGTCAGCTGGCCTAGTTTCACGATAGACGTCATGATGACCGGGTCGGATTTAGGGTCGTGACAAGTTGGTATCAGAGCCTAAGTTACATAAGTCTCACAAGCCATGAGCAGGTTTAGTAGAGTTTTGTGGATCGGTACAGAGACATCTGTATTTATCCCCGGGAGGCTGCAGAAAATTTAGGAAATTCCACATTCTTGAATTCTTATTGTGCATCATTGATTCAGCTTGAAGTGCAACTATTTGAATTCCTTTCACGCATTTGTATGCGTGCATAAGTGCTCGGTATCGACACGACTTGTGATTTCTTGATCGAGGGGCGAGATGTGACCTCTGTATGTTACTATTGGGCCAGTCTGGAGGACTTGAGGTCGGGCCTTCCAGTAGCTTGAGCCCTGAGCTATTGATTGCGTGAGCGCATGTTTCTGGATTTATATATTTGATAGTGTCCCTATTCAGGGAAGTGTAGACTGAGAGATATGTTCATATGAATTGAATGAGACGAGAAGGGCCTACTTGGGGGTAGCAAGAACTATCTGTTTCTTTATTTCCATCGTGATTTGATCTATAGCCCCGAGTTGTGGGTGTGTTGAAGGATCTTTTCATGTTGCCTAGTTGGGAAGTGAAGTATATTTTACGCAGTAATACGAGTTTAGATTCAGGAAGATTAAGTGATTGCGTGATGTTTATGATGGTGGAAAGGTATAAAGAGATGTTAGTTTGAGGCGAAGCAGGTGGGTTATCTCTTGCGGAGTGTTTTGCAGTTTGTGTGATCCTTATGTGGTTTGTTAGAAGTTCTCTTTTATCAGTGAATTATATGTGCTGCAGCTTGAGCTTGGATTGCGCAGAAGAGTTTTCTTGACCGTTACGAGGGTGAATGTGAGGTTCGCAAATGATTTGAAATAGGAGATATTATGTGTTGCATGAGCTTATGAGGGATTTAGTTGAATCTCACTATAGTGCTATGGCAGTGATAGAGTATAGGCATTGTGAGTTTTTGGTGTGTTTTGATATGTGGCTTAAAGCCAAGTGGGGGGAGTCTGCAATAAATAAGTTGATTTCACGACTATGTGTTGTATTGATTTCGATTTAAGGTATACTTGCGAATGAGTTATGTTCTGCAGAGGGTGAGATTGAGGATGACTTGAGTAAAGGAAATTCTGGGTAAACTTTATGACTATATGAGAATCACGGAATGATTTGAGTTGTTATTAGTGAAGGATGTAATGTGTATGGAGCAGGAATAAATTTAGTTGCATTAACGTGGAGTTACTTCCTTGTGTGTTGGAGTATTAATGGGGCACCGATCGTTCGGTCTGTTTGGTCAGTCTAATTGAGATTTGAGCAGAGTGGAAGACTCTCTAGAATGGTATAAATGAATCCAAGATTTGAGTATGGCAATTGGGAATCTTTAAGATGTGTATTTGGTTAGAAACTGAGATTCATATTGTAGGATGTCCGGACTTGTGACATTTCTATTTCACTACGGATTCTACATATAAGTACCAGGAAGGCTTATGAGCCTTAGGGCGGTGTGGTTTATGCTAGGGTCTCGTGTGGTGAGTCTTGGTTGAGGACTGTGGTATTATGGCAAGGAGAAGTATCAATTTGAATGTAATTCAGAAGGAACTAGGATAAATAGGACAGCTTGGTAGTAGGTTTGATCGACATGGTAATGGATGCGATTGACTCTTTTGGTCCTTATGAGGTAGTGAGTTTCTACAGGTGTTTTGTGGAAGTACCCTTGGGTTTTGGTGGCCTGCGTGGTTTGGTTGGGTTAAGAGATTCGGTTATGATGGTTTGTCTATGTGCAAATGGGTTTTGGAGAGTTCTCTATGGTTTTTACCACAATTTGAGATGTATATTTTCTACTGGCATGAGGAGCATGTGATGTATAGTGATTTTCTCCGAATGAAATCAAATGGAAAGTTCTTGGCTAATTGCGTGGGTAGTTGCTTGTGACTCAGACTGGATTATGAAGTTATCGTATTTTTCATATGATGGCATAGTATATGCGGTGTGTTATGTAAGATTGAGATTTGCATATGTAAAGTCACAGATCAGTTATGGAAGGAAGGACACAAGTTCTTATGCAGCACGTGCAGTTTCAGATGATTAGGCAAATGATATTACTAATTGGTGTGGCTTGATGAGGGTATACATTTCAGAAAGGGCAATGTGATTAAGTTAATGATACTTCTTTGGTATTGCGACACTCTCTTGTTTGATCGATTGCTGATATTCGAGTTTGCTTGGTGGCACAGAAGAATTATAGAAGTACCCCTCATGGGGCGATTGGGTATTAGAGGTGTGTTATATATTCAGACGATGGAGTTGGGAGCAGATATGGTGATTCGTGTGCTATATGGATTTGGAGACTGGGAGTTCTCATAAACTGGTTATGCTATGGTTGTGGACCCCGTGTATCGGCCTTGGGTGGTGACTATTGGGGGATTGGAGACCCGAGTGGATTCTTTGTTGCTTAGTATGCTAGATTTTGATGTGATGTTGGGTATGGACTGGTTGTCTCCGTGTTGTGTTATTCTAGACTGTCGTGCTAAGACGACAACGTTGGCTATGCCAGGGATACCACAGATTTGAGTGGCGATGTTTGACGGATTTTGTTCCCAGTAGGGTGATTTCATTTTTGAAGACCCAGCGGATGGTTGGGAAGGGTTGTCTTTCTTATTTGGCCTTCGTGAGGGATGTCTGTGTAGAGGCTCCTACCATTGATTCAATTTCTAGTGGTGAGGGACTTTTCGGATGTGTTTCCTACTATCGGGCATGTCGCCGGACAAGGTTGTTGATTTCGGTATTGATTTGGTGCTGGGCACTGTAACGTATGACACCGGCAGAGTTAAAGGAGTTAAAGGAGTAGCTTCAGGAACTTCTTGATAGGGGTTTTATTGGTAGACCAATATGGATGTGTGTTCTGCATTGAGTCGGCTATGTTGACTCCGAGTTGCCATTGTTGAAGGATGTGTTGATTTTATTGCCATTGAGCTTATTCATATTTTGAGGTGATCTATGAGTTACCTTTCCGTGTTGCGAGACGTTATGATTGTTGGTTATAGGCACATATGGTGCGGCCCTATTGGGGTCTCATAGTGGAATTCGAGCGGGAAGAGTATTGGGTATTGCTCGGTGGATGATGTATTGGTTATGTCCTTTCGGGTTTGTGTGGCGTTATGTCATTGCTTCGCCGGGGTTATGATGATTTGCTTTTGGTACTAGACGTTAAATTACGCGTGGTTGTTGATTTTGAGCATAGCTCGGTGGATGGTGTATTGGTTATGTCCTTTCTAGGGGCTGGTTCTGTTGATATTATGCTGGAGGGGCGGTTTATGGTACATGTTTTGCCCGAGGGGCTGTTTACGTCTGTTATTTTTACTCAGTGTTTTATCACTCGTTTGAAACTATTGAAAGTTGTTTTAAAAGGTTTTACTGAAATTGATCT
This sequence comes from Nicotiana sylvestris, assembly GCF_000393655.2. Classification (NCBI taxonomy): domain Eukaryota; kingdom Viridiplantae; phylum Streptophyta; class Magnoliopsida; order Solanales; family Solanaceae; genus Nicotiana; species Nicotiana sylvestris. The sequence goes on along the minus strand of NC_091062.1, from coordinate 103,344,986 downwards.
TGATTTACGAAGTAAATAATTTCTGTATTATTTTGGAAATGTACTGCATTTGTTGTAGCGTTATAACGCGTCTTACGTGTTTTCTTACTGCTCGGCTTTCATTTACTTTTTTTACTTACTGAGTTGGCGTACTCACTTTACTCCCCACACCTTGTGTGCAGATTCAGAAAATTCTGAACATGGTAGCGGGTGTTGATTGCTTAGTGGCAGAGTCATCGGAGTTAGCACGGTAGCTTCCCGACGTTCGCAACACTTCTTTTTCTCCCTCTTGTCTTCCTTATATTGTATTTAGGATATCTTTAGACTCTTCGTTGTATTCAGACCTTAGTAGATGCTCGTAACTTGTGACATCCCGATGTCGGACTTGTGTATTTATTCTGCACTATTCATTTAGACTTAAATTACGAGATGTTTGATTAATTAAATGCTTAAAAATGAATTTTATTGAATAATTGTTAAATTCAGGAATTGTGTCAGCTGGCCTAGTTTCATGATAGGCGCCATCACGACCGGGTTGGTTTTATGGTCGTGACATTAAACAAGTGCTTTTCCTTATAAATCGTACCTTGGAACAACATGATGAACTGTACGAAACTACGAGTATGATCCTAAGATGAATTGACAATTAGTAGTTTCTTTCAGCTCAATTTTGTAGTATTTTATTAGGCATTTACAGATTAAGTAATGTTAATATTGCTTTCAAATTGAATTGTCTTTTCTTATTAAAACATAGTTAATTGAATTGTCCTGGATTAAAACATCTTCTGCTGAAGTTTTTTGGAAAAGCTTTACGACAAAACTATTGAATCCAGGACAAAAACTTCAACTTATTAAGTGCTGAAGTTTTTAGAAATCAACTAAATAATTTCAGCACCTTCTGCTTATATTTTTTGAAAAAGCTTTTACGACAAAACTATTGAATCAACGACAAAAAACATCAGAATAACTTCAGCAGTTTCTCCTGAAGTTTTTGAAAAAGCTCATGACAAAAACTTCAACATGTTTTGGTATTTTTTTAACTTGATACTTATCTTTTTTGCATTTACTAGCTACTTTTAGTCTTTTATCATCTACTTCATATTTCATTTAAATTAGTTTGACCATATAGTAAATGACCCGAAAAATTACTTTTTGCACTTACATTGATTATGTGAAAATTTTTCAGGCTGAAGTTATTTTTTTACTATAGAAAACTGTGGGTTGATTAGGGCTGAAGTTATATTTCTTTTTGCATTTACCAACTACTTGTTTTACCACCTACTTATCTTGTTTCATTCAATTTCTCTGAACGTAAAATAGTAAAAACACCTGAAAAGTTACTTTTACATTTATAGATGTTAAATTGATTAGGTGCACGCTTTGGTAAAAGTCATTTGAAAATTTCATAGTCATTCATAGTCTTCCATCATATTTCTTTAAATTTATATTCATCCTTAGCCTTTTAGCTTTTGGTAAAGAAAGAATGTCTGGTGCAAGCAGAAGTAGACAATGGATGAAATTATGCAGAAGTGGGAGAGTTTGAAGTGTGAGTGGTACAATAACGTACCGATGTCTAATCTTATGCATATGTGGAATCAAATAAAGGTTGATTGGGAGAGAATCAGACCACAGTTTTTGCCAACGAATCATTCCAGAACAGGCTTAACCTTGAATGTAGTTGTGGAGGTTATTCAACCTTGTTTGACAAGGTCGTGCATCAGTTTGATAGTTTTAAATTTCCCATCGGGGACGACTATGCCAAGCTGCAAAACAACCTGAAGACTCTTCTTTCTCTTATGGACAGAGTAATAGTTGAACAAAGTCAGTTGCGTGATGAATTCAACAAGTTGAAGATTGATCTCGTTGGACTCTATGGTCTTTTGCCGGAGTATCCTATAGTTATCTCCGATACTGATGATGATGAGATATTTCAAGAAATTGAGGAGTACTATTTTGATGATGGTAATGATGCTTAGTTTTTTTTAATCCTTTTTTTATGTTTTAATGTTGTGCTTTTTTGTTTACTTCAGCGTATTCATTAGAGAATATGCTGAAGTTATTAAGTTCATTTTCTATAAGTTCAGCCTAGAGATGCTGAAGTTTTTGTTTGTACATGCATTTCTTTTGTGTGGTGTCCTCATCTCTTTCTGTATCAATCTAATTCTCATCCTCTTTCTTCTTAGATTTTTGTTGCATTATCCTTGTTATCGTTGGTATTTGATTTGTACTTCTAGTCAGTACTGAGTTAATCCTATTAGTTGGTTTTATGTTTAGTTTTCGTAATCCTTTTTCATATTTTTATGCTGTGCTTTTTTATTTACTTCAGCATATTCATTAGAGAATATGCTGAAGTTATTAAGTACATTTTCTATAACTTCAGCCTAGAGATGCTGAAGTTTTTGTTTGTACATGCATTTCTTTTGTGTGTTGTACGTGTATGTGTGTGTGTGTGTGTGTGTGTGTGTGTATGTGTGTGTATGTTTGTTAAGGATATTTATTTCACATACTGTAACTTGAAGTTTTTTCTCGCTGAAGTCATTGCGTACATTTTTAAAATGCAACCAAACCTGTAAGCCTGCGCAACAAAAATGAGTGATTTATACTTTAATAGTATATAAAATAGTCCAATAGTTTTTTTTTATTTCTATGAAAAAAATCACATTTCAAATATTTCATACAATAATGAAAGTCTAAATTCAGACCAAGGAGTATTGAAGGTTGGAGTATTTTTTAGTGTGTTTCTTGGAATATGGATGAGGTACTGGAGAAGAAAGGCAAGTTGTTCTATTATGCCCAACTTGTTTGCATCGACTATATTTGGTAGACTTCAATGGTACCGATTCAGTCGCATGGATATGCCTCTTCTTTTGTCTTCTTCCTTGTAAAGTCTTTACATCGAGAGGTTTTGTGATCTCAGATTCTTTATTTTTTGGAATATTCCATGAATTTTGATCTCCTACGATATTCACATATCCTTCATATGTTTTCAACCATATTGCCTTTGAATACCAATATGAGCAGTAATCAGATTTCTGCAAATATCTCTTCTTAATAGCAGCAATTGCATGTGGACAAGGCAATTCATCAAGTTGGAATTTCAAGCAGTCACAAGTTCTCTTCTTTAAGTCCACAACGAATTCGATTCCTTCACTATTTATTCTAAACAACATTGAATCAAGGTTGAACACCTAAGAAGGAATAAAAAATTAAGATAAACTATATTAGTGTATTGTTGCTTCAAAATAAAAAGTATGAAGTTTTTAAATGTAAGCAGTAAATCACTACAACAGATATAAAAAGTTGAAGTTAATAAACATACTCACAAACATTTTGCAAGCCAAGTCCATCTTCTTAGTCATCTCTTCTTCTACCCATATTGATACTCGGTGAAAAGTTTTATTTGCTTTTTTTCTCCGTTCGTAAAACCACTCTCCCAACTTTTCTTGGATGAAATCTAACATTCTTAAAATTGGCATCTCTCTTGCTTTTAGTAAAACAGAATTCATTGATTCTACCATATTTGTTGTTAGCATATCATAACATCGTCGTGGGAACCACGATCGAACCCATCTCTCTGGAGGCTCTTCCATTATGTAACTGTATGTTTTCTTGTCAACACTTTTGAGTTGGGATATTAACTAATTAAAATCTTCACATTTCTATGATCTTGCAGCACTTTGAAAAATATTTATTACCGTGGCTTTTACATGTCTTTGCTTTAAATTTTTCTCAAAGTGATAGAGGCAGATACCATGGTGAGCTTCAGGATAAACTTTTCTAATCCCATTTGCGATTGATTAGTTTCTATCTGACAAGAAAACCAGTTTACGATGGACTTGAATTGCTTTTCTCATTTCCCCGAAGAACCAAATGTATGCCTCATTGTTTTCTGAATCTGCTACACATAAAGATAGAGAAAAGATTTGATTGTTTGCATCCTTTGATACAACAACAAATAGAATACCACAATATTTTGACTTCAAAAACATTGCATCTACTGCAATAACAGGTCTACAGTAGGACCAATCAACTATTGATGCCGCAGGAGCAAAGAACATGTAAGCAAATCTGTATAGTGAAACACAAAAAAAACAAATCATAAGGTGTGAAGTTTTTCAAATAGGAACATTTGAAACTTCAGGCTAATGGTTAGTATTGTTTTACTTACCTATTCTGCTCATCTCTTTTTATGCTTGTGTACGTTCCTGGATTTTTGTGCACTATCATGTGTAGGTGTGAAGGAAAAATCTGGTAGTTCTCTTCCGGTTTCCCCTTATACAAGCAACAACTTTTTGAATAGCTCGGCATGCCTTGTGATAACCAATGTCAATTACAGATATCTTTTTCATTTCATTTTCTACAAAGGTTGGTTTAACCTCTATCTTTTTGTCTCGAACATTTTCTATAATTTGATCACTTATAAAATTTGATGTAACATGCTTTTGATCTGATTTTCTTGCATCAATCGAGCATTCATGGTTGTTATGATATTTTATCACCCTGAATAATGTGGAATGTTTTATTCTCGTAGCACGTACATTCCAACCACATTTCTCCATGATGCATTTCAGCTCGTATCTCTTTGAACATGATCTAACAACAGTGAATTCAACTTTTTGGTTTATCTCCAAGCTGCAGAAAAATTTAGTCATGTTTTGTTTGTTCTCAAAAATTAATCCGACTCTTACTTCCTCAAGCAACGCATCGTGCCTAAGTATTTTACATGGTGGAGATTTTTTCAGCTTTCTCCTCACTCTTTTTCTTGATTTCTGAGAAGCACTAGAAGTTTCAACAATTTCTTCAATTCTATCTGATGTTATCGGTATAAGCTCCATGTTTACTTCATTTTCGTTGTTGCTTATCATTGCAGAAGGTAACAAAAAACATTGTTGGATTGTGTGTTGGTTGTCAATTTGCATTATTAGTTGTCCTTCTTCTTGGTCATCGACACACTTGTATGAATTTATTGGAGGAGTGGGTAATTGTTGAAACATTATATATTCTGAAGCAACTGTAATGTTAGAAGGTTGTTGCTCGTTGTCTACTTCTATTAGTGATTGTCCTACTTCATGTTGATAATCAGCAAAAGGTTCTGAATATATTGCATATGCAAGAGATTGTTTGAATGCTGCAAATTCTGAATGTTATATTTTTTCGATGACAAAATGGAAATTCTTGTAGGCTGAATCAGTTATAAGCAAATGTATACAGATACTGAGTTTTTCATCTAAAGTTACAAGAATTCCTTTGCTTGTATTTAGTTTGATATCAAACCATACTTTTAGTGAATATCCGCTTGAATCAATATTTGTAACTTCACTAATTTTTTCCAGGAAAGTATGGAATGATATTTTCTTATTAAGTAGAACAAGTTTTGTATCATGATCCAAATATTTGAAATCAAGAGTCCACCTCCCATTGAAAGTAATAATGATGCAAATCGAACTCATCCCGCAGAAACATGTTTAGTGGCAAGTATTAGGAAAGTGAACAAAAGAATTTAGTTATGAAGTTCATAAAAAATGTAAGCACATTGAAGCTGAAGTTGGGCAAATGTACTAGAACATTTTCTGCTTATCTATAGTGAAGTTTTCAAAAAAAGGTTCATGAAGAAGGCGATAAATGCAGGACTAAGACTTGAGCATAAACTAAATTTAACTTCAGCATGTAGGAGAAAATTACATAGTGCAGGAGGAAAACTTTTAGGTTGTTTGTCCTGAAGTTTTTACAAATGAACTAAATCACTTCAGCATCTTCTGCTGAAGTTTTTTGAAAAACGATGTATGACAAAATTAATGAATCCTTGATAGAAAACTAGCTTATTAAGTGCTGATGTTTTTTGAAATAAACTAAATAATTTCAGCATATTCGGCTAAAGTTTTTAAAAAAAAAGCTGTATGACATAATTAATGAATCCAGGGATAAAAACTTCAGCTTATTAAGTGCTGACGTTTTATAAATGAACTAAATAACTTCAGCACATTGGGCTGAAGTTTTAGCAAATGAATTAAATAAACTTCAGCATGTTTTAGCATTAATTGCATAATATACAGGAGTAAACGTAACAAACACAATTAAAGTAGTAATTATATTGCATTGGGGGTATGTGTTAGTGTAATAACTACATTCCTATTGTGATGACCTGGCCAGTCGTCTCATGATTTATCGCTCTGTTTCCCCCATTTCTGCTTCTTTATGCTTTGTTTATTCGTGTTAGGTGGTATCGGGTTGGTCTGATCGAATCCAAAATGATTTTGGTAAGGTTTGAGATACTTAGTTTCTTTTAAGGAAGCTTAAGTTGAAAAATTCAATCAGATATTGACTTATGTGTTAGAGGGCTTGGATGTGAGTTTCGATGGTTCGGTTAGCTTCGGGAGGTGATTTATGACTTAGGAACGTGATCGGAATGAGTTTCAGAGGTTCGGAGTAGATGTAGGCTTGAATTGGCGAAGTTGATATTTTGGCGATTTTCGGTTGGTAGGCAAGATTTTGATATAGAGGTTGGAATGGAATTCTGAGAGTTGTAGTAGCTCCATTGTGTCATTTGGAATGTGTGTGCAAAATGTCAGGTTATTCGGACGTGGTTTGGTAGGGTTTTTGATCAAAAACAAAATTTGGAAGATTATAGAAAATTTGGCTTGAATCCGATGTGTTTTGGTTGATTTGATGTTGTTTGAAGTGTTTTGAAGATTGGTGCTAGTTTGAATAAGGTATTAGGATATTTTGTGCCTTTGATTGAGGTCCCGAGGGCCTCGGAGTGATTTCGGATGGTTGACGGGGAGTTGAGATGCTGTTGAAGCTGCAGAAATTTTTTGCTTCAGGTATTTCCGCACCTGCGGATTGGGGACCGCAGGTGCGATCTCGCAGATACGGGGAAAGAAACCGCATAAGCGGAATTAGACTGGGGAGTCAGGAAACCACATAAGCGGTTAATGGACCGCACCTGCGATGGCACAGGTGCAGCTGATGCATCACAGATGTGGATTGGGGCTGAGTTAATGAAAAACCACATAAGCCATTGGATGCTGCAAATGTGGTACCGCAGAAGCGGTGGAGTGGTCACATATGCGAAAATCCCTGGCCAGAAGGTATACATTTCTTTCTTCGCGAATTTTTGCAAAATACTCCATTTTTTAAGACGGGAAAGAGGCTAAGGCATAGGATTTCAAGAGGAATCAAAGGATATCAGTTGTGTAAGTTCCCTAAGCTTAATTACTTGGGTTAAGATCATTTTTCCATTGCATAATCATGGTTTTAGTGGAGATTAAGGAAGAAAAAAATTGGGGATTAGGGCTTGAGATTAAGAGATCTTTAAATGAAGATTTGAGGGGTCATTTGGACTCCGATTTCAGTATTCTTGATATGTATAGACTCGTGGGAGGATAAGGATTCTGTTGATATGATTTTTATCAAGTTTTAAGACATGGGCATGGGGGTCGGGTTTTGGCAAATTTTGATATTTTTGGTATTATTTGATTGTTTTCGCTTGGGCTTTGTTTCCTTAGCATATTTTTACGTCGTGATTCTGATTTTGGATAGATTCGACACGAGTGAAGGCCGATTCGAGGGGCAAAGGCATCGCGGAGTAGTATTTTCACCGGTTTGAGGTAAGTAACCATTGTAAATCAAGAACTGAGGGTACAAACCCCAGTATTTGACTTATTTTGATAAATGTGGTGACACACATGCTAGGTGATGAGCGTGTGGGCGTGCCCCGGTAGGGATTGTGACTTGGTCCATCCCGTAGTGACTATTAAGCCGCGTATTTGATTTAGATCTTATGATATTTCGTACTTTAGTCATTTATACTGTATTATGGGTTGTATGCCATGTTTGGGGCCTTGTGCCGACCTGTTGATACCTTTGGGGGCATTTTTACTGGTTTTCCAAACTTTATTTGTTGAAAGCATATCCTTAGTCATGTCTTACCTATTTAAAAGTTTAAAACTGGTTTTATCACTCCACTTCTAATTGTGATGACCGTTTGGGCTGAGTTTCCTAAGATCGATTGTTGTGCCCGGGAGGCTATGAGCTTAATGATAGACAGAGGTTGAGAACCTAATAGTGAGGATACTATACAATACTTATGTGGATCGGGTTGCACGCCGCAACGACATATATATTGGATCGGGTTGCACGCCGCATCGATATATATATTGGATCGGGCCGCGCGCCGCAACGAGTTGATGCTTGGGCTGTAGGAGCCCCTCCGGAGTCTATATACCCCTAGTGAGCGTAGTCGACTATAAATTACAGATCAGGCTGCACGCCGCAGCGGTTACTATGATTTCTATTACTATGAGATATTAATGAGCCTGAGTGCTGAGAGCGAGTATTGAATGATGAGAGTTGAGTCTCGAGTAACTTAGAGGCTGCTCGAGAGGCCATATTCTGAGTGATACCTTGCCCGAGGGGCCCAGTTATGATATTTTTACCGTTTTCACTCTTCTTTTAAAATAAGCCTCTTTTGGAAAAATTGCTAAGTATATGATTTCAAGTGTTTAAACTAAAATTTTATGATTTTACGATGAAACTTGTTTTAAACTGTGAAGTTGACCTGTTATCTATTATTTTCTTCAGTTATATGATTTTTAACTGCTCGTCACTACTTTCATACCTTATTTACTTTAGTTACTTACTGAGTTGGTGTACTTACGTTACTCACTGCACCTTGTGTGCAGATCTAGGTACCCGAGCGGCAGATTGAGGGTCCTCAACATTGTTAGAGTTTGCCGGAGACTGAAAGGTAGCTGCATGGCGTCCGTAGCCCTGCTTTCTTCCTCTTATCCTTGTTTTCCCCACATTTTAGACTTGTTATGTATTAGACAGTCAGACTTGTACATTTAGAGGCTATAGACTCGTGACACCAGATTTTGGGGCTATGTAGTTTCCTATTATTTGACTTCCGTATATATTCTATTGCTTTAAGCATTTATAATGAAATTTGATATTTAAAACCTGTGTTAGAAAATGGCTTATTGTTAAAGGAAAAAGGGTTATGATTCATCGATTGGTTGGATTGCCTAGTAATATGATAGGCGCCATCACGACTGGTATTTGAGGTTGTGACATGTTGGTATAAAAGCCTAGGTTACATAGGTCTTGCGAGTCATGAGCTGGTTTAGTAGAGTCTCGTGGATCGGTATGGAGACGTCTGTATTTATACTTGAGAGGCTGCAGAACCTTTAGGAAAATTCTTTAATATCTTGATTTCTTGTCGTGCGAACTTGTTGATCAGAACACTAAACTTATATTATTCCATTCTCTCACAGATGGTGAGGACACGAGCTACCAGGCATGGTAGACGACCACCAGTTCCACCAGTTGGGGCCACCAGAGGCTGAGGACTCGGTCGAGGCCATGGTAGGGGAAGAGCAGCTAAGGTAGCACCTGCAGATCCACCAGCTGCCCCAGTTCAGGATCACGTACCAGTTGTGAACACTACAGCAGCACCAGCTCAAGCACCAACTGTGCCCATTGTGATTCCAGGCTTTCATGAGGCTTTAGCTCAGATCTTATCAGTGTGTACCTGTTTGGCTCAGGCGGTTTCAGTTACTACGGTCGCAGCTATTCTCAAGCAGGGGGAGGCACCCAGACTGCCGTTGCTTGCACACCTGAGCAGGTTGTGCAGGGACTCCAGACACCGGGCGTACCTCCAGCCTAGTCGGTTGCACCAGCTCAGGAGTTTGTGGTACCAGTTTTGCCGGACGACGAGTAACGTCGACTAGAGAGGTTTGGTAGACTCAAGCCTCCGACATTCAGCGGTGCAGAGGGCGAGGATGCCTAGGGGTTCTTGGATAAGTGCTAGAGGATGCTTCGTATAGCGGGGATCCTAGAGACTAGTGGTGTAGCTTTTACCACCTTTCAGTTTTCTGGGGCTGCCTTCACTTGGTAGGAGGCGTGTGAGAGGCGTAGGCCTGTTGGTGCAGCGCCACTTACTTGGCAGCAGTTCTCTATTCTCTTCCTAGATAAGTATGAGCCACAGTCTCCCCGAGAGGAGTTGCACAAGCAACTCGAGCAGTTGCGTTAGGGAGAGATGACTGTGACGTAGTATGAGATGTGGTTCTCTGAGTTAGCCCGTCATGCAATTTTGTTGGTTCCCACAGATCGAGAGAGGATTATGAGGTTTATTGATGGTCTCACATATCAGATTTGATTTCTCATGACTAGGTAGAGGGTGACAAGTGCTACTTTCGAGGAGGTTGTTGACATCACCCATGAGATTGAGTCTGTTCGCCGCCAGGAGCGAGAGGAGAGAGAGGCCAAGAGGCCTCGGAGATCTGGTAGCTTTAGTGGTGCTCCTTCGAGGGGTCAGATCTAGCAGGGCAAAAGCTGTCCCTTCAGACAGGCTCATTCAGCTTGCCCAGGGTATCGTGGGGCATCATCGGGTCATGGTTCTCACAGTTCTCATCAGGGCCACTCATCGCTCAGTGCCCTCCCAGCCTAGAGTTCGTCCCATTCCCCATCAGTGCAGGGTTTTTCTATGCTAGGACCTTCTACTGGTCACTCCAGTGCAAGGAGTTACCTTCAGTCCCCATCTCCAGCACTAGAGAGTTGTTATGAGTGTGGAGAGTTCGGGCATATGAAGAGGCTGTGTCCTCGTCTTCATGATGGTCAGTCTCACTAGAGGGGTCAGCCATCAACGTTTGCTCCAGTTACTTCACCACCCGCTCAGCCAGCTAGGGGTAGAGGTCAGTCTGCTAGGGGTCGCCCTAGAGGGGGAGGTCGATCAGGTTGTGGTCAGGCCCGTTTCTATGCTCTCCCAGGTAGATCAGATGTTGCTGCTTCAGATGCCGTAATTTCAGGTACTATTTCAGTCTGCCATAGAGATGCCTTTGTATTATTTGATCCCGGTTCTACCTTTTCTTATGTGTTACCATACTTTGCCTGTTATTTGGATACGCCCCGTGAGTATCTTGTTTTACCTGTTCATGTATCTACTCCAGTGGGCGATATTATTATTGTATACGGTGTGTATCGGTCGTATGTGGTGACTGTTGGGGATCTGGAGACCCATGTTGATCTTTTATTATTGTGTATGGTGGATTTCGATATCATTTTAGGCATGGACTAGTTATCTCCGTGTCATGCGATTCTGGACTGTCATGCCAAGACATTCACATTGGCTATACCGGGTGTGCCACATATTGAGTGGGGAGGTTTGACTGACTATGTTCCCAGTAGAGTGATCTCATTCTCGAAGGCTCAGCGTATGGTTGGGAAGGGATGTCTTTCGTAACTAGCCTTCGTAAGGGATGTCAGTGTTGAGACTCCAGTATTGATTCTGTTCCAATTGTGAGGGATTTTCCCGATGTGTTTCCTGCCGACCTGTCGGGCATGCCACCGGACAGGGACATTGATTTTGGTATTGACCTGGTGCTAGGCACTCAGTCCATTTCTATTCCACCGTACCGTATGGTACCAGCTAAGTTGAAGGAATTAAAAGAACTTCTTCAAGAGCTCCTTGATAAGGGGTTCATTCGGCCTAGTGTATCATCTTGGGGTGCGCCGGTTCTATTTGTGAAGAAGAAGGATTGCACTATGAGGATGTGCATTGATTATAGGCAATTGAACAAGGTAACAGTTAAGAACAAGTATCCTTTACCTCGCATTGATGATTTATTTGACCATCTTCAGGGAGCGAGAGTGTTCTCCAAGATTGATCTCCGTTCAGGTTATCACCAGTTGAAGATCAGGGACTTGGATATTCTTAAGACAGCTTTCAGGACCTGGTATGGTCATTATGAGTTCTTGGAGATGTCTTTTGGGCAGACCAATGCCCAGAGGCATTCATGCATTTGATGAACAGTGTGTTCCGGCCTTATCTTGATTCGTTTGTCATAGTCTTTATTGATGATATTCTAGTGTTTTTGCTCAGTTAGGAAGAGCACGCAGAGCATTTGAGAGTTGTATTGCAGAGATTGAGGGAGGTGAAGCTTTATGCAAATTTCTCCAGGTGTGAGTTTTGGCTCAGTTTAGTGGCTTTCCTAGGGCACGTGGTGTCCAGCGAGGGTATTCAGGTTGATCCAAAGAATATAGAGGCGGTTCAGAGTTGGCCCAGACCGTCCTCAGCCATAGAGATTTGTAGCTTTCTTGGTTTGACGGGTTATTATCGCCATTTTGTTTAGGGATTCTCATTTATTGCACCGCCCTTGATCAAGTTGACTCAGAAGGGTGCTTCATTTGTATGGTCGGACGAGTGTGGGGAGAGCTTTTAGAAGATCAAGACAGCTCTGACCATAGCTCCAGTGTTAGTTTTGCCATTAGCTTCAGGTTCATATACCGTGTATTGTGATGCTTCAAGAGTTGGCATTGGTTGTGTTTTGATGCAGAAGGGTAGAGTTATTGTGTATGCTTCTCGTCAATTAAAGCCCCATGAGAAGAACTACCCCGTTCATGATTTGGAGTTGGCTGCCATAGTTCACCTGTTGAAGATTTGGAGGCATTACTTGTATGGTGTTTACTGATCATCGTAGCCTCCAACACTTGTTCAGACAGAAGGATCTCAATGAGGCAGCGGAGGTGATTGGAGTTGCTTAAGGATTATGATATCACTCTATTACTATCCGGAGAAGGCCAATGTGGTGGCTGATGCTTTGAGCCGAAAGGCGGTGAGTGTGGGGAGTTTGGCATATATTCTAGTTGGGGAGAGACCTATTGTGGTTTATGTTCAGGACTTGGCCAATTGGTTTGTGAGATTAGATGTTTCAGAGCCCAGTCTGGTATTGGCTTGTGTGGTTTCTCGATCTTCCTTATATGATCACATCAGAGAGTGCCAGTTTGATGATCCGCATTTGCTTGTCCTTAAGGAGAGATTTCAGCAAGATGATGCCAGAGATGTGACCATGGGTGATGATGGGGTGTTGAGGATGTGGGGCTAGATTTGTGTGCCCAATGTGGATGGGCTCCGGGATTTGATTCTGTAGGAGGCACATAGCTCGCGGTATTCCATTCATTCAGGTGCCGTGAAGATGTATCAGGATTTGAGGCAGCACTATTGGTGGCGAAGATTGAAGAAAGACATTGTGGGATTTGTAGCTCGGTGTCTCAATTGTTAGCAAGTGAAATATGAGCATCAGAGGCCGGGTGGCTTGCTTCAGCAGATGGATATTCCCGAGTGGAAGTCGGAGAGGATCACTATGAACTTTGTTGTTGGACTTCCACGGACTTTGAGAAAGTTCGATGCTATTTGGGTGATTGTGGATCGGCTGACCAAGTCCGCGCACTTCATTCCTATGTGTACTACCTATTCTTCATAGCGGTTGGTAGAGATCTATATCCGGGAGATTGTTCGTTTGCGTGGTGTCCCAGTTTCCATCATTTCAGACAGGGGCACTGAGTTTACTTTGCAGTTTTGGAGGTCTGTGCAATGAGAGTTGGGTACTCAGGTTGAGTTGAGCACAACTTTTCACCCTCAAACAGACGGGCAGTCCGAGCGCACTATTCAGATATTGGAGGACATGTTGCGTGCTTGTGTCATTGATTTCGAAGGGTTATGGGATCAGTTTCTACCACTTGCAGAGTTTGCTTATAACAACAGCTACCAGTCGAGTATTTAGATGGCTCCATATGAGGCTTTGTATGGGATGCAGTGTAGATCTCAAGTCGATTGGTTCGAGCCCGGTGAGGCTAGGTTATTAGGGACAAACTTGGTGTAGGTTGCCTTATAAAGGTGAAGGTGATTCAGGAGAGGCTTTGTACAGCACAGTCGAGGCAAAAGAGTTATGCTGACAGGAAGGTTCGAGATGTGTCCTGCATGGTTGGTGAGAAGGTTCTGTTGAAGGTTTCTCCCATGAAGGGTTTTATGAGATTCGGGAAGAAAGGGAAGTTGAGTCCTCGATTCATTGGGCCTTTTGAGGTGCTTCGGAGGATTGGGGAGGTGACTTATGAGCTTGTTTGCCACCCATCTTGTCGAGTGTGCATCCAGTATTTCATGTTTCTATGCTCCAGAAGTATATTGGGGATCCGTCTCATGTTTTAGATTTTAGCATGGTTCAGTTGGATGATGATTTGACTTATGATGTGGAGCCAGTAGCTATTTTGGGTCGACAGGTTCGAAAGTTGAGATCAAAGGATATAGCTTGAGTGAAAGTGAAGTGGAGAGGTCGGCCAGTGCAGGAGGCTACCTAGGAGATCGAGCGGGAGATGCGGAGCAATCATCCTCACATGGTTAAGGCTTCAAGTATGTTTATTGACTCGTTCGAGGACGAATGTTTGTTTAAGTTGGGGAGGATGTGACAACCCGGCCAGTCGTCTCATGAGTTACCTCTCTATTTTCCCTATTTTTGCATCTTTATGCTTTGTTTATCCGTGTTAGGTGGTATCGGGTTGGTCGGATCGAATCCGTAATAATTTTGGTAAGGTTTGAGACACTTAGTCTCTTTTAAGAAAGCTTAAGTTGGAAAAGTCAACCTGATGTTGACTTTGTGTTAGAAGGCTCGGATGTGAGTTCTTATGGTTCGGTTAGCTTCAGGAGGTGATTTATGACATAGGAACGTGATCGGAATGAGTTTAGAAGGTTCGGAGTAGATTTAGGCTTGAATAAGCGAAGTTGATATTTTGGCGATTTCTGGTTGGTAGGCGAGATTTAGATATAGAGGTCAGAATAGAATTCCGAGAGTTGCAGTAGTTTCGTTGTGTCATTTGGGATGTTTGTGCAAAATTTTAGGTCATTCAGACGTGGTTTGGTTGGGTTTTTAATCAAAAACGGAATTTGAAAGATTTTAAAATTTTGGCTTGAATCCAATGTGTTTTGGTTGATTTGATGTTGTTTGACGTGCTTTGAAGATTGGTACTAGTTTGAATAAGGTATTAGGATATGGTTGTGCCTTTGGTTGAGGTCTCGGGAGCCTCGGGGTGATTTCGGATGGTTGACGGGGAGTTGAGATGTTGTTGAAGCTGCAGAAATTTTCTGTTTCTTGTATTTCGCACCTGCGGATTGGGGACCGCAGGTGAGATCTCGCATATGCGGGGAAAGAAACCACAAAAGCGGAATTAGGCTGGGGAGTCAGGAAACCGCAGAAGCTGTTAATTTACCGCACCTGCGATGGCGCAAGTGCGGTTGATGTATCGCAGATGCGGATTGGGGCTGAGTTAATGAAAAACTATAGAAGCGGTTGGATGACCGCAAATGTGGTACCGCAGAAGCAGTGGATTGGTCGCAGATGTGAAAATCCCTGGCCAGAAGGTATATATTGGGTAAGTTCCCTAAGCTTAATTACATGGGTTTAAGATTATTTTTCCATTTGTTAATCATGGTTTTAGTGGAGATTAAGGAAGAAAAAAATTGGGGATTAGGGCTTGAGATTAAGAGTTCTTTAAATGGGGATTTGAGGGGTCATTTGGACTCCGATTTCAGTGTTCTTGATATGTATAGACTTGTGGGAGGAAAAGGATTCCGATGATGCAATTTTTATCGAGTTTCGAGACATGGGCCCGGGGGTCGGGTTTTGGCCAATTTCGAGATTTTTTGTATTATTTGATTGTTTTCGCTTGGGCTTCATGCTTTAGCTTATTTTGACACCGTTATTCTGATTTTGGATAGATTTGATACGAGTGGAGGCCGATTCGAGTGGAAAAGGTGTCGTGGAGTAGTATTTTTACCGGTTTGAGGTAAGTAACCATTGTAAATCTAGAATTAAGGGTACAAATCTTGGTATTTGACTTGTTTTGATAAATGCGGTGATGCACATGCTAGGTGGCGAGCGTGTGGGCGTGCCTCGATAGGGATTGTGACTGGGTCCGTCCCGTAGAGACTATTAAGCCACGTATTTGATTTGGATCTTATGATATTTCGTACTTTAGTCATTTATATTGTATTATGGATTGTATGCCATGTTTGGGGCCTTGTGCCGACCTGTTGATACACTTAGGGGCATTTTTACTGTTTTTCCTTACTTTATTTGTTGAAAGCATATCCTCAATCATGTTTTACCTGTTTAAAAGTTTAAAACTGGTATTATCACTCCACTTCTAATTGTGAAGACTGTTTGGGCTGAGTTCCCTAAGTTCTATTGTTGTACCCGAGAGGCTGTGAGGTTAATGACTGAGAGAGGTTGAGAACCTAATAGTGAGGATATTATACAATACTTATATGGATCGGGATGTACGCCGCCACGGCATATATATTGGATAGGGCTACACATTGTAGCGATATAGATATTGGATCAGGTTGCATGGCGCAGTGATGTGATGTTTGGGCTGTAGGAGCCCTTCCGGAGTCTGTACACCCCCAGTGAGCGTAGTCGACTATAAATTACGGATCGGGCTGCACGCCGCATCGGTTACTATTAGATATTAATGAGCCTAAGTTCTGAGTGATACCTTACCCGCGGGGCCCAGTTAAGATATTTTTACTGATTTCAGTCTTCTTTTAAAATAAGCCTCTGTTGGAAAAATTGCTAAGTATATGATTTCAAGTGTTTAAACTGAAATTTAATGATTTTACGATGAACTGGTTTTAAACTAAGAAGTTGACCTGTTATCCGTTGTTTTGTTCAGTTATATGATTTTTAATTGCTCGTCATTACTTTCAGACCTTATTTACTTTAGTTATTTACTGAGTTGGAATACTCACGTTACTCCCTACACCTTGTGTGCAGATACAAGTGCCCGAGCGGCAGAGTGAGGGTTCTCAGCATTGTCAGAGTTTGTCGGAGACTGAAAGGTAGCTGCATGGCGTCCGTAGCCCTGCTTTCTTTCTCTTATCCTTGTTTTTCCAGCATTTTAGACTTGTTATGTATTAGACAGTCAGACTTGTATATTTAGAGGCTCTAGACTCGTGACACCAGATTATGTGGCTGTGTTGTTTCCTGTTATTTGACTTCAGCATATTTTATGTTGCTTTAAGCATTTATAATGAAATTTGGTATTTAAAACCTGTGTTAGAAAATGGCTTATTGTTAAAGGAAAAAAGGGTTGTGATTCATTGATTGGTTGGCTTGCCTAGTAATGTGATAGGCGCCATCATGACTGGTATTTGGGGTCGTGACACCTATCACATTCATGCACGTTTTTCATTAGACAACGTTTAAAATTCCTCTTTGCCTTTTCATATACCATGCAGAAGTTTTTTTCGCCTATATAAGTACGCTATACCTTGTGAGTTTATTCGCTCAAACACATATATTTTAACAGATAAAATACAAAAGGGAAAAAAATGGATGTTGTCATTAGGCAAATAATTGACGAAATTAAGCAAGACATCATTGAGGCGTTTGAGTTGAAGCTGGATGAGGTGATAAAGAAGTACGACAGGGAGCTGGAAGAAATCAATAACAAGCTTGATATGCTTGTGAAGCTGGCAAAATTTGATAATCTAGGTGATGAAGACGCTCGCCCATCGTCCAGTGATGACGACGATGACGATATGGACGATTAGGCTTTTTTTGGGTAATCCTTTTAGTTAAAGGGTTATTATGTTATTTCCTTTATATGTAATTTTAATTTATCTTTTAGTTTTTAATGAAATATTCTGTTTGAAAAATAACAGAGGAAATGAACTAAATAACTTCAGCAGGAATTAACTAAAACTATTCCGAAAATTAAGCATTTTTTGTATGAAGTTTTTCCAAAAAATCATAAAAAAATACATAGTGCAGGAGGAAAACCTCAGCTCCCTTTGCTGAAGTTTTCAAGAATGAACTAAAAAACTTCAGCATTTTATGCTGAAGTTTTTGTGCAATAAATTTTAATTTATGTTTTATTTTATTTAATGAAAAATGATGTTTTTGTATTAATGTTTTTGTGCGTTTTTTTTAATACAAATTCTTTTTAAACTTAGAAAATAACAGAGGAATTAACATAAACTTATCCGAAAATTACATATTGCAGGAGAAAATATTAAGCATGTTTTAGCAGATGAACTAAAAAAACTTCAGCATACTAAAAATTATATGAAAAATGTTTTACATATTCTGGAAAACTTAAACATTTTTTGGTTTGAAGTTTTTCCAAAAAATCATAATAAAATACATAGTGCAGGAGGAAAACTTTAACTCGTTTTGCTTAAGTATTCAAGAATGAATTAAAGAACTTCAGCAAAACTTGCTGAAGTTTTTAAAGATTTTTTGTGCAATATATAATTTTAATTTATGTGCTATATGTAATTTTAATTTTACCTAGTGTAGGAGGAAAATTTCAGCTCGTTTTGCTGAAGTTTGTAAAGATGAACTAAAAAGCCTCAACATCCCATTCTGGAGTTTTTGTTCAATATGAAATTATAATTTATGTTTTATTTTTACTCAGTGTAGGAGGAAAACTTCAGCTCGTCCTGCTGAAGTTTTTAAAGATTAACTAAAAAACTTCAGCATCCTATGCTGAAGTTTCGTGCAATATTAAATTTTAATTTATGTTTTATTTTTACCCAGTGTAGGAGGAAAACTTCAGCTCGTTTTGCTGAAGTTTTTAATGATTAACTAAAAAACTTCAACACATTATGCTGAAGTTTTTGTGTAATATATAATTTTAATTTATGTTTTATTTTTTACTTAGTATAGGAGGAAAACTTCAGCTCGTTTTGCTGAAGTTTTTAAAGATTAACTAAAATTTCAACATCCAATGCTGAAGTTTTTGTGCAATATAAAATTTAAATTTATGTTTTATTTTTACCCAGTGTAGGAGGAAAACTTCAGCTTGTTCTGCTGAAATTTTTAAAGATTAACTAAAAAACTTCAGCACTTTTATGCTGAAGTTTTTGTGCAATATGTAATTTTAATTTATGTATATTTTTTACCCAGTGTAGGAGAAAAACTTCAACTCGTTTTGCTGAAGTTTTTAAAAATGAACTAAAAAACTTCAGTATGGGATGCTGAAGTTTTTGTTCAATATTAAATTTTTATTTATGTTTTATTTTTACCCAGTGCAATTGTGTTTCAGCTCGTTTTCCTGAAGTTTTTACATATGAACTAAATAACTTCAGCTTGTTTAGCAAATAAACAAGACATATACTTTAGCATATGTAAAAACTCAGCTTGTTTAGCAAATAAACCAAAAATTTCCGCATATTATGCAGTGGAAAACTTTAGAATATTTGAATTTTTCGGATTAGAATGTTAGAATTCAACATGAAATAGATTTATAATGCAAATTGAGCATATCAGTGAAGAGTTCGTGTTTCATCGGTCAAACAACTTCAATCAATCAATCAGAAAACATATATCATGAAATCAATCAGTTTTAAAAACTATTTTCAATTCTGAAGATGAATTTGAATACTTACAATGTATTTTGTAATTTTGAATTTCGAATTTGAATCTGGTTCAAATCTTGTTTGCGAGAGGCGATCTGAGGAGAGACGGAGTGATGGAGGAGAACCGTAAATTAATTTATGCGTGATGCATCTTTTATATGTTTTGAAAGGGGTATATGTCACGACCCAAATTCTACTAAGGGTCGTGATGGCGCCGGATACCACTGTCAGGCAAGACAACCAAAATACTTAATTAAATTCTCATTTCAATAATTCTGAAAACTATAATTTTCCTTCAATTTTTCTAGTAGAGGATAATCGTTTCAAATTAAATATGAATATTAAGCAGTTAATACAAGATACCCCATAATCATCCCAGAACACGGTGTCACAAGTGCATGAGCATTTATTAGAGAATGAAATAAAAGACAGTGACTGTCCGGAATACAAGTGGACAGAAATGAAAATATAATACAATACTCTGAAGGAGACTCTGCTGACTGCGGGGCGCCTCAATAATGCAGCTCGCCTAAGTCTCTGTACCAACCATGCCACAATGCCACTAAGCCACTAGACATAAACCTGTGTAACAAAAATATATAGCAAGTGTAGTATGAGTACGAAAATATTGTGTACTCAGTGAGTATCCCGTCTAATCTTGAAGAAGTAGAGACGAGAGGCCAACTTCGACACTTGTAAACTCATGGATTTTATAAAGCAATTGTAAACTCATAAAGCCAAATAGCAGGTAGACAACTTCTCAATAATAAAAGGTTTCCAAAGATTTACTTTTCATTATTTTTATTCATTTATCTCTTGCCAGGAAAGGCAAATATCAACAATAAAAATTATCAGGCAAACAATATAAGCATGCGCATATCATGCCGAGGTTGTACGGTCCGATCCAACATAAATGTAAAATGTGCATTGTCGAGGGTCGAACGACGCGAACCATAGATGCATCTATTACCCCGCTGACGAATCATACGTGCGACGTGGTCAAGTTTAAATAAACAATCACCCTACTCACGAATTATACATGCGACGCAGGTACACATAGAAGTACATGCTCAAACAACCAAATTAAGAATTTATCGGGGAATGTTTATCCAAATAAAAGCCAATTCTCTTTTAATGATTTAAGAAAAATGAAGTTTAATCCTTTTAGAAATTTATTGACCAATTCAATAGGATTTAAGCAATTCAAATGTCAATAAGATTATAAATATTCCAAGTATAGCAAGCTTTTGGGTCCTAGACTACCCAGACTTAAACATAATAGTAGCTACGTACGGACTCGCGTCACCTCGTGAGTACGTAGCCCCCACAAATAGGAGCACATAACCAATATTTCACTTATAAGGACAATTCCCTCTTACAAGGTTAGAAAGGAGACTCACCTCGCTCTGAAGATCCATAACCGGCATTCCACGCTCTTCCGAAAACTCGAATCGATGCACAATGCTCCAAAACTAGCCAATAATTATGCAAATCCATTAATATATATTAAATTACTCATTACAATCCTATTTATAACAATTCCTAACCCCGATCGAAAAGTTGACCAAATTGCCCTCGGGCCCATATGCCCGGATTCCGAAATTTCTCGAAGATAAAGTTTATCCACAACCTCGCGAGCTCAAATATATAAATTACTCTCAATTTCCAACACAAAATCGCGGTCAAAATCCAAAAATACCATTTCTAGGTCTTCCCACCAAAACACCAAATTTCTACCAAATTTCATGCTCAAATCCGTACATAATCAATGCATTTAACTCACGATAGGTAGGGATAGCTTACCTTGTCGTTGATGATAAAAACCCCTCTTGAAAACCTCCAAGAATCTCCCAAGCCAAGAGAAAGATGAAAGACAATGGCCAAATCCCGACTTTAAAACAACCCACTGCCTCCAGCACTTTCCGCACCTGCGGTCTCTTGACCGCTTTTGCGGTCTTGCAGGTGCGAACCAAACTCCACGTCTGCGGTCCTGGGCTCCCAGCCCATTCCGCTTCTGCGTCCTCTCCTCCGCAGATGCGGTCCTATAACTACAGCAAAAGGACTGCATCTGCGGTCCTAGCCTAGCCGTCCATTTCCGCTTCTATAGCACAAACGCCGCTTCTGCGGCGCCGCACCTGCAGCCCTAGCCTCGCAAGTGCGGTTACACCAGCAACTTCAGCCCTTTCCAAAATTCCATTTTCGATCTGTTAACCACCTGGAATCCACCCGAGGCCCTCGGGACCCTAAACAATCATACCAACAAGTCCCAAAACACATTACGGAGTTGCTCGATGCCTCAAATCTTATCAACCAACGCTAAAATCATGAATCGACCTCCAATCCAAGCTTAATGAACTTTAGAATTTCAAACTTCTACATTCGATGTTGAAATCCATCAAATCACATACAATTTACCTCAAATTTTGCACACAAGTCGTATTTGATATTACCGACCTACTCCAACTTCCGGAATTGGATTCCGACCCCGATATCAAAAAGTCCACTTCCGATCAAACTTCTCAAAAACCTTCAAATTTCTATCTTTAGCCAAATGGATCCAAAATGACCTACAGACCTCCGAATTCACTTCTGATCGCGCTTCCAATGCCAGAATCACCATACAGAGCTATTCCCAGACTCGAAATCTCAAACGGACATTGATAACCCTGAAATGCACTTCAATCCAAACTTAAGAGATTTTTTCAAAAATGCTAACTTCCACAATAGGCGCCGAAGCATTTCTAGGTCTTCCAAAACCTAGTCCGGAGATACACCAAGGTCCGAAATCATCATATGAACCTGCTGGAACCTTCGAATCCCGATTCCGAGGTCGTTTACTGAAAAATCCAACCTTAATCAATTCTTTCAACTTAAAGCTTCTGAAATGAGAATTCTCTTTCCAAATCAACTCTGAACTTCCTGGAATTCAATTCCGACCATGCGCACAAGTCATAATACTTGAAGTAAAGCTGCTTATGGCCTCAAACTGCTGAACGACGCTCTAGAGCTCAAAACGACAGGTCGGATTGTTACATTCTCTCCCACTTAAACATACGTTCATCCTCGAGAAATGCGCTGGAGTTGCCCAAAATCACTGTTTAACACCTCGAGCACCTACGCGTGCTACCACAACTCAGTTGGTCACCCTAGCTCGATCAATCTAAAGATATCCTTTTTCACTTAAGCAAATAAGCCTTAGAGCCCAATTCCAACATCCGGAATTCTCTGCCAGGCCTATTCCAGCATACGCTCACCGTATCAATAACTACACGCAATAGCAAAACATGAATGCATACCTTAGCTGAATTCACACCTTGCACCACTTTACTCACCAGACCATAATAACATTCTCTGATCAAATTATTCGAAATTCCACGAATCTGATGCTCCCATTGCACCTCATGACCTGCATAGGTCATGATCTAGCTCTTACAATACCGCCATGACGGAAATGATATGTAGAAATTCATAACCAACTGTCGAATCAACAAATCATTGGGTCTATACTCCTGACAAGAACCACCACCTCATTCTGAACCAAATAATGGTCTTAGCTCCTTAATATACTTCATATAATCAGATTGCACTCACCCTAAATCCAATGATCTCGTCTCACCCAGTACAAACTGCTCAGGCAATAAGCCATCGAGACATGACAAAAGTCTCATATGATGCCACAATATGCCAATAGGCTACCAATTCAAACACGATACAAAAGGAAAACTACTATGAAAAGGAAATCCAATTACACCGCTCGCGAATCATGCATGCAATGCGGTTAACATAACTAAATAGACACCCCGCTCGCGAATCATGCATGCGGCGCGGGCACACAGCTAATATGAGATTTCCTTAGAAAAATATGAAACAAAACACATAAAAACAGATATGGGGAAATGTACTCAACATCACACTGTTGCGGCGCGCAACCCGATCCAAACAACATACCCATGGCGGCGTGCCACCCGATCCACACATAAAATTCACATAAGGAGATACACACCGAGCCAGATTGCTTATTACCACAAAATACCGAATGTCAGTTTCAAGCACGCTAAGTGTATAATACCATCCCTGGGAGACATATAGCGCCATAAGCTACAAAACTCAAGCACAACTGAGGTGCGACATACAATCTGAATCTCAAGAGGCATTCTGCTCATATAACGTCATCTCTACACGGAACCTCAACATATAAGAAATTCACCAAGCTGTCTCACAACTCACACGGCGCAATATATCATTACGTGAAATAGATGACAACGAAATAACACCCTCGACTACTCTTCCATAAGGAGCGCATTGCTGAAATGAACACATCTGATCTAACATAGAGCACATATTCATATTTAGATCCATCCACATACCTTAAGCTGATTCTAATCGCACTGAACTAGGCTAATAACCTTTCAAATGTCCATAATAATTCCCCTTTTCTCATAACACACAAGAACAACCATCATAACCGGAGTAATCCTCCACAGTCCACAGCCCAATAAACCAAGTGCCCTCCAGGCATAAATTCTCAAATTAGTGATATTACCACAATCTTCATACTTGGTTTAAATCTTTAATCAATTAAGTGACTACATGTCACATTTATACAATCTTCCCGTGAGACACGCTCCCACGACCTTCCGCACTAGATAACGAGTCTGTGCATTCATACCACCGGTCACACTAATGTTGTAAACCATATCAAGAATCCGTAACCAAGATGCAAAGCCTCCGACACAAGATGCCGATCTTAGGTGACGCTGAAGACAATAACAACATACTCCAAATATCCAAATCCCCTTCTTGCTCATCCGAGCTCGGGACATCCTCGTCAAACACCAAACTGCAGCCTTGATCCTCAATTCAAATTCTGTACCACTCACTGCACCCATCATGCCAATATACGATAGAACATGATTTTCGTCATAACTCCGGAACCACTAATAGATTAACACTTCATCATACAAAAACCTTTCACTTAACTCACTTCTAGAGAACCATAGCACACACAGGTGAATTCTCATACCGTAGAATATGCAAATCTCTAAGTAGTGGTCTAAGCCACCATAGCCCTTCCGGGATCCGCTTACACATAACAGACCATAATAGTAGAATACTTCTAAATAACATCAATTACGGCGGCCGACCGGCCTCACACGTACCGTTACGAATCACTTGCATAACTTGGTCCCGCTGCAGGTACTGTTCACTTCCACCAATATACAAATTCAACTATGGCTAGCCAATCTATCTTTTCCAATTTATCCTGATTGCCTTAGAGATAATAATAGCTCCATTCCTTACATCTCCAATCTAAATCCGCACTCATCTTGAGTAACCCCATTCCACGAGACCACATTGTCTCCAAACCCATGAACCGTTTCACACCCTCCTTGCACGCACATTCGCATCTTCAACTGATACATCCATTTTGATAATTCCTCTACGAATCCAAAGTCTTTTTCTCATTTTCCTCCCAATGCTACACTACAAGTCGAAACTATCATAGAACATTCCGAGCCTCTTATCATAATCTTCTACAAAAAGCTCGATTCTTAACCATACTTATGGACTCGAGATCCTTAGGCACCACACTTTAACCTTTGAATCCACTAGGATCGTTATTGAGAGCCACCCACTCTAACTTGGTCCCGAATATAATCAATAACGCCAATTATAGCATGCATTCCTCAAATTCTTTGCTCAAACCACTATTGATGATCCTCTTCCATAGTCATAATATCTCACCAATATACCAATAACCAGAAATCTCATAAATAGACGACCATGCAACCCAATCATAGGCGGTGAGACTCTCCCACTTAGCTTGAAGCTACTATTACACAACCCTGGAACCCACCAAGGTCCTTTATCTCTTATTGACATGATCTTGCGCAATCAAACCGCCAAATTCCTCGAAATCCTTCCGTTAGCATTTCATGAACACTCTGAATCTCTAGCAACATCCACATATTCGACCTTAGTGGATAACTAGTAAAATTCTTCGTAGAAACTTCGCCAACCACGTGACCACTGACCTGCTCACAGGAGATAACCCACCTATGGAAATTACATGCCGACATCTCCCAACGAAACTGCACGGGGTACAATCACTACAACATCAATAACCCATCCTGAGTCCGAGCTCACTCTCTAGCTGCACAAGTCCATTCACCCCTTGTGGACATCAATTAAATGTGCGGTAACATCATTCCAATACAAAGTTACATTGTATCCTTCTTTATTTCAAGTAGCTCCTTTCCGTTATATCAAATCTCCTGCCACATAATAGCTCATACTTCAAATTGGATCTGTAGACCCCAATCATCAATCTCTAGAATTCCCAAGTCGTTCCAAACTCTCCTTAAGGTGCGTAGTCATCATACCACAAAGCCTATATGCAACTCCGCCACTCTCCCACTTGGGAAGAACTCACCGCTCTAATCGACCACTCAACCTTTGCTTCTTATACCTGGCCTTCTAGAAATTTTAACCACCGCCTGACACTCCCCACATGTCCTTCCTCATCCTTTGCTGCTCAGTTGTTGCTTTAATTAAATCTATCCTCGTAGCACTTGAACCCACAAATCGCTACTAACTTTAAACCTTTCCGAAGATCACCTTTCTCGAGCCATCAACATTAGAAACATTGATTCAATCCCGAACCACCGCACCCCGCGATATCTAAAAGTTGTTTCTCCAATATTATTTCACAATATCTTACCCCAAAGGCGAATTGAAGAAGACCATAACACCGGCAAACTTAACACGTACAATCGAGGACGATGACTTACATCGTAGATGAAAATTCCACCACACTCGAAAATACTAAGTCTCGTTACTCCATCACCCTAAATCCGGACATTGATAGGCCAATTGCTTTTCCTCCGCTGGAAATGAAATATCAGATCTCTGAATCGTGAACTGAGTGGACTTCCTTTCAAATCATTCACCACCCTAACATATAGGCAAGTATCCTATCATCAAGTCAATAGTGCGATAACCAATCGTGAACATCATAGCAACCTGTGCATAGTCTCCAAGTGCTTAGAAGCACAACTACCGAGCTGAAATGATAGAAAAATCCTTGCACAAGGCCACGGCAGTAGCCCAATCAACTATACCGGGAGAAACATCCCGCACCACATCGGTAGTACCATTACAATTCTTCAATTCTCGATTTATAGCAAGCGGTTTGCATCGCATAAGGTCGAATAGGAAGGAAATAAAGGCATAAGCCTCAAAGGAATCAAACCGCACGATAAGGAATCAAGAAGGGAAGTGCTCCTAACAGCTCCGTAGCCTCTCGAAGAAAAGTACAGACGTCTTCGTACCGATCTGCAAGACTCTACTAGACTCGCTCATGACTCGTGAGACCTAAGGGAACCTAGTGCTCTGATACATTGTCACGACCCAAATTCCACTAAGGGTCGTGATGGCACCGGACACCACTGTCAGGCAAGCCAACCAAAATACCTAAATAAATTCTCGTTTTGATAATTTTGAAAACTATAATTTTCCTTCAATTTTTCCAGTAGAAGATAATCGTTTCAAATTAAATATGAATATTAAGCAGTTAATGCAAGATACCCCATAATCATTCCAGAACCCGGTGTCACAAGTGCATGAGCATTTACTAGAGAATGAAATAAAATACAGTGACTGTCCGGAATACAAGTGGACAAAAATGAAAATACAATACAATACTCTTAAGGAGACTCTGCTGACTGCGGGGAGCCTCGATAATGTAGCTCGCCTAAGTCTCCGTACCAACCATGCCACTAGCCACACATAAACCTGTGCAACAAAAATGCACAACAAGTGTAGTATGAGTACGAAAACAACGTGTACCCAGTGAGTATCCCGTCTAATCTCGAAGAAGTAGAGACGAGAGGCCGACTTCGACACTTACTAGTGGTCCAACGATAATATAGTAAAAATTGGGTGGAGATCATGGATTTTATAAAGCAATTGTAAACTCATAAAGCCAAATAGCAGGTAGACAACTTCTCAATAATAAAAGGGTTTCCAAAGATTTATTTTTCATTATCTTTTTCCATTTATCTCTGGCCAGGAAAGGCAAGTAGCAACAATAAAAATTCTCAGGCAAACAATATAAGCATGAGCATATCATGCCGAGGTCGTACGACACGATCCAACATAAATGTAAAATGTGCACGGTCGAGGGTCGAATGACGCGAACTATAGATGCATCTATTACCCCGCTCGTGAATCATACGTGCGACGCAATCAAATTTAAATAAATGATCACCCTGCTCGCGAATCATACATGCGATGAATGTACACATAGAAGTACATGCTCAAATAGCCAAATTAAGAATTTATCGGGGAATATTTATCCAAATAAAAGCCAATTCTGTTTTAATGATTTAAAAAAATGAAATTTAATCCTTTTAGAAATTCATTTACAAATTCGATAGGATTTAAGCAATTCAAATGTCAATAAGATTATAAATATTCCAAGTATAGCATGTTTTTGGGTCCTAGACCACCCGAACTTAAACATAATAGTAGCTACGCACGGACTCTCGTCACCTCGTGCGTACGTAGCCCCCAAAAATAGGAGCACATAACCAATATTTCACCTATGGGGACAATTTCCTCTTACAAGGTTAGAAAGGAGACTCACCTCGCTCCGAAGATCCATAACCGACATTCCACGCTCTTCCGAAGACTTGAATCGATGCAAAATGCTTAAAAACTAGCCAATATTTATGCAAATCAATTAATATATATTAAATTACTCATTACAATCCTATTTATAACAATTCCTAACCCCGATCGAAATGTAGACCAAATTTCCCTCGGGACCATGTGCCCGAATTCCGAAATTTCTCGAAGATAAAGTTTATCCACAACCTCACGAGCTCAAATATATAATTTACTCTCAATTTCCAACACAAAATCGTGGTCAAAATCCAAAAATACCATTTCTAGGTCTTCCCACCAAAACACCAAATTTCTACCAAATTCCATGCTCAAATCCGTACATAATCAATGTATTTAACTCAAGAGAGGTGGGGATAGCTTACCTTGTCGTTGATGATAAAAACCCCCTCTTGAAAACCTCCAAGAATCGCCCAAGCCAAGAGAAAGATGAAAGACAATGGCCAAATCCCGACTTTAAAACAACCCACTACCTCCAGCACTTTCCGCACCTGCGGTCTCTTGACCGCTTTTGCGGTCTCGCAGGTGCGAACCAAACTCCGCGTCTGCAGTCCTGGGCTCCCAGCCCATTCCGCTTCTGTGTCCTCTCCTCCGCAGATGCGGTCCTGTAACTATGGCAAAATGACCGCATCTGCGGTCCCAGCCTAGCCGTCCATTTCCGCTTTTATAGCACGAACGCCGCTTCTGCGGTGCCGCACCTGCGGCCCTGGTCTCGCAGGTGCGGTTACACCAGCAACTTCAGCCCTTTCCAAAATTCCATTTTCGATCTGTTAACCACCCGGAATCCACCTGAGGCCCTCGGGACCCTAAACAATCATACCAACAAGTGCCAAAACACATTACGGACTTGCTCGATGCCTCAAATCTTATCAACCAACGCTAAAATCATGAATCGACCTCCAATCCAAGCTTAATGAACTTTAGAATTTCAAACTTCTACATTCGATGTCGAAATCCATCAAATCACGTACGATTGACCTCAAATTTTGCACACAAGTCGTATTTGACATTACCGACCTACTCCAACATCCGGAATTGGATTCCGACGCCGATATAAAAAAAGTCCACTTCCGGTCAAACTTCTCAAAAACCTTCAAATTTCTATCTTTAGCCAAATGGCTCCAAAATGACCTACAGACCTCCGAATTCACTTCTGATCGCGCTTCTAATGCCAGAATCACCATATAGAGCTATTCCCATACTCGAAATCTCAAACGGACATTGATAACCCTGAAATGCACTTCAATCCAAACTTAAGTTATATGATTTTTAATTGCTCGTCATTACTTTCAGACCTTATTTACTTTAGTTATTTACTGAGTTGGAATACTCACGTTACTCCCTGAACCTTGTATGCAGATACAGGTGCTCGAGCGGTAGAGTGGGGGTTCTCAGCATTGTCAGAGTTTGTCGGAGACTGAAAGGTAGCTGCATGGCGTCCGTAGCCCTGCTTTCTTTCTCTTATCCTTGTTTTTCCAGCATTTTAGACTTGTTATGTATTAGACATCCAGACTTGTATATTCAGAGGCTCTAGACTCGTGACACCAGATTATATGGCTGTGTTGTTTCCTGTTATTTGACTTCAGCATATTTTCTGTTGCTTTAAGCGTTTATAATGAAATTTGGTATTTAAAACCTGTGTTAGAAAATGGCTTATTGTTAAAGGAAAAAGGGTTGTGATTCATTGATTGGTTGGCTTGCCTAGTAATGTGATAGACGCCATCATGACTTGCATTTGGGGTCGTGACACCTATCAAATTCATGCACGTTTTTCATTAGACAACGTTTAAAATTCCTCTTTGCCTTTTCATATACCATGCAGAAATTTTTTTCGCCTATATAAGTACGCTATACCTTGTGAGTTTATTCACTCAAACACATATATTTAAACAGATAAAATACAAAAGGGAGAAAAATGGATGTTGTCATCAGGCAAATAATTGACGAAATTAAGCAAGACATCATTGAGGCGTTTGAGTTGAAGCTGGATGAGGTGATAAAGAAGTACGACAGGGAGCTGGAAGAAATCAATAACAAGCTTGATATGCTTGTGAAGCTGGCAAAATTTGATAATCTAGGTGATGAAGACGCTCGTCCATCGTCCAGTGATGACGACGATGACGATATGGACGATTAGGCTTTTTTTTGGATAATCCTTTTAGTTAAAGGGTTATTATGTTATTTCCTTTATATGTAATTTTAATTTATCTTTTTATTTTTTAATGAAATATTCTGTTTGAAAAATAACAGAGAAAATGAACTAAATAATTTCAACAGGAATTAACTAAAACTATTCCGAAAATTAAGCATTTTTGGTATGATGTTTTTCCAAAAAATCATAAAAAATACATAGTGCGGGAGGAAAACCTCAGCTCCCTTTGCTGAAGTTTTCAAGAATGAACTAAAAAACTTCAGCATTTTATGCTGAAGTTTTTGTGCAATAAATTTTAATTTATGTTTTATTTTATTTAATGAAAAATGACGTTTTTGTATTAATGTTTTTGTGCGTTTTTTTTAATACAAATTCTTTTTAAACTTAGAAAATAACAGAGGAATTAACATAAACTTATCCGAAAATTACATATTGCAGGACAAAATATTAAGCATGTTTTAGCAGATGAACTAAAAAAACCTTCAGCTTACTTAAAATTATATGAAAAATGTTTTACATATTCTGGAAAACTTAAACATTTTTTGTATGAAGTTTTTCCAAAAAATCACAATAAAATACATAGTGCAGGAGGAAAACTTTAGCTCGTTTTGCTTAAGTATTCAAGAATGATTTAAAGAACTTCAGCAAAACTTGCTGAAGTTTTTAAAGATTTTTTGTGCAATATATAATTTTAATTTATGTGCTATATGTAATTTTAATTTTACCTAGTGTAGGAGGAAAATTTCAGCTCGTTTTGCTGAAGTTTGTAAAGATGAACTAAAAAGCCTCAACATCCCATTCTGGAGTTTTTGTTCAATATGAAATTATAATTTATGTTTTATTTTTACCCAGTGTAGGATGAAAACTTCAGCTCGTCCTGCTGAAGTTTTTAAAGATTAACTAAAAAACTTCAGCATCATATGCTGAAGTTTCGTGCAATATTAAATTTTAATTTATGTTTTATTTTTACCCAGTGTAGGAGGAAAACTTCAACTCGTTTTGCTGAAGTTTTTAATGATTAACTAAAAAACTTCAACACATTATGCTGAAGTTTTTGTGCAATATGTAATTTTAATTTATGTTTTATTTTTTACCTAGTACAGGAGGAAAACATCAGCTCGTTTTGTTGAAGTTTTTAAAGATTAACTAAAATTTCAGCATCCTAAGTTTTTGTGCAATATAAAATTTTAATTTATGTTTTATTTTTACCCAGTGTAGTAGGAAAACTTCAGCTTGTTCTGCTGATGTTTTTAAAGATTAACTAAAAAACTTCAGCACTTTTATGCTGAAGTTTTTGTGCAATATGTAATTTTAATTTATGTATATTTTTTACCCAGTGTAGGAGAAAAACTTCAACTCGTTTTGCTGAAGTTTTTAAAAATGAACTAAAAAACTTCAGCATGGGATGCTGAAGTTTTTGTTCAATATTAAATTTTTATTTATGTTTTATTTTTACCCAGTGCAACTATGTTTCAGCTCATTTTCCTGAAGTTTTTACGTATGAACTAAATAACTTCAACTTGTTTAGCAAATAAACAAGACATATACTTCAGCATATGTAAAAACTCAGCTTGTTTAGCAAATAAACCAAAAAATTCTGCATATTATGCAGTGGAAAACTTTAGCATATTTGAATTTGTCGGATTAGAATGTTAGAATTCAACGTGAAATAGATTTAGAATACAAATTAAGCATATCAGTGAAGAATTCGTGTTTCATCCGTCAAACAACTTCAATCAATCAGAAAACATATATCATGAAATCAATCAGTTTCAAAAACTATTTTCAATTCTGAAGATGAATATGAATACTTACAATGTATTTTGTAATTTTAAATTTCGAATTTGAATCTGGTTCAAATCTTGTTTGCGATAGGCGATCTGAGGAGAGACGAAGTGATGGAGGAGAACCGTAAATTAATTTATGTGTGATGCATCTTTTATATGTTTTGAAAGGGGTATATGTCACGACCCAAATTCCACTAAGGTTCGTGATGGCACCGGACACTACTGTCAGGCAAACCAACCAAAATAATTAAATTCTCGTTTCAATAATTCTGAAAACTATAATTTTCCTTCAATTTTTCCAGTAGAAGATAATCGTTTCAAATTAAATATGAATATTAAGTAGTTAATACAGGATACCCCATAATCATCCCAGAACCCGGTGTCATAAGTGCATGAGCATTTACTAGAGAATAAAATAAAAGACAGTGACTGTCCGGAATACAAGTGGACAGAAATGAAACTATAATACAATACTCTGAAGGAGACTCTGCTAACTGTGGGGCGCCTCAATAATGCAGCTCGCCTAAGTCTCCGTACCAACCATGCCGCAATGCCACTAAGCCACTAGACATAAACCTGTGTAACAAAAATGCATAGCAAGTGTAGTATGAGTACGAAAATAATGTGTACTCAGTGAGTATCCCGTCTAATCTTGAAGAAGTAGAGACGAGAGGCCGACTTCGACACTTACTAGTGGTCCAATGATAATATAGTAAAAATTGGGTGGAGATCATGGATTTTATAAAGCAATTGTAAACTCATAAAGCCAAGTAGCAGGTAGACAACTTCTCAATAATAAAAGGTTTCCAAAGATTTACTTTTCATTATTTTTATCCATTTATCTCTTGCCAGGAAAGGCAAATATCAACAATAAAAATTATCAGGCAAACAATATAAGCATGCGCATATCATGCCGAGGTTGTACGGTCCGATCCAACATAAATGTAAAATGTGCACTATCGAGGGTCGAACGGCGCGAACCATAGATGCATCTATTACCCCGCTGACGAATCATACGTGCGACGTGGTCAAGCTTAAATAAACAATCACCCTACTCACAAATCATACATGCGATGCAGGTACACATAGAAGTACATGCTCAAACAACCAAATTAAGAATTTATCGGGGAATGTTTATCCAAATAAAATCCAATTCTCTTTTAATGATTTTAGAAAAATGAATTTTAATCCTTTTAAAAATTTATTTACCAATTCAATAGGATTTAAGCAATTCAAATGTCAATAAGATAATAAATATTCCAAGTATAGCAAGCTTTTGGGTCCTAGACTACCCGGACATAAACATAATAGTAGCTACGTACGGACTCGCGTCACCTCGTGAGTACGTAGCCCCCACAAATAGGAGCACATAACAAATATTTCACTTATAGGGACAATTCCCTCTTACAAGGTTAGAAAGGAGACTCGCCTCGCTTTGAAAATCCATAACCGGCATTCCACGCTCTTCCGAAGACTCTAATCGATGCACAATGCTCCAAAACTAGCCAATAATTATGCAAATCCATTAATATATATTCAATTACTCATTACAATAAAATTTATAACAATTCCTAACCCCGATCGAAAAGTTGACAAAATTGCCCTCGGGCCCACGTGCCCGGATTCCGAAATTTCTCGAAAATACAGTTTACCCACAACCTCACGAGCTCAAATATATAATTTACTCTCAATTTCCTACCGAAAATCGCGGCCATAATCCAAAAATACCATTTCTAGGTCTTCCCTCCAAAATCCCAAATTTCTACCAAATTTCATGCTCAAATCCGTACATAATCAATGTATTTAACTCAAGATAGGTGGGGATAGCTTACCTTGTCGTTGATGATGAAAACCCCTCTTGAAACCCTCCAAGAATCGCCCAAGCCAAGAGAAAGATGAAAGAAAATGGCCAAATCCCGACTTTAAAACAACCCACTGCCTCCAGCACTTTCCACACCTACGGTCTCTTTACCGCTTCTGCGGTCTTGTAGGTGCGCGAACCAAACACCACTTCTGCGGTCCAGGGCTCCCATCCCATTCCGCTTCTGCATCCTCTCCTCCGCAGATGCGGTCCTGTATCTGCAGCAAAATGATCGCATATGTAGTCCCTGCCTGGCCGTCCATTCCCAGTTTTACAGCTCCACACCTGTGGCCCTAGTCTCGCAGGTGTGGTTACACCAGCAACCAGCAACTTTAGCCCTTTCGAGAATTCCATTTTCGATCCGTTAACCACCCAGAATCCACCCGAGGCCCTCGGGACACTAAACAACCATACCAACAAGTCACAAAACACATTACAGACTTGTCTAGGCCTCAAATCATATCAACCAACGCTAAAATCATGAATCGACCTCTAATCCAAGCTTGATGAACTTTAGAATTTCAAACTTCTACATTTGATGCCGAAACTTGTCAAATCACGCCCGATTGACCTCAAATTTTGCACACAAGTCTTATTTGACATTACGGACCTACTTCAATTTTTGGAATTGGATTCCGACCCCGATATCAAAAAGTTCACTTCTGGTCAAACTTCTCAAAAACCTTCAAATTTCTATCTTTATCCAAATGGCTCTAAAATGACCTACGAACCTCCAAATTCACTTCTGATTGCGCTCTCAATACCAGAATTACCATACGGAGCTCTTCCCAAACATGGAATCTCAAAGGGACATTGATAACCCTGAAATACACTTCAATCCAAACTTATGAGATTCTTCCAAAAATGCTAACTTCCACAATACGCGTCGAAACATTCCTAGGTCTTCCAAAACCCAGCCCGGACATACGCCCAGGTCTGAAATCATCATACGAACCTGCTGGAACCTTCGAATCCCGATTTCGAGGGCGTTTACTAAAAAATCCAACCTTAGTCAATTCTTTCAACTTAAAGCTTCCAAAATGAGAATTCTCTTTCCAAATCAACTCTGAACTTCCCGAAATTCAATTCCGACTGTGCGCACTAGTCATAATACCTTAAGTGAAGCTGCTTATGGCCTCAAACTGCTAAACGATGCTCTAGAGCTCAAAACGACCGGTCGGGTCGTTATAGTATAATGGTCAAATTATTAACAATTTTTTGTTGGCTACGAAATTAATAGCTTTTTAAAATAGAGTACAGGTTAAAAGGTGTCATAAATATAGGGTATGACTGCAAATCGCCTGCATCGGTCCCCCTAATTATTATATGGGGGATTTGCAGTCGTACCCTATATTTGTGTCACCTTTTAACTTGTACACTATTATTAAAAATTATTGATTTGGTAGCCAACTGGCAAAAACTCCATAATAATATGACAATTATACCCCTGCCAAAAGATATAAAAGCTACATTACACATTAATCGCGTGATTTGCAACCTCATTCGTGAAAAGGATCTCCTTCATCACTTCGCCCCTCCTCAAAAGATCTCCTTCAACCCTGGTCGAAGATCTCTTCTCCCCTTAGCAGCTTTATTAAATAATCAGAAACTTGAACCAGATTCATATTTCGAATTCAAAATTACAAAATACATTGTAAGTATTGCCATTCATCTTCAGAATTCGAATTAGTTTGTGAAACTGATTGATCTTCATGATATATTTTTCTGTAATTATTTTCGTAATTCGTCATGCTTTTTATGTTTTAAACTTAAAAAACAAAATCTGAATTCAATTAACGCCTATAGATATTTTCACTTATGCTCATTTACTAATCACACTTACATGATGTTGTTTGACCGATATAGCATGTAGTTTTCTTTATTCAAATTTAATGCTTGAAAGATATAGAATAAAGTTATTTCATGTTGAAGTCTGAAGTTTTAATCAAATACAAGCTAAAACTTCATGCTACATCCCATTAAAACTAAAATTTCATGCTAATGTAGTATGAAGTTGTTTCACGTTAAAGTTAAAACTTTATGCTAATGGATACTGAAGTTATTTATTTCATTTGATAAAACTTCATACCAACACTTACTGAAGTTTTATCAAGCAGTCTACAGTATGCTAAAGATGTTTAGTTCATTTGCTAAAACTTCAGACT
Source organism: Nicotiana sylvestris (assembly GCF_000393655.2). Taxonomy (NCBI): domain Eukaryota; kingdom Viridiplantae; phylum Streptophyta; class Magnoliopsida; order Solanales; family Solanaceae; genus Nicotiana; species Nicotiana sylvestris. Next base: position 103,309,168 of record NC_091062.1, on the reverse strand, counting down.
AAAAATTCTTAAGTTTATGTCCTGCAGTATTGTAACGACTCGGTCTTTCGTTCTGAGAGTTATAGCCTCGTTTCCTGCATCTATGCTTATTTATGTGTTGTTCAGCTGTGTTGAGTTGTATCGAGTTGGTAGGTTTGGGTTCAGAGTAGTTTTGGAGTGAAATGAACACTTAGTCTCTTAGTTAGAAAAGTCAACCGTAAGTTGACTTATGAATAAACGAATTCGGATTTGGATTGTTATGATTCGATTAGCTTCGTTGGGTGATTTAAGACTTATAACTGTGTCATGAATATAATTTGGTGTTCAGTGGCAGAATTAGGCTTGAATTGGCGAAAGATGAAAATTTTGCAATTTTGGTCGATCGTAGAAAATTATGTATCGGGGGTCGGAATGGAATTTCAGAAGTCGGAGCACGTTGTAGTGTCATTTGTGACGTGTGCGCAAAATTTGAGGTCACTCGGACGTGGTTTTATAGGTTTTGGCGTCGTTGGCAAAATTTGGAAGTTTAGAAGTTCTTAGACTTGAATTCAAGGTTGATTTGGTTTTTTGGTGTGGTTTTGGGTGTTCTGGAAATTCGACTAAGTTCGGGTAATGATATATGACTTGTTGGAATTATTGGTTAAGGTCCCGAGGGCCTTAGGTGAGTTTGAATAGGTTTTGGGTTGTGTTGTGCTTGTTTTACTTATGTTTCGATGTCATTTTTTCAAACATAAATAATATCATATTGAACAAATGAGCTTCGATTTCTTTTTTAATTGAAGCATTAGATCCGTATCGTAATTATGGACCCGTAGCAAAAAGAATTGTCGAATTTGGACATCGTATGAGAATTTTATGGTCATTTTACTAAGAATGAGGTTGCTCAATTTTTCAGATTAATTACGGAATTGCCACTGACGACGTAATTAAAAATCTACACTATTTGCAAATATTAAAACCTATATATCTCATTCATTATAAGATCAAATTGAGTGATTCAAAAGCCTAACTTGACTAGAATTTTACAAGGAATCCATTGGAGGCATAAAATATGAGTTTTAGAATAGGTTGACACTAAAAACGAGGCAGAATAACTGGCAAAAATTATATAAAACTAGGATTTGTTCATTCGGTCATATTTTGAGTTGGGGAGCTCGTATTTGGACAATTTTGGAGGCGTTTTTCACCATAGCAATTGGGGTAAGTGTTCTTTACTCGTTTACAGTTATATTTCATGAATTCATCTTTGTTTTTGCGGTTTGATTGATTATTTCAAAGTAAAATTGAGGGAGTTAGGGTTTGAGAGAGTTTTAGGTAGGGATTTGAGTGACCAAACGGAGTTCGATTTTAATAAATTTTATATGGTTAGACTCGGGAGAGGACAAGGGTTTTGATTCTATCATTATTGCATGGGTTTGAGACATGAGCCCGAGGGCATGATTTTGGCCGATTTCGGATTTTTGGCATATTTATGAAGTTTTTATTTTAAAATTCGATTCTTTAGACTATGTTGATAGTAGTATTCTAATTTTTGTTAGATTCAGAGCTTTTGGAGACCAAGTCCAGAGACGAGGGCATCCCAGAGAAGGATTTTACGCTTTTAAGATAAGTAACAGTTTTAACTCTGGCCTTGAGGGTATAAACCCGGAGAATTTGATATCATGCGACTGTTCGGAGGTGATACCCGCGCTAGGTGATGGGCGTGTGGGTGTATACCTCGAGGGATTGAGACTTGGTCCGTCTCGTGAGGCTGTGAGGTGTAATAACCGGTCACGACCCCGGTTCGCCCTTCGTGAACCATCGTGAAGGCACCTAGTCTTTACGACTAGGTAAGCCTAATTTGCGGAAGAAGAACTAAAACTTGCGGAAGTAAACAATTTAAAATAGAAATAAAGTGGTAACAGTGTTTAAATGTGCCACTCAGCATACACCATGTTTAACTCTCAATACCAAACATAAATCCAAGATCTAAAAACCCATGAATCACAAGCTAAGAAAAAAAAATACTACATAGCTCTAACTCCGGAATTTCTAATAAAGAACAGAAAAGTACAGAAGGGCTAAATACTAAAGGCAGGAATAGAAAGGGACTCCTTGGTTTGCGGACACGGTAGATGTACCTCGGAGTCTCTAAGCAGTCGCCTCCCTTAACGATAGTAGGCCTGATCAGTGGTACCTGGATTTGCACATGAAAAACATGCGCAGAAGGGGCATGAGTACACCACAACGGTACTTAGTAAGTGCGAAGCCTAACCTCGGTTGGGTAGTGACGAGGAAGTTCAGGGCCCTACTGAGGTTAAATAAAATATAAAGATCAACAGTATAGAACGGAACAATATAAATAAGTACAGCAGTAAAATAACACAGGATGAACAGAACAACAACAACTAAACAGAACAAGGTAAACATGGAAAGGAAATACAACTCAACACCAAGAGTAACAATCGGGGATCTCCTAGGATACCATCCTATAGTCCCATCTTTACATATCCAGTGAATCTCCCGGGATACCATCCCGTAGTCCGTCATATATATATGTTCGAAGGATCTCCCGGGATACAGTCCCGTAGTCTAACTCATACTGCACGGCGATCTACCGGAATCCCGTTCTGTAGTCCCAAATGTAAATACCTAGTACTGGGGGAATCTACCGGGTGCATTCCCGTAGTTGCATATTACTGTGCAAGGGGATCTACCAGAAATCTAACTCGTAGTCCCAAAGTAAATGTGCAGGGGGATCTACCGGGAATCTAACCCGTAGTCCCAAAGTAAACAGACAAGGGGGGAGCTACCGAAATCCCTCATCCGTAGTCCCAAAATAAATACATAGCAGCAACAGGAAGATAAACGGATATAGCAAAATTCATTAAGGCAATAAGTAATTTTAGCCTAGCATGTTGCACAGAATTCAAGTAAGGCGGTTAAATCAAGTGAAGCAATTAAGTCACTTAGACATGCTTTCCTAAGCTAACAACAAGTTTAATAGTGCAGGTAGTCGAGACAGAAAGGAAACATACTTGTTAGTACTTAAAGAAACCGGATTTCCAACAATTAGCACAAGTACGAACTCGTCACCTCACGTACAAGGCATTTGAATTACAAAATATACCAATCCTAAGGGGAAGGTCAACCTGAAACCATGCTCTTGCCATGAGAACTCGACTCCAAATGACCCAAATCTATTTAATTCAATTACATAATGTAAATAACACTTCAAGTAACTGATTCTACAATTTAATTCTAAGCTAATACGCAAAATTATGTAAAATGACCAAAACAACCCTCGGGCCCACATCTCGGAATCGGGTGAAATTTACATTTTCAGAAACCTCACACTTTCATGAGTCTATACATAACAAGAACACTAAAATTGGAGTCCAAATGACCCCTCAAATTCTCATTTAAAGGCCTTTTAAACTCATGCCCTAATTACCCATTTTTCCCAAATTTCTCACCACTAATTAGGTCTTTAATCACATGGAAACGAGTTATAAAGTCAAAAACATTACCTCCAAGTGATTCCCCTTTGTTTTCCTCGAAAATCCCTCTTAGTAGCTTTAAACCCGGATGAAAATGGTGGAAGAATGGCTCAATTTTGCAAAGGCACTATTTATATGTTCTGCCCAGCGATTATCGCATTTGCGGCCCTGGGACCGCATCTTCGGTCCCACTTCTGCGGATAAAACGTCACATCTGCGACTATCCTAAAACGCCAGGTTCCGCATCCGCGAACATTTAACCGCAGGAGCGGTTCCGCTTCTGCGAGCCTCTCACCGCATCTGCGGTTTCTGAAGAATCAACCCAAGCCGCTTCTGCGGCACCACATCTGCGGTCCCCAAGCCACAGATGCAAAAATACCAGAAGCATCAATGCTATAGCTGCTGCAACACTTCTTCAACCTTCCCGTCAACCATCCGAAATCACCCCAAGGCCCCCGGGACCTCAACCAAAAGCCCCAATACCACCTAATACCTTATTCAAACTTGTACCAATCCTTAAAAGACCTAAAATAACATCGAAACCTCGGATTAATCAAGGATTTAAGCCTAAGAACTCAAAATTTTCTTAAAATACGCTTTCAATCAAAAACCCAACCAAACCACCTCCGAATAACCTGAAATTTTGCACGCACATCCCAAATGACATGACGGAACTACTGAAACTCTCGGAATTCCATTCCGACCCTCGGATCAAAATCTCACTACCGCACCAGAAACTTCTAAAATTCAACTTTCGGCATTTCAAACCTAAATTTACTACGGACCTCTAAAACACAATCCGAACATGCTCCAAACCCCAAAATCACTGAACGGAGTTAACAGAACCATCAGATTTCCATTCCGAGGCCATCTTTACACTGTTACGACTATGGTCAACTTTCTAACACTTAAGCTCTCATTTAGGGACTAAGTGTCCCGAAGCTCACCGAAATTCAAAACAGAACATCCCGACAATTGACATTAGCAGAAATAAACTTGAGGAAAGCAGTTAATAGGGGATCGGGGTGTTAATTCCTAAGACGACCGGCCGGGTCGTCACATCCTCCTACACTTAAACATTCATTCGTCCTCGAACGAGCATAGAGACATACCTGAAGTAGTGAAAAGATGAGGGTAACGGCTGCGCATATTCTGCTCGGTCTCCCAGGTTGCCTCCTTGATCGACTGGCCTCGCCACTGAACCTTTACTGAAGTAATGTTCTTTGACCTCAGCTTTCTAATCTGCATGTCCAATATTGCCATTGGCTCCTCAACATAAGATAGATCCTTGTCCAACTGGACTGAACTGAAATCCAACACGTGTGACGGATCCTCGTGATACCTCCAGAGCATCGAAACATGGAATACTGAGTGAACTCCGGCCAAGCTGGGAGGTAAGGCAAGCTCATAAGAAACCTCCCCAACACGCCTCAATATCTCAAAAGGGCCAATAATTCTCGGACTCAACTTTCCTTTCTTCCCGAATCTCATGACGCCTTTCATAGGCGAAACCCGAAGCAGAACCCGCTCTCCAACCATATAGGAGACATCACTAACCTTCCGATCCACGTAACTCTTCTGTCTAGACTGTGCTGTATGGAGTCTATCCTGAATCACCTTAACTTTCTCCAAAGCATATTGAACCAAGTTTGTGCCCAATAGTCTGTCCTCACCCTGCTCAAACCAACCCATCGGAGATCTGCACCGCCTACCATATAAAGCCTCATATGGTGCCATCTGAATGCCGAACTGATAACTATTGTTGTAAGCAAATTCCTCCAATGGCAAAAACTAATCCCAAGACCCTCCAAATTCAATCACACATGCATGGAGCATATCCTCAAGAATCTAAATAGTGCGCTCAAACTGTCCGTCCATCTGAGGGTGAAATGCTATACTCAACTCTACCCGAGTACAGAACTCATGCTGAACGGCCCTCCAAAACCGTGATGTAAACTGAATACCTCTATCTAAAATGATGGAAACTGGAATACCATACAGACGAACAATCTCCCGGATATAAATCTCCACCAACCCCTCAGAGGAATAAGTAGTACAATAGGAATTAAATGAGTGGATTTGGTCAGTCGATCCACAATCACCCAAATGGTATCAAAGTCCGTGGGAGCCCAACGACAAAGTCCATTGTGATCCGCTCCAACTTCCACTCCGGAATCTCTATCTACTGAAGCAACCCACCCGGTCTCTGGTGCTCATACTTCACCTGCTGACAGTTGAGACCCCGGGTTATGAATCCAACTATATCTTTCTTCATCCGCCTCCACCAATAATGTTGCCTCAAATCCCGATACATCTTCGCGGCACCCGGATGAATGGAATACCGCGAGCTTTGGGCCTCCTCTAGAATCAACTCTCGAAGCCCATCAACATTGGGTAAAAAATCCGACCCTGCATCCTCAATACCCCATCATCATCAATAGTCATATCCTTAGCATCACCGTGCTGAACCTTGTCCTTGAGGACAAACAAATGAGGGTCATCATACTATCGCTCCCTGATACAATCAAATAAGGAAAACCGAGAAACCATGCAAACTAGAACCCGACTGGGCTCCGAAAGATCCAATCTCACAAACTGGCAGGCTAAGGCCTGAATATCCATCGCCATAGGCCTCTCTGATGCTGGTAAATAAGCCAAACTCCCCAAACTCTCTGCCCGACGACTCAAAGCATTGGCCACCACATTAGTCTTGCCCGGGTGATACAAAATAGTGATATCATAGTCATTTAGAAACTCTAACCACCTCCTCTAGCGCAAATTTAGATCATTTTTCTTGAACAAGTGTTGAAAGCTCCGATGGTCGGTATAAATTTCACAAGGCACACCGTATAAGTAATGGCAGCTAACTCAAGGTCTTGAACAGGGTAGTTCTTCTCATGTATCTTCAACTGTCTGGACACGTAGGCAATCACCCTACCGTCCTGCATCAACACCGTACTGAGGCCAACCCTCGAGGCATCACAATAGACCGTATAGGACCTCGATTCTGTAGGCAGTATCAAAATTGGGGCTGTGGTCAAAGCTGTCTTGAGATTCTGAAAGCTCGCCTCACGCTCCTCCGTTCACTAAAATGGAGCACCCTTATGGGTCAACCTGGTCATAGGGGCTGCAATCGATGAAAACCCCTCCACAAAACGACGACAGTAACACGCCAAACCAAGGAAACTGTGGATCTATATAGTTGAGGATGGTCTGGGCCAACTCTGCACGACCTCTATCTTCTTCGGATCCACCTGAATACCCTCACTTGATACCACGTGGCCTAAGAATGCCACTGAATCCAACCAAAACTCACACTTCGAGAATTTAGCATATAACTTCTTCTCTCTCAGAGTTTGAAGTACAGTCCTCAGGTGCTGCTCATGATCTTCCCGACTCCGGTAATACACCAGGATATCATCAGTAAAGACAATGATGAACGAGTCATATGGCCAGAACACACTTAGAAAATCAATCTTAGAAAACACTCGTGCACCGTGAAGCTGGTCAAATAGATCATCGATACGAGGCAAAGGATAATGGTTCTTCACTGTAACCTTGTTCAACTGGCGATAATCAATACACATACGCATAGAACCATCCTTTTTCTTCACAAACAGGACAGGAGTACCCCAAGGTGAAACACTGGGCCGAATAAAACCCTTATCAAGCAATTCTTGCAACTGATCCTTCAACTTAGGAGGAGCCATACAATACGAAGGAATAGAAATAGGCTGAGTACCCGGCAACAGATCAATGCCAAAATCAATATCTCTATTAGGCGGCATTCTTGGAAGATTAGCTAGAAACACATCGGGAAAAATTCCGTACTACTAGAACTGAATCAACTGAAGGGGTATCAATACTAACATCTCTCACATAAGCTAAATATGTGTTACACCCCTTCTCAACCATACATTAAGCTCTATGGAAAGAAATAACTCTACTAGGAGTGTAATCTAAAGTACCCCTCCACTCAACATGTAGTACACCTAGCATAGCCAGTGTTACGATTTTGGCGTGACAATTAAAAATTGCATAATGGGGCGACAACCAGTCCATGCCCAAGATAATATCGAAGTCAACCATACTGAGTAACAATAAATCGGCGCTGGTCTCAAAACCACTAAGAGCAACCAAACACGACTGATAAACGTGGTCCACAACGAGAGAATCTCCCACATGAGTAGAAACATAAATAGGGGAACTCAAAGAATCACGAGATACACCCAAATGTGGAGCAAAATAAGAAGAAACATACGAATAAGTATAGCCTGGATCGAATAGAACCGATGCATCTCTGTAGCAAACCAGTATAATACTTGTGATGACAGAATTGAAAGCAACAACCTCGGTACAGGCAGGAAGGGCATAGTATCTGGCTTGGTCTCCCCCTCGAGGGTGACCTCTACCTCCCCGACCTCCACCTATGGCTGACTACGTAGGTGGGGTAGTAATTGGAGCTATAACCATAGCCTGAGAACTCTGCGGGGCACGTTGTGGCTGAGAAGTCTGCAGAGGTGCACCCCTCCCAAGTCTGGGGTGATCCCTCACCATATGGCGTGTGTTTCCACACTCAAAAGAAGCTTTGGGAGGATGTGGTGGCTGTGACTGGCTCAGGCTAGGTCTATTGGACTGACCTCTGAAAGCACCCCGCGCAGGAGGCACGTTAGATACCAGTGGTGCATAATACTGCTGGCTGCTGGAAGAGCTGAATGAATAGGGCGACTCATATAACCCCTACCATGATGACCTACAGCTGGGGTATGGGCACCAGAATAATGGCCCGACTCTGGAGATCTCTTGGCCTCCCTCTTCTCTTTCTCCCTAGCATCTATACCCGCAATCCTCCTAGCAATTCTCACCACCTGTTGATAAGAAATATCCATCTCCAACTCACGAGCCATGCTAGATCTAATGCTGGGAATAAGGCCCTCAATAAACCAGCGAACTCTCTCGCGAACCGTAGCAACCAAGGCTGGTGCATGCCTAGCTAAACTGGTGTAACGGACTGCATACTCCGAAATAGTCATAGCACCCTAGCGCAAATGCTCAAACTCTGCACGCCATGTATCCCTGAGCCTCTGAGGAACATACTCTCTTAGTAATAGATCCGAAAACTGAGCCCAAGTCAGTGAAGGAGCCTCATCTAGACTGTCTAACTCATAGGTGCGCCACCACTCATAGGAGGCTCCTTGAAGCTGAAAGGTAGTGTAAGAAGCCCCGCTCGATCTTGAGATACCCATGGTACGGAGAATGCGGTAACACTCATCAAGGAATCCCAAATCATCCTCCGAATCTAGACCATTGAATACAGGAGGCTTATACTTCTTGAACCTCTCAAGCCTCAACTGCTCATCCTCGGAAGCAGCTCCCCTGTCCTCAGGCTGAGCTGTCACTGCTGTTGGTATAGGAATAATCTCAAGGACCTGCTCAACATACACTCACTGCTCAGGAGTGCAGGCGGCGGGAGTCTGTGCTCCTCTCCCGGCCTGAGATGTAGCTGCAGCACGGGGAAGCAACCCTACGTGAGTCAAAGTGGTGTACATACTCATGAACTATGCTAAAGTCCCCTGAAGAGCTGGAGTGGTAGTAGCAGTAGGCGTGTCAGGTGCCTGGACTCCAGCTGGTTCCGCTGGTGGTACCTCGACGGTTGCTCACGCATGTGCACTGGCTGCACCACGTGCGCGTCCTTGGCCACTACCCCGGCCCCGGCCTCTGGCGGCTGTAGTAGAGGTCGCGGGTGCCAGATCATCTCGAGTAGCACGTGTCCTCGCCATCTGCGAGAGAATAGAATACAGAAGTTTAAGATTGTGATGTAAAAAATATCACATAACAAGGAAATCAATTGAAGGGGAATTTTCCTAACAGTTACATAGCCTCTCGTAGATAAGTACAGACGTCTCTGTACCAATCAGCGAGACTCTAATAAACTGGCCTGTGATCCATGACTCTTATGAACCTAGAGCTCTGATACCAACTTGTCACAACCCCAATTCGCCCTCCGTGAACCATTGTGATGACACCTAGTCTCTACGACTAGGTAAGTCTAATTTGCGGAATAAGAACTAAAACTTGCGGAAGTAAACAATTTAAAATAGAAATAAAGTGGTAACAGTGTTTAAATGTGCCTCTCGGCATACACCATGTTTAACTCTCAATACCAAACATAAATCCAAGACCCGGAAACCCATGAATCACAAGCTAAGAAAAGAAATACTACATAGTTCTAACTCCGGATATTCTAATAAAGAATAGAAAAGTACAAAAGGGCTAAATACTAAAGGCAAGAATAGAAAGGGACTCCTTGGTCTGCGGACGCGGCAGATGTACCTCGGAGTCTCTAAGCAGTCACCTTCCTCAATGATAATAGTCCTGATCAGCGGTACCTGGATCTTCGCATGTTTTAGGGCATGAGTACACCACAACGTCACTTAGCAAGTTCCAAGCCTAACCTCGGTTGGGTAGTGACGAGGAAGGTCAGGACCCTACTGAGGTTAAATAAAATATAAAGATCAACAGTAGAGAATAGAACAATATAAATAAGTACAACAGTAAAATAACACAGGATGAACAAAACAACAACAACTAAACAGAACAAGGTAAACATGGAAAGGAAATACAGCTCAGCACCAAAAGTAACAATCGGGAATCTCCTAGATACCGTCCTGTAGTCCCATCTTTACATATCAAGTGAATCTCCCGGGATACTGTCCCATAGTCCATCATATATATATATGTCCGAAGGATCTCCCGGGATACCGTCCCGTAGTCCAACTCATAGTGCGCAGGGATCTACCGGAATTCCATTCCGTAGTCCTAAATGTAAATACCTAGTACTGGGGAATCCACCGGGTGCATTCCCGTAGTTCCATATTACTGTACAGGGGGATCTACCGGGAATCTAACTCGTAGTCCCAAAGTAAATATGCAGGAGGATTTACCGGGAATCTAACCCGTAGTCCCAAAGTAAATAGACATGGGGGAGCTACCGAAATTCCACATCCGTAGTCCCAAAATAAATACACAGCAGTAGCAGGAAGATAAACAGAAACAACAAAATTCATATTAAGGCAATAAGTGATTCTAGCCTAGCATGCTGCACAGAATTCAAGTAAGGCGGTTAAATCAAATGAAGCAATTAAGTCACTTAGACATGCTTTCCTAAGCTAACAACAAGTTTAATAGTGCAGGTAGTAGAAATAGGAAAGGAAACATACTAGTAAGTACTTAAAGAAACCGGATTTCCAACAACTAGAACAAGTACGCACTCTTCCCCTCATGTATAAGACATTTCAATTATCAAATATACCAATCCTAAGGGGAAGGTCCCCCACACAAGGTTAGACAAGCCACTTACCTCGAACCGGCTCAAAATCAACCTGAAACCACGCTCTTGCCATGAATAGTCAACTCCAAATGGCCCAAATCTATTCAATTCAATTACATAATGTAAATAACACTTCAAGTAACTGATTCTACAATTTAATTCTAAGCTAATATGCAAAATTATGTAAAATGACCAAAATGCCCCTCGGGCCCACGTCTCGTAATCGGGTAAAATTTACATTTTCAGAAATATCGTACTCTCACGAGTCTATACATAACAAGAACACTAAAATTGGAGACCAAATGACCCTTCAAATTCTCATTTAAATGCCTCTTAAACTCAAGCCCTAATTACCCATTTTTCCCAAATTTCTCACCACTAATTAGGTCTTTAATCACATGGAATCGAGTTATAAAGTCAAGAACGTTACCTCCAAGGGATTCCCCTTTGTTTTCCTCAAAAATCCTTTTTAGAAGCTTTAAACCCGGATGAAAATGGTGGAAGAATGGCTCAATTTAGCAAAGGCAACTATTTATATGTTCTGCCCAGTGATTACCGCATTTGCAGCCCTGGGACCGCATCTACGGTCCCGCTTCTGTGGACAAAACATCGCATCTACAACTCTCACTAAAATGCCAGGTTCCGCATCCGCGGACCTTTAACCGCAGGAGCGGTTCCGCTTGTGCGGTGCCGCATCTGCGATTTCTGAAGAATCAACCCAAGCCGCTTCTGCGGTGCCGCATCTGCGGTCCCCAAGCCGCAAATGCAAAAATACCAGAAGCAGCAATGCTACAGCTGCTGCAACACTTCTTCAACCTTCCCGTCAACCATTCGAAATCACCCCGAGGCCCCCGGGACCTTAACCAAAAGCACCTATATCACCTAATACCTTATTCAAACTTGTACATATCCTTAAAACACCTAAAACAACATCGAAACCTCGGTTAAATCAAGGATTTAAGCCTAAGAAGTCCAAATTTCCTCAAAATACGCTTTCGATCAAAAACCCAACCAAACCATCTCCGAATATCCTGAAATTTTGCATGCACATCCCAAATGACATGACGGAACTACTACAACTCTCGGATTTCCATTCTGACCCTCGGATCAAAATCTCAGTAACGGACCGGAAACTTCCAAAATTCAACTTTCGGCATTTCAAGCCTAAATTAGCTACGAACCTCCAAAACACAATCCGAACATGCTCCAAACCCCAAAATCACCCAACGGAGCTAACAAAACCATCAGATTTCCATTCCGAGGCAGTCTTCACACTATTCCGACTATGGTCACTTTCCAACACTTAAGCTCTCACTTAGGGACTAAGTGTCCCGAAACTCACCAAAATTCAAAACGGAACATCCGGCAATTCACATTAGTAGAAATAAACTTGGGGAAAGCAGTTAATAGGTGATCGAGGCATTAATTCTTAAGACGATCGGTCGGGTCGTCACAAAACCATTATATGTGTTTATGCATTTACTTGTTGGTGAACTTGTCTGCCTCCGCGTTAAAGATTATGTTTACGCTTCATTCATGCTCACATTATTTGTACTCAGTCATAGAAATTATAGTACATGTTTAACTCATTCTCTATTATTTTGCTAATATATTGTGATACTTGATGTGAGTTGTATCCCCTTATTGGTGGTGCATTATGAGGTTGGAGAGGTACATGACTGAGCGAGGCCGAGGGCCTAGTTTTGAGGATATTAATACCATAGCGTGTGAGGTGTTCGTGTAGCACGTGAGTTGACCATGCGGGTTTAGATATTGATACTATAGCGTGTGAGTTGTCCGCGTAGCATGTGAGTTGACCATGCAGATCCAGGTATTGATATGATGGCACGTGAGCTGTCTGTGCATAGCGCTTGCACTTTGGGAGCCCCTCCGGAGTCTGTACACACCCCTAGTGAGCCTAGAGTGTTGAGTGTATTAAGTGTTGAGTGCTGAGTGCCGAGTGTGAGTGTTGAGTGATGGAGTGACATTGCTGTGAGGTTGCATTTACTTTTGCTATTGTTGCATTTATCTGTTAATTTTCTTTGTGGTATTTACTGAGTTATGGAATTTACCTGTTTAATCCTATTATTTTTAAATTGCAAAAATAAATTATTGGATTGTTTTACTTAGCTCGTCACTACTGCTCAGTTCCTTAGTTATTTCTGTTACTACTGAGTTGGTTGTACTCACACTACACCCTGCACTTTATGTGCAGATCCAAGTGAGTTAGTGTGCGGCGATCGTTGAGTTCAGGCCGGCTATCTGTGGAGATTGCATGGTAGCTGCTAGTGTCCCCAGGACCTTGTTACTCCTCTTGTCATATCTTCTTTCGGACAGTTAGATAGTTTATATATCTTAGTTCATAGTTTTAGACGCTCATGACTTTGTGACACCCCAATGTTTGGGAGTAGTTTCCGTATTTTATATTATTTATATTTAGAGTTGGTTTAGTTTACTAGAAATTAAATTATTGGAAATGTTTTATTAAATTCTTATAATCAAATTAGTAGTAATTTTTTGGGAATAGGCTTGCCTTGTAACACGATAGGTTCCATCACGACCATGGTTAGATTTTGGGTCATGACAAGTTGGTATCAGAGCCTAGGTTACATAGGTCTCACGAGTCATGAGTGGGTTTAGTAAAGTCTTGGGGATCGGTATGGAGACGTCTGTGCTTATCCTCGAGAGGTTGCAGAACCTTTAGGAAAATTTCATATTCTTAAATTATTATCATGCGATATTGATTTAGCTTGAAGTTTAACTCTTTGAATTCCTCGTATCGGCATATGAGCGCTCGATATCAGTTATGCATCGATGAATTGTGATTCCCTGGATGAGGTGCGAGATGTGATTTCTATGTGTTGGTGTTGGGCTAGTCTGGAGGACTTGAGGCTGGGTTATGACTGTAGATTGAGCACTGAGCTGTTGATTGTGTGAGCGCATGCTTGTGGACCTATATGTCCGGTAGTGTCCCTATTAGTAGAAATGGTGGCTGGATGGATACGTGATGAGTATGATGTGGCCGCGATATGAGTTCTTATGATTTGAATGTGACGAGAAGGTATTGGTGAAGGTTTCACCTATTTGAGACTCCAGGTATGTTTCTAGACTCGTTCGAGGATGAACATTTGTTTAAGAGGGAGAGGACGTAACGACCCGGTCTTTCATTCTAAGAGTTATAGCCCCGTTTCCCCCATCTATATTTATTTATGTGTTGTTTATCTGTGTTGAGTATTAGGCTTGAATTGGCGAAAGTTGGAAATTTTGCAATTTTGGTCGACCGTGGAAAATTAGGTATTGGGGTCGGAATAGAATTCCAGAAGTTGGACTAGGTTCGTAGTGTCATTTATGACGTGTGTGCAAAATTTGAGGTCACTCGGACGTGGTTTGATAGGTTTCGGCGTCGTTGGCGAATTTTGGAAGTTTAGATGTTCTTAGGTTTGAATTCTAGGTTGATTTGGTGTTTTGGTATTATTTTGTGTGTTCTCGAGGTTTAACTAAGTTCGGGTAATGATATATGATTTTTGGAATTATTGGTTGAGGTCCCGAGGGCCTCGGGTGAGTTTGAATAGGTTTGGGTTGTGTTGCGCTAGTTGTTTTATGTTTCGACATCGTTTCTTCAAGCATAAATGATATCATATTGAACAAATGAGCTCCAATTTTTTTTGATTGAAGCATTAGACTTGTATTGTAATTACGGACCCGTATAAAAAAGAATCGTCGAATTTGGACATCGTATAAGGATTTTAGGATCACTTTACTAAGAATAAGGTTGCCAGATTTTTCAAATTAATTACGGAACTGCCACTGACGGCGTAATTAAAAATCTGCACTAATTACAAATATTAAAACCTATATATCTCATTTATTATAAGGTAATATTGAGTGATTCAAAAGCCTAACTTGACTAGAATTTTACAAGGAATCTATTGGAGGCGTAAAATACGAGTTTCGGGATCGTTTGTCACAAGAAACGAAGAAGAATAACTAACAAAAAATTAGATAAAACTAGGGTTTGTTCATTCTGTCATATTTTGAGTTGCGGAGCACAGATTTGGGTGATTTTGGAGGCGATTTTTTCACCATAGGGATTTGGGTAAGTGTTCTTTACTAGGTTTTAGTTATATTTCATGAATTCATCTTTATTTTTGTGGTTTGATTGACTATTTCAAAGTGTAATTGAGGGAGTTAGGGCTTGAGTTTTGGAGAGTTTTAGGTAGGGATTTGAGGGGACAAACGACGTCCGATTTTGATAAATTTTATATGGTTAGACCCGGGAGAGGACAAGGGTTTTGATTCGGTCATTATTGACTATTTTCGAGATGTGGGCTCGGGGGCCAGCTTTTGGCCAATTTCGGATTTTTGGCATAGTTATGTAGTTTTAACTGTGGAATTCGATTCTTTAGACTATGTTGATAGTAGTAATCTAATTTTGGTTAGATTTGGAGCTTTTGAAGACCAAGTCCCGATATGAGGGCATCTCAGAGAAGGATTTTACGCTGTTAAGGTAAGTAACAATTTTAACTCTGGCCTTGAGGGTATAAACCCGAAGAATTTGATATCATACAACTATTCAGAGGTGATACCCGTGCTAGGTGACGGGCGTGTGGGTGCATACCTCGAGGGATTGAGACTTGGTCCATCCGGTGAGACTGTGAGGCGTAATAACCATTATATGTGTTTATGCATTTACTTGTTGGTAAACTTGTCTGCCTTTACGTTAAAGATTATGTTTAGGCTTTATTCATTCTCACGTTATTTGTACTCAGTCATAGAAATTATTGTACATGTTTACCTCCGTCTCTATTATTTTGCTGATATATTGTGATACTTGATATAGGGTGTGTCCCCTTATTGGTGGTGCATTGTGAGGCTGGAGAGGTATATGAATGAGTGAAGCCGAGGGCCTAGTTGTGGGATATTAATACCTTAGCGCATGAGGTGTCCGCGTAGTACGTGAGTTTACCATGCGGGTCCAGGTATTGATACCATAGCGCGTGAGTTGTCCGCGTAGCATGTGAGTTGACCGTGCGGATCCAGGTATTAATATAATGGCACGTGAGTTGTCCGTGCATAGCGCTTGGGCTTTGGGAGCCCCTCCGGAGTCTGTACACAACCCCAGTGGCCGTAGAGTGTTGAGTGTATTGAGTGTTGAGTGCTGATCGGAGTGCTGAGTGATGGAGTGACATTGTTGTGAGGTTGCATTTACTTTCGTTGTTGTTTCATTTATTTGTTAATTTTCTTTGTGGCATTTATTGAGTTGTGGAATTTACCTTTATTTTTAAATTGTGAAAGTAAATAATTTGATTGTTTTACTTAGCTCGTCACTACTACTCAGTTCCTTAGTTAATTTTGTTACTACTGAGTTGGTTGTACTCATACTACACCCTGCACTTTATGTATAGATCCAGATGAGTTAGAGCATGGCGATCATTGAGTTCAGGCCAGCTATCTGTGGAGATTGCATGGTAGCTGCTAGTGTCCGCAGGACCTTGTTACTCCTCTTGTCATTTCTTCATTTGGACAGTTAGACGATTTATATATCTTAGTTCATAGTTTTAGACGCTCATGATTTAGTGACACCCCGATGTTTGGGACCAGTTTCCATATTTTATATTATTTATATTTAGAGTTGGTTTATTTTATCAAGAATTAAATTATTGGAAATATTTTATTAAATTCTTATATTCAAATTAGTAGTAATATTTTTGGAATAGGCTTGCCTTGTAACACGATAGGCGCCATCACTTCCGTGGTTAGATTTTTGGTCATGACAAGTTGGTATCAGAGCCTAGGTTACATAGATCTCACGAGTCATGAGCGGGTTTAG
Organism: Nicotiana sylvestris; assembly: GCF_000393655.2. NCBI lineage: Eukaryota > Viridiplantae > Streptophyta > Magnoliopsida > Solanales > Solanaceae > Nicotiana > Nicotiana sylvestris. The sequence continues at coordinate 103,292,550 of NC_091062.1, read as the reverse complement.
TAGAGACTTGCGGATCAGTACGGAGACGTCTGTACTTATCTTCGAGAGGCTACAGAACCTTTAGGAAAGCTTCACCTTCTTAAATTCTTATCATGCAGTATTGATTCAGCTTGAAGTGTAACTCTTTGAATTACTTTCATGCATTCGTATTCGCATATGAGTGCTCGGTATCAGTTATGCATCGATGAATTGTGATTCCCTGGATGAGGTGCGAGTTGTGATCGCTGTGTGTTGGTGTTGGGCTAGTCTGGAGGACTTGAGGCCGGGTTTTGACTATAGATTAAGCACTGAGGTGTTGATTGTATGAGTGCTTGCTTGTGGACCTATATGTCTAGTAGTGTCCCTATTAGTAGAAATGGTGACTGGATGGATACGTGATGGGTATTATGTGACCGCGAGATGATTTCATGTGAGTTTAATATGACGAGAAGCTATTGGTGAAGGTTTCACCTATTTGAGACTCTAGGTATGTTTCTAGATTCGTTCGAGGACGAACATTTCTTTAGGAGGGGGAGGATGTAATGACCCGGTCATTCGTTCTGAGAGTTATAGCCATGTTTCCCCAATCTATGTTTATTTATGTATTGTTCAGCTGTGTTGAGTTGTATCGAGTTGGTAGGTTTGGGTTCGGAGTAGTTTTGGAGTGAAATGAACACTTAGTCTCTTAGTTAGAAAGCTAAGTTAGAAAAGTCAACCAGAAGTTGACTTATGAGTAAACGAATTAGGATTTGGATTTTTATGATTCGATTAGCTTCATTGGGTAATTTTATACTTGCAAGTGTGTCCGAAATGTAATTTGGAGGTCAGTGGTAGAATTAGGCTTGAATTGGCGAACGTTGGGAATTTTGCAATTTTGGTCGACCTTGGAAAATTAGGTATCGGGGTCGCAATGGAATTCGAAAAGTTGGAGTAGGTTCGTAGTGTCATTTGTGACGTCTTTCCAAAATTTGAGGTCACTGGGATGTGGTTTGATAGGTTTCGGTGTCGTTGGCGAATTTTGAAAGTTTAGAAGTTCTTAGGCTTGAATTCGAGGTTGATTTAGTGTTTGGGTGTATTCGTGGGTGTTCTGGAGGTTCGACATTTCGGGTAATGATATATGACTTGTTGGAATTATTGGTTAAGGTCCCGAGGGCCTCGGGTGAGTTAGAATAGGTTTGGGTTGTGTTGCGCTCATTTTTCTTATGTTTCGACACCATTTCTTCAAACATAAATGATATCATATTGAACAAATGAGCTCCGATTTCTTTTTTTATTGAAGTATTAGATCCGTATCGTAATTATGGACCCGTAGCAAAAAGAATCGTCGATTTTGGACATCGTATGAGGATTTTAGGGTCATTTTACTAAGAATTAGGTTGCTGGATTTTTCAGATTAATTAGGGAATTGCCACTGACAGCGCAATTAAAAATCTGCACTATTTGTAAATATTAAAACCTACATATCTCATTCATTATAAGGTCAAATTGAGTGATTCAAAAGGCTAACATGACTAGAATTTCAAAAAGAATCCATGGAAGGCATAAAATATGAGTTTCGGGATCGTTTGACACGAGAAACAAAGTAGAATAGCTGGCAGAAAAATATATAAAACTAGGGTTTGTTCATTCGGTCATATTTTGAGTTGGGGAGCTCAGATTTAGGCGTCATTGGAAGCGATTTTCATCATAGGGTTGGGGTAAGTGTTCTTTACTAGGTTTTGGTTATATTTCATGAATTCATCTTCATTTTTAGGGTTTGATTGATTATTTCAAAGTGAAATTGAGGGAGTTAGGGCTTGAGTTTTGGAGAGTTTTAGGTAGGGATTTGAGGGACCAAACAGAGTCCGATTTTGATAAATTTTATATGGTTAAACTTGGGAGAGTACAAGGGTTTTGATTCTGTCATTATTGACTGGTTTCGAGATGTGGGCCCGGGACTGGGTTTTGGCTGATTTCGAATTTTTGGCATATTTATGTAGTTTTTATTGTGGAATTCGATTCTTTAGACTATGTTGATAGTAATATTCTGATTTTGGTTAGATTTGGAGCTTTTGGAGACCGAGTCTAGAGACGAGGGCATCTCGGAGAAGGATTTTACGCTGTTAAGGTAAGTAACAGTTTTAACTCTAGCCTTGAGGGTATAAACCCAGAGAATTTGATATCATGTGACTGTTTAGAGGTGATACCTGCACTAGGTGACGGGCGTGTGGGTGTATACCTCGAGGGATTGAGACTTGGTTTGTCCCGTGAGGTTGTGAGGCGTAATAACCATTATTTGTGTTTATGCATTTACTTGTTGGTGAACTTGTCTGCCTTCACGTTAAAGATCATGTTTAGGCCTCATTCATGCTCTCATTATTTGTACTAAGTCATAGAAATTATTGTACATGTTTACCTCAGTCTCTATTATTTTGCTGATATGTTATGATACTTGATGTGGGTTGTGTCCCCTTATTGGTGGTGCATTGTGAGGCTGGAGAGGTACATGACTGAGTGAGGCCGAGGGCCTAGTTGTGGGGATATTAATACCATAGCACGTGAGGTGTCCGCATAGCACGTGAGTTGACCGTGCGGGTCCAGGTATTTATACCATAGCGCGTGAGTTGTTCGCGTCGCATGCAAGATGACCGTGCGGATCTAGGTATTGATATGATGGCACGTGGGTTGTCTGTGCATAGCAATTGGGCTTTGGGATCCCTTCCGGAGTCGGTGCACACCCCCAGTGAGCGTAGAGTGTTGAGTGTATTAAGTGTTGAGTGCTGAGTGCAAGTGCTGAGTGATGGAGTAATGGATCTAGGTATTGATATGATAGCATGTGAGTTGTGCATGCATGGCGCTTGGGTATTGGGATCCCCTCTGGAGTCGGTACACACCCCCAGTGAGCGTAGAATGTTGAGTGTATTGATTGTTGAGTGTCAGTGCTGAGTGATGGAGTGACATTGTTGTGAGGTTGCATTTACTTTGTTGTTGCTGCATTTATCTGTTAATTTTCTTTGTGGCATTTATTGAGTTATGGAATTTACCTGTTTATTCCTGTTATTTTTAAATTGTGAAACTAAATAATTTGACTATTTTACTTAGCTCGTCACTACTGCTCAGTTCCTTAGTTATTTCTGTTACTACTGAGTTGGTTGTACTCATACTACACCCTGCACTTTATGTGCAGATCCAGGTGAGTTAGAGTGAGGCGATCGTTGAGTTCAGACCGGCTATCTATGGAGATTACATGGTAGCCGCTAGTGTCCGCAGGACCTTGTTACTCCTCTTGTCATTTCTTCTTTTGGACAGTTAGACAGTTTATATATCTTAGTTCATAGTTTTAGACGCTCATGACTTAGTGGCACTCCAATGTTTGGGATTCATTTTCGTATTTTATATTATTTTATATTTAGAGTTGGTTTAGTTTATCAGGAATTAAATTATTAGAAATGTTTTATTAAATTCTTATAATCAAATTAGTAGTAATATTTTGGAATAGGCTTGCCTTGTAACACGATAGGCGCCATCACAATCATGGTTGGATTTTGGGCTGTGACAAGTATGTAAATTTTTAAAGAATTTTTGCTAATGCATGCTGAAATTATTTAGTTCATTTGCTAAAACTACCAAAACATGCTGAAGTTTTGTCCTGTAGTCTACAGTTTTGTCATGAATTTTATCCAAAACTTTAGTTTAAAAAAATTGAAGTTTTTTAGTTCATTTGCTAAAGCTTCAGGTTGAAAATGCTTAATTTTTGTCCTGCATTATATAATTTTCAAATAAATTTTTGCTAATGCATGCTGAAGTTATTTAGTTCATTTGCTAAAACTTCATACCAAAAACATGCTGAAGTTTTGTCGTATTATGTTGACTTCTATTATTTTGTGAGTTTGAAGAGAATTAATATAAAAAAATAACAAAAATATTAAAACAAAAATATATAGTTTTTCATTAAACTACATTAATAGAAATTAAAGTTACATAAAGAAATTACTTAAAACTAAAAATAAGATAATAACCCTTTAAATAAAAGGATTATAAGTAGAAGAAAAAACCAAACATCTATTCCATCATCGTCATCATTGTTAGACCCATGAGCGGCTCCAAGACTATCATGTGAGCCATCTCTGGCCAGCATCTCCAGCCTGTCGAGCTTGGTGTTTATTTCTTTCAAATTCCTTTCATACTTGTCTATGAACTCATTGAGTTTCAACTCGAATGCCTCTATGATATCTTGTTTTATTTCATCAATGACATGCCTGATGAAATCATCCATTTTTCTTTCTTTCGTTTTTTATCAACTGAAAATATATGTGTTTGAGTGAATAAAATCACAAGGCATAGCGTACTTATTTAAGAAAAAAAAAACTTCTGCATTGTATATGAAAAGGCATAACGGAATTTTGAACGTCTAGTGTAAATGGTGCACGAATGTCACATAAATATAATTATTACACTAAGACATACACCCAACACAAAATAATTATTATATTAAATGTGTTTGTTACGTTTTATGGTTAAAATGCACAAAAAATACTCTTGTATAGTATACGATTAATGCATGCTAAAACTTCATGCTAATGCATGCTGAAGTTATTTAGTTCATTTGCTACAACTTCGTACCAAAACATGCTGAAGTTTTGTAACGCAGTCTACATTTTTGTCGTAAGTTTTTTCAGAAACTTCAGTCTAAACAAGCTGATGTTTTTTAGTTCATTTGCTAAAATTTTAGACTAAACATGCTTAAGTTTTTATCTTGCATTATGTAATTTTCTAAAGAGTTTTTGCTAATGCATGTTGAAGTTATTTAGTTGATTTGCTAAAATTTCATACCAAAACATGCTGAAGTTTTGTAACGCAGTCTACAATTTTGTCATGAGTTTTATCCGAAACATCAGTCTAAACAAGCTGATATTTTTTAGTTCATTTGCTAAAACTTCAGACTAAACATGCTTAAATTTTTGTCCTACAGTATGTAATTTTCTAATAATTTTTTTCTAAACTTCATACTCATACATGCTAACTTTTTTTGCTTGTTTCCTAATACTTCACACTAAACATGCTGAAGTTTCCATTCTGTAGGATGATTTCGATTTGCCTTGTTATTACTTTCAATGGGAGGTGGACTTTTGATTACAACTACTTGGATCATGATACAAAACTTGTTCTGGTTAATAAACAAGTATTAATCAATACTTTCCTAAAGAAAATTAGTGAAGTCACAGATTTTGATTCAACCAAATATGCACTAAAAATATGGTTTGATACCAAACAAAATATAAGCAAAGGGATGCTTGTAACTTCAAATGAAGAACTCAGAACCTGTATACATTTGCTAACAATTGATTCAGCCTTCAAGAATTTCCATTTGTCATCGAAATAATGCAACTACTTTTTGACAGTATAGTTGCTTTAGAATCTGCAACATCCAAACCATCTACTGCCCATACAATATATTTAGAACAGCTTGTTGATTATCAACATGAAGTAGAATAACCAATATTTGTGATGACTCGATAGGTCATCTAGAGTTTAAGCCTTAATTCTGTATTTCAAAACCTCAAATAGCTTCGTTTTGTCTTTCTCAATTTGTATGCATGGTTTGTGTCTTTTTTTGGAAGGCTTTTATGTGAAATACTGATTAAAATGTGAATTTGTTCCTTAAAAATACATTTGTGTTGACTTCGGTCAACGTTTTGAGAAAATGGACTCGAATCTATATTTTGACGGTCCCAGTAGATCTGTATCGTGATTTGGGACTTAGATGTATCCTCGAAATCGAATTCGGAGGTCCCTAGATCGAGTTATTGCATTTTGTCGATGATGGGATTTTGAGGACGCAGGATCGTATTTGTGTGCCCAAATTAAATGGACTTCGTGAGTTGATTCTTGAAGAGGCCCACAGTTCCTAATATTCCATTCATCTGGGTGCCGCCAAGATATATCAAGACTTGGGGCAGCATTATAGATAGAGAAGGATAAATAATGATATAGTTGCATATGTAGCTTTGTGTCTAAATTGTCAGCAAGTAAAGTACGAGCATCAGAGACCTGGTGGATTGCTTCAAAAGTTAGAGATTCCTGAGTGGAAGTGGGAGCGTATCACTATGGATTTTGTTGTTGCACTCCCACGGACTAAGAGGATGTTCGACGCAGTATGGGTCATTATGGATAGGCTGACCATGTCAGCACATTTCATTCCTATGGCAATTACATATTCTTCATAGCGGTTGGTTGAGATCTACATCCGCGAGGTCGTCCGTCTTCACGGTGTGCCTATGTCTATCATTTCTGATCAAAGTACGCAGTTTACCTCACACTTCTAGAGGGCAGTGCAGCATGAGTTGGGCACGGAGATTGAGTTGAGCACATCATTTCATCCCCAGACATACGGATAGTCTAAGCGCATTATTCAAATATTGGAAGATATGCTTCGCGCTTGTGTTATAGATTTCGAGGGTTCTTGGTATCAGTTCTTCCCACATGCGGAGTTTTCCTACAACAACAACTACCAGCCGAGCATTCAGATGGCTCCCTATGAGGCATTATACGGGAGGCGGTGCCGATCGCCACTTTGATGATTTGAGCCAAGGGTGGCTCTGTTGTTGGGTATAGATTTATTACAGGATGCCTTAGATAAGTTCAAGATTATTCAGGATCGACTTTGCATAGCTTAGTCTAGGCAGAAGAGTTATGTCGGCTGTAGAGTTCGTGAGTTTGCATTCATGGTCAGAGAGAAGGTATTGCTCTGGGTTTCACCTAAGAAGGGTGTGATGAAGTTTGGGAAGAAGGGCAAGTTGAGACCTAATTATATCAGACGCTTTGATATTCTAGAGAAAGTGGGTGAGCTGGCCTACATGCTCACATTGCCACCTAGTTGTGACAACCCGACCAGTTGTATCATGAGTTACCACTCTGTTTCCCTCATTTCTGCTTCTTATTGCTTTGTCTATCGGTTCTATATGTGATCGGGTTGGTTGTCTCGGGTTCGGAAAGGATTTGGTAAGGTATGAGACACTTAGTCTCTTTTGAGGAAGCTTAAGTTGGAAAAGTCAACCTGATGTTGACTTATGTGTTAGAGGGCCCGGATGTGAGTTTTGATGGTTTGGATAGCTTCGAGAGGTGAATTGGGACTTAGGAGCGTGATTGAAATAAGTTTTGGAGGTTCGGAGTAGATTTAGGCTTGAATTGGCAAAGTTGGTATTTTGGCGATATTCGATTGGTAGGTGAGATTTTGATATAGGGGTCGGAATGGAATTCTAAGAGTTTCAGTAGTTCCATTGTGTCATTTGGGATGTGTGTGCAAAATTTCAGATCATTCAGACCTAGTTTGGTTGAGTTTTTGATCAAAAGCGTAATTCGGAAGATTTTGGAAACTTAGGCTTAAATCCGATGAGTTTTTGTTGATCCAATGTTGTATGAGGTGTTTTGAAGATTAGTATAAGTTTGAATAAGGTTATAGGATATGTTTGTGTTTTTGGTTGAGGTCCCGGTGGCACCAGGGTGATTTCGGATGGTTGACGGAGAAGTTTGAAATTTTGGTAAGCTGCAGGTTTTCTGCTTCTGGTATTTCCGCACATGCGGATTGGGGACCACATGTGTGATGCCGCAGATGCGAGAAGGGAGGTTGCAAAAGCGGAAAGTGGCTGGGAGGCTGTGATCGCAGAAGCGGTTGTTGAACCGCACATGCGATGGCGCAGGTGCGGATTGTGCATCGCAGATGCGGAAAATGGGACTTAAGTGAGGACCGCAGATGCGGTGGTCTTGACCGCAGAAGCGAGAATATGGCCGCAGATGCGAAATCCCTGGGCCAGAAAGTATAAATTGTTTCCTTCGTGATTTTTGAGCTATTTCACCATTTCTAAGTCGGCTTTGGAGCTTTTTGGACGATTTTGAAGAAAGATTTCAAGGGAACTTCATTGAGGTAAGGATTTTGTACCTAAAACTCGTTCCTATGGTATTATTTCATGGATTAGAGCTATAATTAATCGAATTTAAGGGTTCAAATTAGGGAAAACTAGGGCTTGGTATTGGAGACCTAGACTTGAGGATTTGAGGGACCATTTGTGGTCGGATTTTTGGTACTTTTGATATGTATGAACTCGTGGGGAGATAAGAAATCCATTGATGTGAATTTTATTGAATTCCGAGACGTGGGCCCAGAAGTCGGGTTTTGGTAATTTCGGGATTTAAGTTGTAAATTGATTTTTTTTGCTTGGGCTTCGTCCCCTTAGCATATTTTGATACCGTGATTCTGATTTTGAATAGAATCGACGCGAGTGGAGGCCGATTCCAGGGGCAAGGTCATCGCGGGCTAGAGATTTGACTGCATTGAGGTGAGTAATGATTTTAAATGATATCCTGAGGAAATGAAACCCCGGATTGCACATCGTTGTGCTATATTGAAGTGATGCACACGCTTGATGACGAGCGTGGGGTTGTACACTGTTGTGGATTGTGACTTAGTCCATCCCGAATGACTATTTTACCGCGTATTTGTCTGAAACTTATTTGTGAACATCATGTTTTAGGTTGAATGCCATATTTGGGCCTAGTGCCAACTATTTGAACCCTTAGGGGATTTTTATTTATATTTCCTCACTGTTTGGACTTTATACTTGAGCTCAATCATGTTATATTCTACTGTTTTCATAACTTAGCCATCTTTACTCTCTTTTAACACTTAAATGATCTTGTAAATGATATTTTGAGCTGAGAATCATGTTTTGCTATTGACCGAGTGGCTTGTGAGGATTTTGACTGAGTAAGGCCGATGGCTTATGTTGTGAGAAAACACTGATTATGATTATGAGGCCGAGGGCCTAAGATTTGTACGCCATGAGGTGACTTGTTGATATGAGGCCGAGAGCCTAGTGATGATGCCACGAGATAGTTTGATGTTGTGCTTGGGACGTAAAGGGCCCCTCCGGGAGTCTGCACACCCCCAATGAGCGCGGGTACCCAGTATGATATGAGAGATAGCCCGAGAGGCTGGTGTTGTTCTATGATTTTGCCCGAGGGGCGATCCTTTATGTGTTTATCTTTCCTATTTGCCTGTCATTTGCCTGCTTAACTGTTAAAAAGGAATTTTATGAAGTTTTATACTAAACTCAGTAATTTTACACATCTTTACCGCTTCCTTATAACCTATAATGTGCCTTACATGATTTCTTGCTTTCAGTCTTTATTTATGATTATTACTCAATGAGTTGGAGTACTAACTTTACTCCCTACACCCCATGTGAAGATTCAGGCGTTGCTGATCCTACTAGCGCGAGTTGAGAGCTCCCAACAGACTTTAAAGTCCACGAGGTAGCTGCTTGGCATCTGTAGTCCCGTGTTTCTCCCCCTTATCTCATTCTATCTCTTTATTAGTTTGTTCTGTAATAGTTTTGTAGGCATTTCAGACTTGTAGCTTATTGTTAGATGCTCATGACTAGTGACACCCCTGTACTAGACTGTGTTGGGTTGTATTCCGCAAATTGTCGACTGGCCTTGTCTTCACGAGAGGCGCCATCACGACCGGGTCCGGGTTTAGGTTCATGACACTAGTTTATCAGCATTCCATCCGATGTTTCATATGTCTATGCTCCGAAAGTATCACGGTAATCCATCCCATGTGTTAGATTTCGGCTCAGTCCAATTGGACAAGGATTTGATTTATGCGGAGGAGATGATGGCTATTCTGGCTCGGTAGGTTTGACAATTGCGATCTAAGAGTTACCCTTCAGTTCGAGTGTAATGAAGGGGTCAGTTGGTCGAGGCAGCCACCTGGGAGTCCGAGTCGGTCATGCAGAGTAGATATCCACACCTTTCCACCAGTTCAGGTACTTTTCTATATCCGTTCGAGGATGAACGGTTGTTTTAGAGGTGGAGAATGTGATGACCCGACAGGTCATCCAAATCCTTAATTCTATGTATAAAAATCACAAATATCTTCTTTTCGCCTTTCTCGATTTGTGTGCGTAGTTCATTTCTTTTTGTAGAAGGCTTTTATGTGAAATACTGATTAAAACGTGAATTTGTGCCTTAAAGATCTATTTGAGTAAACTTCGGTCAATATTTTGAGCAAACTGATCTAGATCCGTGTTTTGATAGTTACGGTGTGTCCGTATTGTGATCTAGGACTTGGGTGTATGCCCATAATCGAATTTGGAGGTCCCTAGCTCGAGTTATCGCATTTTGTCGAAAATATGACTTGTTTGCAAGATTTGGTGCAAAATGGAGTTTGTTTGACGTGATTCGAACGTCCGGTTATTAAAATAGAAATTTTTATGTTTCATTGGAAGTTCAACTTGATTTGGTGTCTAATTCGTAGTTTTAGGTATTATTTTGGTATTTTGATCGCGCGAGCGAGTTCGTATGAGGTTTTTGGACTTGTGTACATGTTTGGTTTGGAGCCCCGAGGGCTCGGGCGAGTTTCAGATAGGCTTCAGAGTGGATTAGACTTAAGAAAATAGCTGGTGCTCCACTTTTTTGGTGCAGTCCTCAGATCTCTCAATTGCAAAGTCTAACTTCACATTTGCGATATGGCAGTCTCCCTGTCAGGTTAACATTTGCAAGTTACTTCCTCGCATTTGTGAAGAGTAGCTGGAGACCAAGGGTTCACAATTGTGAACAATTACCTCGCAATTGTGAAGTGGGACTGGGAGAGCAGTGTTCGCATTTGCGATCAAAATGATCGCAATTGCGTAGAGTCAAAGTTTGCATTTGCAAGCAAACCATCATAATTGCGATGTTCAGCAGAAGTGTGAGACCTTCGTATTTGCGAGGTGTGGCAATTGCGACATCTGCGCTTGGACTAAAGCTGAGTTAGACGGGATTTTTCTCATTCTTTTAAATTTTCAACCCTAAAAACCTTAGCGGCAATTTTTCCAAGAGTTGTCCTTCCCCAATTCAGTGGTAAGTGACTCTAACCTACATTGTTTCAATTACCCATTACATTTCATAAGATTTAAACCTAAATTCTAGGGTTTTCATGGTAAAAATTGGGAATTTGGGTAGAATTAGGGATTTTTGTAAAATTGGAATTTAGACCTCAATTTGAGGTCGGATTTCGAAATAAATTACATAACCAAGCTCCGGGTGAATGTATAATCGGGTTTTGGTCCGAATTTCGGGTTTGGACCAAGCGGGCCCGGGGTTGACTTTTGTTGACTTTTTCAATAATTACTTAAATTGAACCTCTTTCATTTTTGGGTAGTTCTTAAGGCTTATTTTGAATAGTATGGTTAATAATTTACTAGATTTGGTTGGTTCGGAGGCTTGTTCGAAAGGCAAAGTTGTGGATGAGCTATGAGGCGATTTTGAGGCAAGGTAAGTGTCGTGGTTAACCTTAACTTGAGGGATTAGGACGTGTTGCCTATTTGCTACGTGTTTAAATGTTTGGGTACAACGTATATATGAGGTGGCGAGTACTTATGCATTGTTTTTGTGTTAAAGCATGCGGATGGGACTTGTTTCTTGTAATTTATTTCCTTCTTCGATTATGATATCCATGCTTAGACTAGTTTACTACTTAATTTGTGATAATTGAGTATTTTTTGAAGTTGAGGTTTGGTATTGTGGAACCGTTGATGACGTAAGGTTTATTCTTGCTTATTCTATCTCCTAAATGTTATGTATTCATTGCTACATGGTAAGGAAGATTGTTAAAGCACAAAGGGTGATGTCGTGTCGTTTTTATCATTTCATGATGAATTTGAAAGTAAAAGCATGAAAGATGATGTCGTGTCGTACTTATCATTTTATGGAGAGATTAAGGGTAAAAGCACGAAGGGTGATGCCTGTTGATACCCAATTTTTCCCTATATATTTTTAAATATACATAAATACCTTCAATAAGAATATATATACATATATAAGCATGCACAAGGTTTTTATAAATTTTTCCATAATTTTAAGGATTTAAATTGATTTATTTTCTCCCCTTTTATTCATAAAATCCCCAATAATTATTTCCCAAATTATTGTTATGATGATTTGTTCATTTAATCTCTATACCTATGACAAAATATGGTTGATATATATTTATGCATTTTTTTATAATTGCATTTGGTATTTTTCAGGCTAAATTGCATATAATTGCAACATTAGCCCTTTTAATGTATAATTATATTTTATGCGCGTAAAATTGATCCCTATATTTTTAAAATGATAATTACATATTTTAAATCATTTTGGTATAGATTATTATTTTCAGAAAACTACTTATTATTTATCATAAATTAAAATAGGAAAAATTGGCTATTTAAATTATAGCCAGATTTGGCTTTCAATTGTAGCCTAAATTGAACCCACTCCCCAGCCTAGTTTCCTACCCAATTAACCCGACCCAAACCCTATAAACACCAACCCAAACCCGAAACCCATCTACCCGGTCAAATCTTGACTGTAGATCTCCCAGATCAACGGTGTACATGAGCCCTTTCTTTTTTTAATTCAAAAGACCACCTAACCCTACCTTATTTCCAAACCCCCGCCGCCTTCAGATGCTCTCATCTCCTCTCTTCTCTCAACCTAACCCTAATCCCTCTTCAACCGCCGCCTCATTCTCCGGTCTTCTCCGGTGACCACCTTTCAACCCCAAGCCTCCAATGGTTCCTCCATCGCCTTGCTAATAATCTTTGAGGCCTTCAAGGGCCTTGGGCCATACCGACTTGTATCTAGGATTGCTGTTTTGGTTTTTCATGGCTTCTCCGGTGTAATTTTGGGCAAAATCATACCATATTTGTTACGATCTATTAAGTTCTAAGCAGGTTCTTCTATCTCTACTTGGGTTTCGTTTCAGACCCTAATTTTCGTTTGTATCTCTTAGATCTGGTCCATTTTTAAATGATTCAAGCCTGTTCCTTCTATGTTCTACACTGTTCTCAAACCTCTTTTGAAAAATCATCAACTTTAAGCTGTTTTACTTTCTTTTAAAAATTAGGGTTTTTTCGGAACTTCTTCTGTACTTTGTTTAAACTTATTCTTTATGTTTGAAACTTATATCCTTGCATATCTTGACTGATTCTATGTTCTTAATGCTTTTCAACTCGCCTATGTTAAAAGCCCTAATTTTTAAGAACTTCTTTGTTTTGGTTCTGTGTGTTAGCATGACTGCTCAATTCTTGGTAATTTTGTGGTTAACGCGCTTTGAATAGGTTTTACTGAGTGTCACGCCCCCTTTTTCTAAAAGCGAAATCGGGTTCATGACAGTTGGGAGGACAACTCGTTCCCTCTTGGGAATTGGATTTTTTGGGTTGAAGAGTCGCCACCTAATGATTAAAGTGCATTAGGACACTAAAGAAGAGTTCGAGTTGGAAAACCAGAGTTCGGGTAAGGGCTAGAAATTATCTCGAGAGGAAGGTGTTAGACACCCCCCAAGATCCACTAGTTGGTTCCCGGCCATGTTACAATTGTGACTTTAACTAACAAGTAAGCAGATAAAGGTCTCAAATAGAAGGGGATTTACACATAATGTTGCAAGTGAATTGAAAGTTTGAAGAAAGATAAAGAAAACAGAAATCTTAAGCAAATAGTCTGGACAGTTAAAAAAGGGATAACGAGTAAAGGGGAAGGGGTCCTAGGTTTACAAACAATATGGATCACATCAATGCAATACCCGATAATTACTCATCAGAAGAGGGGTTGCACATGGTATTAGCGCACGGGTCATCATGTCCATATCTACCCTTTCCAACCCCATTAAGGTATTCAACGTGGAATAGTGTTGTTACTTATTGCATGCTATTACCCATCCCGATCCTATTAGTCCCAGAGGCATTGGGACTACTAGTCCTAAAGGGAGAGAGGTTGGGGCTTTTCAGAGTTTTAAAAGGACAAAATTCTAATGCAACAAACAAAACACATAAGCAAGTAGGGGGAAACAAATAGCAGTTTAAGGGCTCAAACAGGCCTCCTCACTTAAAGGACCAAATTATTTAGCATGACTTCAAATACTGGTTATAGTCTGAATTGAATTTAAAGCATTAGAATATGCTGCTTCATCTCATATTTCTCAGATGAGGAGTCCAAATTAGGCCTTGTCTGGTTGAAATTTATTAAAACGGACACAGTTAAACAATTACCTATTGCTTACCTAGGTGGAAGTATACTGATTTTAAAGAAGGGTTACTGATTTTAGGACCAATTAAATTCTGCAGATATTTAACAAACATTACTACTGATTTTAGACGTATAGATAAAATAGACGAATCAGATTCAGACGGCTTCTCCTATAGGCATGATTTCTAAGCATTATTGATTTTAAAATGATTATGTAAGTGCAGGAGCCCTATAGGCATGGTATCTAGAAAGAAGTTGATTATTATTAAACCTAGGATTGTATGCCTAACGACAGATGAATATGCAGAAATGCAGAAACAAAACTATAGTCATGATTTCTATATGCAGAAACTTATAGGTATGGTTTCTAATGCAGTAATGAAACAACTTATAGGCAAGATTTCTATGTGTAATGCATAACTTATAGGCAGGACTTCTAAATGCATAAATGCAATAAACTTATACATGATTTCTATATGCAGAAACTTATAGGCATGGTTTCTAATGTAATAATGAGACGACTTATAGGCAGGAGTACTATATGATATGCAAAAATGCAGAATCTGTAAATAGTAATCCCTACGAGCATGTTGTCTACCCATATGCATACATAAATGACCCTCCCCTTTTTCACTAGATCCCCATAGATATTACAAATTATTACAGAACTGAATGAATCAAAAAAGTACATCAGAACTTCCAGCTGCAACCAAACAGCCTAATTCCGACTCAAGGTATAGCAATATGAGATAAACCAACTTCCAGGATTCATTTTCCAAAAAGCCTTTCTCTTATTTGGGATGTGTCAAAGTTCCCAAGAGTCTCAAGGGACTCAGGGCAGTGCTTACACCCCAAACACATTGCAGAATTAGATTATAGTGCATTGTGGAAGAGTCTGCCCTCAAATGTCCAAGTTCAGAGGGAACTCAGGGTCCCAAATCATGGCTCATAAGAGGGGGATCGAACTTAGAATCTAAGAGTAAGTGTATGTGCATAATGGGGAATTAGGGAAGGCCATGGCAGGCTGGTGGTCATGCCCAACAATTTAAGAGTGCTGGCACACCCTTTACCAGCCTGTCAGCCAAAATTGGGAGTTAGGATCCATTGAGGATCAGGTTTGGACCTAGGCAGTAATTTGGATACCGCCAGGCCATGAACCTTAACTCAAACACATAGAAGGGAATAGGGGTAGGGATTCATAACAGAAAACAGATGCAAGGAAAGAACACACATAGTTAACATTAATCATGAACAACAAAGTAAACAGGATTGCAGAAAATTGTAAATAAACACATAGGGGTGAGGCAGGAAAGCTAAATTAGAACATACTAGTTTCAGGGAAAACAAACAAGTAAAAGTAGTCTTGAAAAAGCCACGTTGCAAGCAAAAGTTCCAAAAGATCCCAGAAAAGAGCAGAATGTTGTAAGAGTATTGAACTCAAAGCAATAAAGTGTGTAAGTTGAAAGTATTGATCTAAAAGTTTGAGGTATTGAACTCGAAGTGGTCTTAAAAGTGCAAAATGATAGTCCCTTTTATAGTGCAGAGAAACAAGTAAGAAAGGCAAGGAAATATCATTGAAATCAATCTCCCTTTGGTTAAGGGATTCTTATTCCAACGGGTAAAAGCCAGATAAGGAAATAAATTTTAATTCAAACCTTTCAAAGTAGCACAAAAGGGGTAAATACATAGAAGTTATGAAAACCATCAATGGTACAAGGTTTGTGCCAAATATGGCAAGGGAATCAATCAAACAGCCATGAAACCAAAATTACAAGTTTAATTCGAATGAACCAAGTCAAGAAAGGTAAAGGAGGTTCAATCGAAGAAAAATCAGTGACAATTCGTCAGCCTTATTAAAAGGATTTTAGAATCAATCAATCAGTTGGTAAAAACCTTTTGAAAGAGAAATTTCACATATATAAAGCATACCAATCAAACGAAAGGAATCGCCAGGTTACTCGGAAAAAGAGTCTATCATTGAAAGCCTTAGAGTCACAAACAAAAGGGAATCATGTTTAGATATAGACTCATAGTGAGTCTGAAAGCCTAGGGCCCCAAAGTGGAACCTTAATATCACTTGCCAAAGAAACCCCCAAATCCTAGGGTTTCGATTGAGTCATACATAGAGGTGAGAGAGCAGGTCATTGAAAGAGGCTTAGAAGTCTCTTCCAAAGACTTTATGAGAAACAAACATACATGATAGAAAGAACTGATTCAAGGTCATGAGAACATGTTTGAGAAAACTCGGAGTTTAAACAAGTTCAGAAGAAAAAGATGATATGAGATTAAACAAAAGCAGGTGAAATATTCTTAGCAAGAACACAAACAGAGCTAAATAAAGTGAACAAAATCAAAGAACTCACAGTAAACACATATAGTAGAAGAGTAAGGAAAACATAACACGGATTAACATGTGAGTACAGGAGTAACGTGTATAGTAGAAAAAGGAAGTAAAAGAACAGTACATGCGTAGTAAAAGAAGTCATACGAGCATAACACAAACAAACACACATAAATAAAGAACAAAAAGAATCAGAAAGATGCTTTTGAAAAACCTTTCAGAAACCCTAAATCGAAATTAAACGATTTTGAAAAGAGAATTTGGGGAAAACCTTTAAAAAGTTCAATAGAACATAGACATTTTCCATATCTAAGAAAATAAGCAAGTAAAGAACCTTGGACAGCTTAGGGTTTCAGAGAAAACCCTAGAAATCAGAAAGGTCTTGAGGAAAGTCAGATCCTGAGTCGAAAAGGCTCATAGTGCTTGAATATGCCGGAGTAATGGCTGGAGAAGCCATAGATCTACAGATCTAAGAAGGATCTGAAGGAGAACCATTGAGGTCAGGTCTTGAGGCTTCGAAAAACCGTGGTTTACTGATGGAGGGGAGTGAGTACCAACCATCCATGGCCTTAGAAGCCATGGATTCCGGTGGAGTGGTGGTTGAAGAGGGGTAGAAGGAGGCTAGGGTTTCGGAGAGTTTGAGAGAGTTTGAGAGACGAGAGGTTTCAAAGGCGGCTGAGAGATGGGAAATGAGGGATTAGGGTAGTCGTTTGGGGTTAAAAAGATAAGGGTGGTTTATGGCCGTTGATCAAAATGATCAACGGCCTGTATCAATAGTAGGAATCGGGCGGGTCATTTGGAATTGGGTCGTGGGTTGGGTCCAAATGGAATTGGGCTAGTTTAATTTAGTCAAATTAAAGGCTACAATTGAAATGTAATGGTGCTGTTATTGAAATAAAAATGGGGCTAAATATTAAAGAGCCAATTTCCCTTTTTATTTTATAAAAAAAGTGAAGATGATTTTAAAAATCAAATGAAAAGTACTAAAATAATTAATAGTATATAAATATTGATTTAAAAATACTGTACCCAATTTTACAATTATATAATGCTATTAATCTTAAAGTAGTCTATAATTGCAATTATATGCAATTTAGTCTTTTAAATACCAAATTGTTTTGTAAAAATATAAAAAAATCACCTTAACTATATTTTAGTATAAATATGGGAATAAAATAAATTATTCACCAAAATTGATGATTTTGGAAGTAATTATTGGTCTTTATACTACTAAAATAGACTAAATTGATTTTAAAATCCTAACAATTAGGAAAAAATACCAAAACTCTTGGGCATGCTTATATATGTATGTACATGCTATTTTGAAAGTATTTTGTATACAAAAATACATAGGAAAAAATTGGGTATCAACAGCTGCCCCTCTTTACCCGGGAATGATGATAGAGTTGTCGGGTAAAGATATGATGGCCAATTTTGACCAAATGAAATGATTTTGAAGAGTTTTGACCGAGCTTTGGTTTTCTGAGCTGCCTACATATCCCTGGTATTACAGAAATCAGGCCATATGTAGTTCGGGATCCATCGGCGGAGTATGCCGATGGAGATTTTCGAAAAGCGGACGCGATGTTTAGGTTGAGAAAGGGTGGTCAGAGTCTGACAGGCTGCGGGAACTGGAGCGAAATTGCTCCTGGTGAGACGGCCATTGCTATTCGGTGTACCTGTGAATGAACAATACCAGCATATATATATTGTGCATAAATTTAAACGTGATGCAAGTTCCCGTTGGACCGTGAATGTTGTCTTTGGACGGTTAGGATGACGTCCTCGGACCATGATGTCCTGGGCCATGAAGCGTAAAATAAAGGATTCGCAGGCTATGAAATGATGTTCTCGGGCTATGAGGATGATACCTCCGAACCATGATGCCTTTGAATAATGATATGCAAAAGATAAAATGGAGTCATCAGGCCATGGCATGGCGTTCTCGGGCTATGACAATGGTGCCTCCGAACAATGACGCCTTTGGACAATTTGGAGATCTTTCAGCCCATGAAAATGCAGAAAGTGGCAATCTTTCAGCCGATGCAAGACGTAAATAAAGGGTGGCGGTATTTCAGCCATGCAAGAGAAATAAGATGGCGGTATTTCAGTCATGCAAGAGAAATAGAGTGGCGATATTTCAGCCATGCAAGAGAAATAAGGTGGCGGTATTTCAGCCATGCAGATGGAGGTAGAGCTTAACCTCGGAAGGTAGAAAGGTAGCCTTATGCAATGCAGGAGATGCAGATGGAGGTAGAGCTTAACCTCGGAAGGCAGAAAGGTAACCTTATGCAATATAGAAGATGCAGATGGAGACAGAGCTTAGTCTCAGAAGGCAGAAAGGTAGCCTTATGCAATACAAAAAATACAAATGGAGATAGAGCTTAGACTCGGAAGGCAAAAAGGTAGCCTTATGCAATGTAGAGAAATGCAGATAGAGACAGAGCTTAGTCTCGGAAGGAAGAAAGGTAGCCTTATGCAATGTAGAAAATGCAGATGGAGACAAAGCTTAGTCTCAGAAGGCAGAAAGGTAGCCTTATGCAATGCAGAGAAATGCAGAAGGAGGCGGAGCATAACCTCGGAAGGCAGAAAGGTAGCCTTATGCAATGTAGAGAAATCCAGATGGAGGTAGAGCTTAACCTCGGAAGGCAGAAAGGTAACCTTATGCAATGCAGAAAATAAAAGGCGAATGGTAATGAAATCTCTTAGCTGATAGATGATAGCTGATAGTTGATTGCTATATTGTGGCTGCTATGGATGTCGTGTACGGATAGCAACTTTAAATAGTTGATGATTCCGAGAGTTGTATTCCCGGGAAGTATGAGTGTATAGATATATCTGATGCTTTTACGACTTGAGTGCCTGCATCCAAAGAAAAATCGTGAGTTTTGTAAAAGGGGGGAAGGTTAGTTCATTTCCCCATGAGCTTCGCTTGTCCTTCTTGGCGTTGTGTATCATTGAGGTAGCATTGCTGAACAAAGCAATTTTGATACCATACATGCATGATTTAGAAAAAATGTAACATAAATACATAATTTAAAATAGTTTTCTTTAGATGAACCGACGAATGTGATGCGGTTCAAGACATTGCAACCTCTCTCACTCCAGAATTTTGAGGGTCCTCCTTAAAATTCTGCCCCAGTTTACTAGGCTGGTGCTTCTGACGGCTGCATGAGATAAATGGCTGAAATCAACTTCGCAATTTTGAGGGTCCTCCTCAAAATTTTACCCCAGTTTCCAATAGCGGGGGGAAACGAAAATTTTATTGAATTGAGACCGAACCCATAGGGCTGCCTACGTATCCCCTCTTAAACGGGAATTAGGTCAGGCGTAGTTCAAATACATTATACAGGAAATCATAAGAGTTACACATAGTATCGCTTCACTGCATCTGAATTAATCGGCTTCGACCAAACTTCACCATCCATTTCTGCAAGTATGAGGGCTCCTCCAGTTAGAACCCGGTGAACCATGTATGGACCCTACCAGTTGGGAGAGAACTTCCCTTTGGCTTCATCTTGATGCGGGAAAATCTTCTTTTACACCAGTTGCCCCGGTGTAAACTTTCTTGGCTTGACTCTTTTGTTGAAGGCTCTGGACATTCTGTTTTGACAAAGTTGACCATGGCAAACTGCATTCATTCTTTTCCCATCTATAAGAGCTAACTGCTCGTAAAGACTCCTTACCCATTCTACATCGTCAAGTTTTGCTTCCTGTATGATTCTTAAGGAGGGAATTTCTACCTCGGTGGGAATGACTGCTTCTGTACCATAAACCAACATATAGGGAGTTGCCCTAGTTGATGTGCGAATTATGGTGCGGTATCCCAATAAAGCAAATGATAAATTCTCAGACCACTGCTTATGTTTCTCTATCATCTTCCTTAGTATCTTCTTGATATTCTTATTGGCGGCTTCTATAGCTCCGTTCATCTGATGTCTGTAAGCTGTAGAATTCTTGTGTTTGATCTTGAAGGTTTTACACATGGCTTTCATCAGGTCGCTATTGAGATTGGAACCATTATCAGTGATGATTGACTCCGAAATTCTGAACCGACAAACAATACGGTCGCGAACAAAATCTTCTACCACTTTCTTACTGACTACTTTGTACGATGCTGCTTCAACCCATTTGGTGAAATAATTAATTGCCACTAGAATGAACCTGTGCCTGTTGATGCGGCAGGCTCGATAGGTCCGATAATATCAATTCCCCAAGTGGCGAACGACCGTGGTGAGCTTGTTGCAGTAAGCTCGTTTGGAGGCATCTTTATCATGTCTGCATGTATCTAACATTGATGGAATTTTCGGACATACTGGATGTAGTCTATTTCCATAGTCATCCAAAAATAACCAGCTCGGAGTATTTTCTTGGCTAAGACAAAGCCGTTCATATGTGGACCGTAAGTCCCTGCATGAATTTCCTCCAATAATCTGGATGCTTAATTTGCGTCGACACACCTTAGTAATCCCAAATCAGGAGTCCTCCTATACAGGATTCCTTCGCTATGAAAGAAGTTGTTAGATAATCTCCGAAGTGTGCGCTTCTGAGTAGGATTTGCGAGTTTTGGATATTCTCCCTTTGTCAAATATTCCTTGATATCATAAAACCAAGGTTTTCCGTCTGCTTCTTCTTCTACATGAGCCTAGTAGGCTGGCTGATCATAGATCTTTATCGGAATAGGATCAATAAAGTTCTTGTCTGGGTGTTGTTTCATGTACGATAGGGTAGCCAATGCATCGGCAAACTCATTCTAAATTCTGGGAACATGTTGGAAATCTGTATTTGTGAACCTCGTCCTCAACTCCTGTACATGATGCAGATAAGGGAGTATCTTGGAGTTCTTGGTTGCACATTCTTCTCAGACCTGATGTATAAGCAGGTCTGAATCTCCGATTACTAGTAATTCCTGAATGTTCATGTCAATGGCCAGCTTGAGCCCCAAGATGCAGGCTTCATACTCGGTCATGTTGTAGGTGCACGGGAACCTGAGCTTGGCAGACACCGGATAATGCTGGCCGGTTTTTGATACTAGGACCGCTCCTATGCTAACTCCTTTGAAGTTTGTTGCTCCGTCGAAAAACATTCTTCAACCAACATAGGATTCTGCAATATTTTCCCCTATGAAAGATACCTCTTCATCAGGAAAATACGTCTTTAGAGGCTCGTATTCTCCATGCATGGGATTTTTAGCAAGATGATCTGCCAATGCTTGTCCTTTGATTGCCTCCTAAGTCACGTAAACAATGTCGAATTCACTCAGCAAGATTTGCCACTTGGATAGCTTGCCAGTGGGCATGGGATTCTGAAAGATGTACTTCAAAGGATCCATTCTTGATATGAGATAAGTAGTATAGGCACAAAAATAGTGCCTCAACTTCTGAGCTACCCAAGTCAGAGCACAACAGGTGCGTTCCAATAGAGAATACCGGGCCTCGTACGGGGTGAACTTCTTGCTAAGATAATAGATGGCCTACTCCTGTCTTCCCGTTTCATCATGCTGCCCCAGAATACAACCGAAAGCTCCATCCAATACTGCAAGGTAGAGAAATAGAGGTATACACGGCTCGAGCGGGACCAAAACTGGCGGCGTTGACAGGTATTCCTTGATTCTGTCAAAGGCTTTCTGACAATTATCAGTCCATTTGGTAGCGACGTCCTTCTTCAACATCTTAAAGATTGGCTCACAAATGACAGTGGATTGAGCTATGAACCGGCTGATGTAGTTAAGTCTTCCCAAGAAACTCATAACCTCCTTCTTGTTCTTCGGTGGTGGCAATTATTGGATTGCCTTGACCTTTGATGGATCCAATTCTATTCCTCGGCGACTCACAATGAACCCAAGTAGTTTTTAGGTAGGAACCCCGAATGCACACTTGGTGGGATTCAGCTTCAAGTTGTACCTTCTTAGTCTGCTGAAGAACTTCCTCAGATCTTCCATATGGTCAGTGGCTCTCTTGGATTTGATGATGATGTCATCTACATACACATCGATCTCTTTGTGTATCATGTCATGGAAAATAGAAATCATGGACCTCATGTAGGTGGCCCCAACATTCTTTAACCCAAACGACTTCATCTTGTAACAATACATCCCCCACGGCGTAATGAAAGTCGTTTTCTCCGCATCTTTCTCATCCATCCATATCTGATGATACCCAGCAAAACAATCAACGAACGACTGTAGTTCATGCTTGGCGCAATTGTCAATTAAAATGTGTATGTTCAGCAAGGGTAAGTCATCTTTCGGACTAGCCCGGTTGAGATCCCGGTAGTCGATACAGACTCTAACTTTCCCATCCTTCTTCGGCACTGGCACAATATTGGCTAACCATGTTGGATACTCTACTACCCTGAGAACCTTGGCTTTAACTTGCTTGGTGACTTCTTCCTTGATTTTCAAACTCATGTCGGGTTTGAACTTCCTGAGCTTCTGTTTTACTGGTGGACATGTCGGATCGGTTGGCAGTTTATGAGCTGCAATAGATCTACTGATACCAGTCATGTCATCATTAGACCAGGCGAATATGTCCTCATATTCCCTTAGAAATTCTGTGTACTCTTTCTTTTCTAATGGTGACAGATAAACACTGATGCGCGTTTCTTTGACATGTTCTGCATCTCCCAGGTTGACAACCTCAGTTTCATCCTGGTTAGACTTAGGTCTGTTCTTAAAATCCTCAACCTCTTTAACAATCTCTTCTGGTATATCATCTTCTTCTAAGTCTATATCTTTTTGTTGCGTTATCTCATTGCATGTCACAATCGTCGGTTCATCAAGATAAGTAATAGTAATGCTGTGTAAATAAAGTAAACGATAAAAAGTAATAAGAGCAAGATTTATAAGAAACTAAAATGCTATGATAAATTTCATAATTGTTTTGAACATTGGAGCTCTTATTTCAATATAATGTGGAAAGAAAGTCAACTAGCGAAAAATAAAGATAATGCATGGTGCTTTGTGCAGCCTTGCTACCCCGAAGCTTTCCATATCCTGGTGGTTCTGATGGACCAATTGTTGAGGCGTGCTCCTCGGCTCACAGCTTGTATAGAAGGGCCTTCCTCCCCCTCCTCCTCGAAAATGACACAACAGTCCATATTGTCATCTTCCAAAAACAAATTCCTCGTCGCCGCCAGTGCTTCCACTTCTTCTGACCTATCTATGACATCGGCTAGCTAGAAGGTCTGTTCTAAGCGAGGTATCGGATGCTCCAGTGGGTAGTAGGGACTGCGCCATGGTGGCTACCAGTGGTTGAACTCCTCCCAAGTGTATTCATATCCCAAACCGAAAGTGGTACCGTGTTTCTTCAACTTGATAGGCTTAGCGATTCCTTGGAGATTCTTGCCAAGTCCCTTGCCAGGTTCGTATCCACACCAATTTAGTATACTTTCAATTTTGTTATCCCACCATTTATCCTTATCCACGGCGGTGACTCGCTCAATGTGATGGTAGGTTTCTCCGCCTATCTTCCTTCTTCCTCCAATTGCTGGGAAGGTCTGGCGACTGTATATGGGATTTCTATTGTCGCCGTGAATAATTACCTCTTGGTGATTCCACTCGAATTTCACTGCTTGATGTAGGGTTGATGCTACAGCCCCAGCGGCATGGATCCAGGGCCGTCCCAATAGCAAGTTGTAAGATGTCGGGACGTCTATCACTTGAAAATCAATGTCGCACCAAGTCGGTCCCATTTGCAGACACAAACTGATTTCCCCAATAGTGGACTTTTGGGATCCATCGAAAGCTTTGACATTGATGGCTCCATCCTTGATCTCATGCAAGTTTTTTCCCAATGTTCTGAGAGTCACCAATGGACAAATATTGAGGCTGGACCCTCCGTCAATCAGGATTCTGGTGATGAAATAATCTTCGCACTGCACAGTGATGTGCAATGCCTTGTTGTGGCTTAGCCCTTCAGGTGGAAGCTCATCTTCATGAAAGTGATTTTGTGACTCTCCAATACTTGCCCTACCATGTTTGCCATTTCTCCTCCAGTTATGTCGCTGGGCATATATGCCTCGCTCAGCACCTTCAATAAGGCATTCTTATTTGCGTTAGAGCATTGTAGCAGAGCCAAGATAGAGATCTGGGCTAGTGTTTTGTTCAACTGATCAATGACCGAATACTCTTTGGCTTGTATCTTCCTACAGAGATCATCAGGCCCAGTTTCAGTGATGATTGGTCGTCTAGAGGCTTGCTTACTGGACTCAGCTAGATGTTCTGGAGTATAAACCCTGCTGGTTCTTGTCATACCCTATGCTGCAATTGCTTCTCCAGATTTGGTTTTCCCTTTCCTTCTCACCTCGGCGGTGTAATCCCACGGTATGGCCTTTGGGTGGAATGGTGTTACGGCTATCATGGCCACCGAAATGGGCACCCTTACTTTGGGAGGTAATACAGCAACCTCAAATGGTACAGGTGCCTTTAGGGACCCAAACTCGACCTCAATAGGCCCTGGCATCTTTGCAGAAGAAGGTGCTTCGAACTCAAGTGGTATGGACATGTTCACTTTGGCATCTCCAAAAGGTTGCATATGGACCACAATCGGGTTAAGGGTGATTGTTGGTTTCTTTGGCTCGTCACCTTCAGCGATCAATCCAATCGACCCTTTGGGGTCCCAATCGTCTTCTATCTCAATCATGTGAACACATCCACCCTTGTGGTCTGGTAGAGGCTTCTTACAGACATTCGAAGTAGGCTCCTTTGCCACAATGATTTAATGGTCAATTAAAGCTTGGATCTTATCCTTCAGAGAGCGGAACTCATCAATGGTATGCCCCTTGATGCCAGAATGGTATGCACAGGTTTTGTTTGGGTTGACCCATTGGGAGGGGTTTTTGGGGTTTATGGAAGGGATAGGGGTGACATAACCAGCAGTTTTGAGCCTTTCATACAGTTGGTCGATAGGTTCAGCAATGGCGGTATACTATTTGGGGGGTCTACGGTCGAAGTTTGGTCGGGGTCTAGGGAAATTTGGCGAGGGGGAGGTGATTGATAGTGGGCTTGTTGGGTGTTGTAGTCTTGGTAGACAGGTGCGGGTTGAGAGTATCTGGGCGAAGTGGGCTGATATGTGGGAGGTGGAGATGATTGGTAAGTAGGCGGTGGAGCTTGGTAAGAGGGCAATGGTGCTTGGTAATTTGGGGTAGGCTGATATGTGAGTGGAGGTAATGGGTATGTTTGGTATTTTATTGGGGACTTTGTTCTCTGTACAACCATCACGACACTCACATCCCTTTTCTTAGATGTGCCACCAGACTGTAGAGCCTTGTTGGTGACCTGTAATGCTTCAAAGTTTGTGACCATACCACTTTTAATACCTTCCTCGATCCTTTCCCCTAGCTTAATGATGTCAGAAAATTTCTGGCCTTCAATCAACATCAATCTCTCATAATATTGTGGGTCTTGAGCTCGGACGAAAAACCTATTCATTTGTTCTTCTTCTAAAACCGGCCTGACCTTAGCAGCTTCTGATCTCCAATGCGTAGCTTACTCGCAGAATGTCTCCGTAGGTTTCTTCTTTAAGTTCTGGATGTAGAACATATCTGGCGTATTCTCCATGTTGAATATGAATCTATCCATGAAATCGGACGCCATACTTACCCAATTCGACCACTTCTTCAGGTCTTAGCTAATGTACCAAGATAGAGCATCCCCTTTCAGGCTTCTCATAAAGAGCTTCATGCGAATCTTTTCATCCTTCCCTACTCCGACCAGCTTGTTGCAGTAGGTCCTCAAATGGACTCTGGGATCCCCTGTTCCATCAAACATCTCTAACTTGGGAGGTTTGTACCCCTCGGGCAGTTCGACATCTGGCTGAATGCAAAGGTCTTCGTTATTCAATCCCTCGACCCCCTTGCTTCCTTCAACACTCTGAACTCAGCTAGTCAGCTTCTTGAGTTCTGTGGCCAGATTCCCTATAAGAGAGTCTTTTTCATCAGACTCAAGTGTGCTTGAAATAGGTTGAGTATAGTGTGGTATGGTTTCCACATAGATGGAGGTGTTGTGGAGATGATCATTTGTGGAGTTTAGTTGTGGCATGTGTTGCAGTGGTGACGGGGAGCGGGTTGGTTTTGTGGTTTCGGGATGTTTTGTGGAGGTGTGGGGTTTCGAGTGTTTAGAAAGTTGACATCTGGGGTGGTGAGGTAAAACGACAAGCTTGCCAAGTTCGGAACTTGGTCCAGTTCTTCCCGAAATTTCAACAACTTTTGCTCGAGCTGGGAGGCACTTTCCTTGGAAACTTGAATACACTAAGGAACCTCTACCATTTCAACTGAGTTCTCCTTTCTGATGTTGCTCAAATCTTCAATTTTTCCCTTGTTCTTATTTTTGATAGGACTCAGAGGAGGAGGAGGCGGAGGGCCCTTAGATATTGTGGAGTATGATGACGATGCCAGAGTGCACGAACTAACCTTTGGGGAGGGGAATAAAACAAAAAAAAAATAAAAATAAATAAAAACAAAGGTAGCAAGTTAGTGCGGGTTGTAAGAAAAAGAAGTTGCGATATTTAAACACATAGTGCGAGAATATAATTTGTGTCCTAATTTGGGAGCCTCGTTGTGCCCGAGGTAGGCCTAGCGACAAGTTGATTTGGAGAACTTATA
This sequence comes from Nicotiana sylvestris, assembly GCF_000393655.2. Classification (NCBI taxonomy): domain Eukaryota; kingdom Viridiplantae; phylum Streptophyta; class Magnoliopsida; order Solanales; family Solanaceae; genus Nicotiana; species Nicotiana sylvestris. The sequence continues at coordinate 103,265,600 of NC_091062.1, read as the reverse complement.
ATGCTAAATGCCTCATTTTATTGATAAAAATAAGACGAATCCCAAAACGACACTAAAAATAGCAAAAAATAAAATGTCACTAATGGCCATTGGCCTTATTACATTCTTAAATCAAAAGAAAAGACTCCTAGCTACTTGGTCCCAGAAGGACCTTCTTCAGGTTGAATATTTTCATTGATCAGATCCTCTAGCTCGCACAGAGTTTCTAGTAAAAATGCCTTCGCCAGGCGTTCTCCTTTGCCTTCCTCAGCGTTTTGACAGTCCGTGACTCTTTTCCTCACTTTCCCTTCCAACTCCAGCAGACTGTATTCTAGATATTCTAGCTTCTCACTAGCCCTGGTGACTCTCTCTTTCCATTCATTGATTTTGTTACTTGATGGGAGGTTCCTCCACCAGGTTAGCAAGAGTGAGGGTATGTTGACCATACCAAAGTCGGGAACTTTGTCATTCATTTCTGCAAAATAAAAGGGTGAGGCCATACTTCTGACAGATACGGCTATTAAATATCAACAATTAGCATTAGCAGCATTTAGTTCTCCAAATAAATGCACAGACATGGTAGCGTCCGTTTGGGTTTCAAGGAAACCCAATGGACTTTGGACAAGGCTATCTTAAAGAGTCATTATGTGGACAACATAACTGACTCGACTAGGTTTGACAGTGATGCATGCACAATTTAATAGAGTAAGGATTCTATGGGTATTAGACTGGTACCCTTGAGCGGACAACTCAAGAGGAAAAGGCATGGAACTGTCGATTGCACCGCTGATCGACTAGTTTTACCGCAAATACGCCTTTGCCTAATTTAGGGGTGATAATATTAGAAGGGTGCAACCACTTATTATAAGTGTTGCTATGGTATTTTGTTTGGAACGAGTGGAATATGATGTTGAATATGCAATTACAAGAATAAAACAAGTTGTCACGTATTTGCACGTTCATAAAGTAATGATTACAATTATTGCTCATAATTACAACGACATTGAAGGAAAGCGGTAAAAGAAAGTATTAAAGAAAAGAAACAAAGATTCAAGTCAGTTTCATAGCAGAAAAGAGGTAAAGACATTAAATAAAGGTAATAAAGAAGCAGTGAAGTCACAAGTAACATGAGATGGTAAAAGCCTAAAGAAGTCCCCAATAGAGTCGCCATGCTGTCGTGCCCCCTTTTTCTAAAAGCAAAATCAGGTTCACGACATTTGGGAGGACAACTCGTTCCCTCTTAGATATTGGGTTTTTGGGTTAAAGAGTCGCCACCTAATGATTAAAGTGCATTAGGACACTAAAGAAGAGTTCGAGTTGGAAAACCAGAGTTCGAGTAAGGGCTAGAAATTATCTCGAGGGGAAGGTGTTAGGCACCCCCCAAGATCCAGTAGTTTGGTTCCCGGCCATGTTACAATTGTGACTTTAACTAACAAGTAAGCAAATAAAGGTCTCAAATAGAAGGGGATTTACACATAATGTTGCAAGTGAATTGAAAGTTTGAAGAAAGATAAAGAAAAGAAATCTTAAGCAAATAGTCTAGACAGTTAAAAAAGGGATATCAAGTAAAGGGGAAGGGGTCCTAGATTTACAAACAATATGGATCACATCAATGCAATACCAGGCAATCACTCCTCAGAAGAGGGGTCGCACGTGGTATTATCTCACCGGTCATCATGTCCATATCTACCCTTTCCCACCCCATTAAGGTATTAAACGTGGAATAGTGTCGTTACTTATTGCATGCTATTACCTGTCTCGATCCTATCAGTCCCGGAGGCATTTGGGACTACTAGTCCTAAAGGGAGAGAGGTTGGGGTTTTTCAGAGTTTTAAAAGGACAAATTTCTAATGCGACAAACAAAACACATAAGCAATTAGGGGGAAACAAATAGTAGTTTAAGGGCTCAAACAGGCCTCCTCACTTAAAGGAGAAATTATTTAGCATGACTTCAAATACTGGTTATAGTCTGAATTAAATTTAAAGCATTAGGACATGCTGCTTCATCTTATATTTCTCAGATGAGGAGTCTGAATTAGGCCTTATCTGGTTGCAATTTATTAGAACTGACACAGTTAAACAATTACCTACTACTTACCTAGGTGGAAGTATACTTATTTTAAAGAAGGGTTACTGATTTTAGGACCAATTAAATTCTGCAGATATTTAACAAACATTGCTACTGATTTTAGACGTATAGATAAAATAGACGAATCAGATTCAAACGGCTGCTCCTATAGGCATGATTTCTAAGTATTATTGATTTTAAAATGATTATGTAAGTGCACGAGCCCTATAGGCATGGTATCTAGAAAGAAGTTGATTATTATTAAACCTAGGATTGTATGCCTAATGACAGATGAATATGCATAAATGCACAAACAAAACTATAGTCATGATTTCTATATGCAGAAACTTATAGGCATGGTTTCTAATGCAGTAATGAAACAACCTATAGGCAAGATTTCTACGTGTAATGCATAACTTATAGGCAGGACTTCTAAATGCATAAGTGCAGAAACTTATACATGATTTCAATCATAAACTTATAGGCATGGTTTCTAATGTAATAATTAGACGACTTATAGGCAGGAGTACTATATGATATGCATAAATGCAGAATCTATAAATAGTAATCCCTATGAGCATGTTGTCTACCCATATGCATACATAAATGACCCTCCCCTTTTTCACTAGAGCCCCATAGATATTACAAATTATTACAGACCCGAATGAATCAAAAAAAGTACATCATAACTTCTAGCTGCAACCAAACAGCCTAATTCCGACTCAAGGTCTAGCAATATGAGATAAACCAACTTCCAGGATCTGTTTTCCAAAAAGCCTTTCTCTTATTTCGGATGTGTCAAAGTTCCGAATAGTCTCAAGGGGACTCAGGGCAGTGCTTACACCCCAAACACATTGTAGAATTAGATTATAGTGCAGTGTGGAAGAGTCAGCCCTCAAATGTCCAAGTTCAGAGGGAACTCAGGGTCCCAAAGCATGGCTCATAAGAGGGGGACTGAACTTAGAATCTAAGAGTAAGTGTATGTGAATAGTTGGGAATTAGGGAAGGCCATGGCAGGCTGGTGGTCGTGCCCAGCAATTTAAGAGTGCTGGCACACCCCTGACCAGCCTGTCAGCAAAAATTGGGAGTTAGGATCCATTGAGGATCAGGTTTGGACCTGGGCAGTAATTTGGATACTACCAGGACATGAACCTTAACTCAAACACATAGAAGGGAATAGGGGTAGGGATTCATAACAGAAAACATATGCAAGGAAAGAACACACATAGTTAACATTAATCATGAATAACAAAGTAAACAGGATTGCAGAAAACTGTAAATAAACACATAGGGGTGAGGAAGAAAAGCTAAATTAGAACATACCAGTTTCAGGGAAAGCAAACAAGTAAAAGTAGTCTTGAAAAAGCCAAGTTGCAAGCAAAAGTTCCAAAAGATCCCAGAAAAGAGCAGAATGTTGTAAGAGTATTGAACTCAAAGCAATAAAGTGTGTAAGTAAGTTGAAATTATTGATCTAAAAGTTCGAGGTATTGAACTCGAAGTGGTCTTAAAAGTTCAGAAGGGTAGTCCCTTTTATAGTGCAGAGAAACAAGTAAGAAAGGCAAGGAAATATCATTGAAACTAATCTCCCTTTGGTTAAGGGATTCTGATTCCAACGGGTAAAAACCAGTTAAGGAAATAAATTTTAATTAAAACCTTTCAAAGTTGCACAAAAGGGGTAAATACATAGAAGTTATTTAAGGAAAACCATCAATGGTACACGATTTGTGCCAAATATGGCAAGGGAATCAATCAAACAGCCATGAAACCAAAATTACAGGTTCAATTCGAATGAACCATGTCAAGAAAGGTAAAGGAGGTTCAATCGAAGAAAAATTAGTGACAATTCGTCAGCCTTATTAAAAGGATTTCAGAATCAATCAATCAGTTGGTAAAAACCTTTTGAAAGAGAAATTTCACATATATAAAGCATACCAATCAAACGAAAGGAATCGTCAGGTTACTCAGAAAAAGAGTCTAACATTGAAAGCCTTAGAGTCACAAACAAAAGGGAATCGAGTTCAGTTACAGACTCATAGTGAGTCTGAAAGCCTAGGGTCCCAAAGTGGAACCCTAATATCACTTGCCAAAGAAACCCCCAAATCCTAGGGTTTCGAATTGAGTCAGACATAGAGGTGAGAGAGCAGGTCATTGAAAGAGGCTCAGAAGTCTCTTCCAAAGACTTTATGAGAAACAAACATACATGATAGAAAGAACTTATTCAAGGTCATGAGAACATGTTTGAGAAAACTCGGAGTTTAAACAAGTTCAGAAGAAAGAGATGATACGAGCTTAAACAAAAGCAGGTGAAATATGCTTAGCAAGAACACAAACAGAGCTAAATAAAGTGAACAAAATCAAAGAACTCACAGTAAACACATATAGTAGAAGAGTAAGGAAAAGATAACACGAATTAACATGTGAATACATGAGTAACGTGTATAGTAGAAAAAGGAAGTATAAGAACAGTACATTTGTAGTAAAAGAAGTTATATGAGCATAACACAGACAAACACACATAAAGAAAGAACAAAAAGAATCAGAAAGATGCTTTTGAAAAACCTTTCAGAAACCCTAAATCGAAATTAAACGATTTTGAAAAGAGAATTTGGGGAAAACCTTTAAAAAGTTCAGTAGAACACAGACATTTTCCAGATTTAAGAAAATAAGCAAGTAAAGAAGCTCGGACAACTTAGGGTTTTAGAGAAAAACCAAGAAATGAGAAAGGTCTTGAGGAAAGTCAGATCCTAAGTCGAAAAGGCTCATAGTGCTTGAATATGCCGGAGTAACGGCCGGAAAAGCCATAGATCTACAGATCTGAGAAGGATCTGAAGGAGAACCATCGAGGTCAGGTCTCGAGGCTTCGAACAACCATAATTTAATGATAGAGGGGAGTGAGTACCAACCATCCATGGCCTGAGAAGCCATGGATTCGGGTGGAGTGGTGGTTAAAGAGGGGTAGAATGAGGCTAGGGTTTCGGAGAGTTTGAGAGAGTTTGAGAGACGAGAGGTTTCAAAGGCGGCTGAGGGATGGGAAATGAGGGATTAGGGTAGTCATTTGGGGTTAAAAAAGGTAAGGGTGGTTTATGGTCGTTGATCAAAATGATCAACGACCTGGATCAATAGTAGGAACCGGGCGGGTCATTTGGAAATGGGTTGTGGGTTGGGTCCAAATGAAATTGGTCTAGTTTAATTGAGTCAAATTAAGTACTACAATTGAAATGTAATGGGGCTGTTATGAAATCAAAATGGGGCTAAATATTAAATAGCCAATTTCCCTTTTTATTTTATAAAAAAAGTGAAGATGATTTTAAAAAGCAAATGAAAAGTACTAAAATAATTAATAGTATATAAATATTTATTTAAAAATACTAGACCCAATTTTACAATTATAAAATGCTATTAATCTTAAAGTAGGCTATAATTGCAATTATATGCAATTTAGTCTTTTAAATACCAAATAAATTTGTAAAAATATAAAAAAATCACCTTAACTATATTTTAGTATAAATATGGGAACAAAATAAATTATTCACCAAAATTGATGATTTTGGAAGTAATTATTGGTCTTTATACTGCTAAAATAGAAAATAAATTGATTTTAAAATCTTAAAAATTAGGAAAAAATACCAAAACTCTTGGGCATGCTTATATATGTATGTACATGCTATTTTAAAAGTATTTTGTATATAGAAATACATAGGGAAAAATTGGGTATCAACACTGAGTCTTTAGTCTTCTTATATCACCTCTATGTGATTGTATTCATCTTGATTGTTCAACACTTGACTCTTTCTGTCGATAATGCTGACCATGCCTGTTTGCTACGTCTGTTCGTTCTTCTCTATTTATATGTTGAAGTATAGAATAATAACTCCCTCTTGATTGATTCTGATTTACTTATTTGATGGTTTGATTGAAAGATTTTCTTTTAAAACTTTAAAATTCTACCTCGTCTATTTAAATTGACTGATCCCCTACCTTGTTTGCTGTGATACTTTATTCTTACTGAATCATTTCCTTAATTGGAGTTTTCTAAACTTAGGCCTAATTGACTACCCTATGCTTACTGAACTTTGATTCTTTCCTTATTAGTCATGTACTGATTTTTCTTGCCTTATATGCTACTGGTTCTTACCGTTTGAATTAATTCCCTTAACTTAAGGGAGTACTGGCCTTAATTTTATGACTGGTTGATTTTGAGTTCCTCAATTACTGTGCTACTATGATTCTTACCTTATTTACTACCTGCTTTAAAACTATAAATACTTTAGTCTTTCATTAGCACAGGACATGAACACTTGGGTTCAAAACTATCTCTCATACTTAAAAATTTAAGCTCTCTCTCTTGTGCTACTTGCTACTGTTCTAAGTTAGTCGGCTGCAAGCCAAGGCTATGCTCTCTTGTTCTTTCATTCTGCTTACTCTCCTCTTCACTGGTATGTCCTAGTTTCAATTCAAAGTTCCAACAACAACATGATTCTCTTATTGTTTCAGTTCCTTTTGTTTTTGGTTTGCTTCTATTTGTGGTTCTGTTTTGAAACCTATAGTTAAGGGTCACATTATTAGCATGATATCATGTCTTCCCCTCCCCCTTGAGATCAGTATGTTTCCCCTTCTGTTTGTTTCTGCATGTCTACACTAGTCACCTCTTGCTTGTTATATGTTTGCCACCATGGATCTCCCAAATCCCTATCCCCTTGTATGTAAGTCTGTTCTTTATGTTTGATTCTGTGAATATGTCTAGTTAGCTACTTCTAGGAATGACTATTAATTCCCAAGTCTTTGCTTAACTATGTGTGTCCTATGTATTCCCAAACCCCATGTACCCCTATTTGTGACTACCAAACCTGCTTTGATGCTATGACTCCTGACTGTGTGTGAACCTATCCTAAGATGTCTGAAATTTATTAACTGCTCCAATCTCTTTTTCAAACAATCTCTGTTGCTTTACTGAATTATTTTCAAAAAGACTTTTGGTAAATACAGTTTCTTACTAAAGTTTTTCAACTTGTGTCCATCACTTTTCACTCTACTCTTAGGCAATAAGTTTTTCCCCCTCTAGTATGTGTACTGCCTTGGGATCCTTTTGAAAACCCTCTGAACTCTGGCATACTGAGGCTGGCCTTTCCACACTGCACTTGTTCAATTTTTGGTTACTAAGTCTAGGTGTAAGCACTGTCCCGGATCCTTAAGATCCTTAGGGATCTTTGATGCACCTAGACCCTAATTTGTCTATGGAACTAAGGCATATGAGGCCATTGGAGGCTTTTGGAAATCTGAGCCTAATTGAAGGCACCCTATAGAATAGCTTCTTGATTTTCTATTTTACTTATGTAATTCATTCATTGGCCTATAATAATTTGTAAACAGATATTGGGGTATTAGTAAAAAAGGGTGGATAGATGCATACTTTATAGGGTAATATGGGTAGAAATCCTGCTCCTGGACCTTACTTTTAAGAGTCTGTTTGCTCTACTAAATAGAAAATATGCTCATAGGACTTTACTCTTTAATCTTATTGCTTTGCCTAATAGAAATCATGTCCATAGGATTTCACTTTTATGTTTGTTTGCTCATCAAGTAGAAACCATGTCTATAAGGATTTAGATTCTGTCATGTTTAGAAACCATGCTTATAGGTTCCAAACAATCATGTCTTAAAATCAGTTCAATAATAGATGCCATGCCTATATGACCTAATCCAAATTTAGTTATAATAAGTGTCATGTATGTTTCCAGGTCTGCAAATCATTAAAATCAGTATTAAACTTAGATATCATGCATATAGGGAGACATACTCGAAATTCTTCTTGTCAGTCTAATCTAGTCTAATAAATAAACTTGATTATGCCTAGTTCATTTCTGAATCGGGTTTTTTAATATTAAGTATTTCCCGAAACAAGTTCCTTCGAACTGTCTCCATCTCATTAGATATCATGCCTATATGTGTCTATTTCAAAACCTGTTTTGTTTCTGCATTAATACAGACATCAATCCTTCGCGTGTAGGCAAGCCCTTAGGGTGTTTTCAAAACTGCATTCTCTGAAACTGTCTCTATCGCTTAATGTTTTCTGACACTAACATGCTTCTAAAAAAGAGTCCCTAGGTAACTACTAGGGTGTAACTTCTGAGTCTAGAAAAGGGTTTGTCTGTTTCTACATATTCACTTATATATCCTACTTTAGGACATTGTCTAATAAAAGACCTTAACTATGCTTAATTCATGCTGCTTATGTGTTTGTTTGAGGAGGAAACTCTGAGCCTCTTAATTGTTCTCATTATGTGTGAAAGTCCTAAATGCTTTTGACTGTCACCTTAGAATTTTCGCCTTTTAAAACCTTAGTGGTACGTCTAGAACCACCTATAGGTAGAGGTCCTAACTCCCTCCAGGGCCATTAAGAAGAGATGGGTAGCAGCACGCAATAGGAATCATTGACCAAACACTCGCTTTGCATGACCAATAAGGGGATGGGAAGGGTAGACATGGGATATGATGACTACGCGCTAATATCATGTGTAGCCCCTCATTGAGCAGTGTTTACTGGACATTGCGCGGGGTGATCCTATAGGATAACCAACCTAGGACCCCTCTTTACCAAATCCTTTCTTTAGTTAAACATTTGTTTAATTAAACCTTTGTTTTACAACTTGTTCAAACATTTATCTTACTACTTGAGTTATTCTAACGTACTTGCAACCTATTTAATTAAATTGTTTACTTGTAATGGACTAATTTGTGAATATAAGTTCGGCCGAGACCAACAGTTGTGGATCAAGAGGGGTGTCTAGTACCTTCCCCTCGAGGTTACTTCGAGCCCTTACCCTAATCTATGGTAATGCAAACCAACCCAAGAGTTAATCGCTCTAGGTGCCCTAATGCACCATAATCCGTTAGGTGGCGACTCTTCAAATACCCAATTCCCAAAAGGAAATGAGTCATTACACCCCGTGAATGTCGAAACCCGGACCTATCCCCGCCAAAAAGAGAGGGAAAAGGGGGCGCGACAATGTCGTGCCATTATTGTTGTTTCATGGTGAGGTTGGGAGTAAAAACACAATGGGTAATGTCGTGCATTCTTTATTCATTATGTTATCCATTTGAATTGGTTGGTGATTTACTTGACGGTCTTATATTGTTATTTCTGTTATAGCTATCGTATCTTGTTCCCCTTCACATGTCCCCTCCCAATAGTACATGTTTAATCTTTATTGTTTTTATGTTGTACGTATATTTTCGTTTGCACTGGTCTAATTATGTGAATGTCCTGTCACAACCTCGTCACTACCTTGTCGAGGTTAGGCTCGACACTTATGGAGTACATCGGATCGGTTGTACTCATACTACACTCTGCACTTCTTGTGTAGATCTTGGTACTGGTCCCATCTGTCTGTGAGGTGCATCAGCTCAGACTAGCTTATTTAGAGACTCGAGGTAGATCTACTGACGTTCGTAGACCTTGAAGTCCCCTTCCTCTTTCCTTATTTACTGTTCATTTCATTCAAGACAATTATATTTATTTCAGACTCTATTTGTAGAACCTCTAGAAACTCGTGTACTTGTGACTCAAGATATAGGTTATACTTAGTGTTGGGTTATAATGTTACTTGGTACTTTATTTTAGTTTCATTTCTATTTAATTGATTAAATTGTTCAAGTATTTAGAAATTGACAAAAAAACTACTCTAACATTGGCTTCACTAGCGAGTGAAATGTTAGGCGCTATCATGGTCCCGAAGGTGGGAATTCCGGGTTGTGACAAGTTGGTATCAGAGCAACATACGTCATCACATTCCCAAAGGTGGGAATTCCGGGTTGTGACAAGTTGGTATCAGAGCACTATGTTGCCTAGTTCCCACGATTCATGAGAAGGCTTAGTAGAGTCTGGGGGATCGGTACGAAGACGTCTGTACTTATCTTCTAGAGGCGATGGAGTTTATGTTACACCCCATATTTTCGTACGTGAAAGTACGCCATGAGTAAATTGATGTAAGCTCAGAAATGAGATGTTACATCCCGCATTTTCGTATGTTAAAGTTTCGTCTAAGTTAATCAATATAAGCTCGGGAATGAGATTATTTTTGGGTATATGAGTGTTTACGTTATTATAACAGGTGTTAAGTAAGTTCCATGAACGTTAGAGGGTAAACAAATCGAAGGAAATGAATTTCATCGAAGTTTGTCAATTTGGGATAAAATACGGTCCAAGCTATAATACCCGTATTTATGGACTAATGTCATACAATATACCACGTGACCATGATAGTAAGGTTTATAAAGTATGTTAAAAGTGATTAGTATTTTAAGTAAATTAAGATATTATCTAATTATATTGGTAATGGGTTAATTATTGATTTGAGTGGGAAATTAACTAATAAATTAGAAATTTATGGATAATTATTTGGTGAAACCACCACCCCAACGTGGCAACAAAGGATCATACTTTCTAAGACCAAACAATGACTTTTTAATTTATGTAATTACATGGCTTATTTAGGGGATTTTCGGGCAAAGTACTCCACAAAAGTGGGGCCCACAAGCCATAAAGATAAGAGATTTTCCTACATCATTAAGTGGGATGTCCATGTTTGCTAAGTAAAGGATGGAGCCTCCAAAGAATTCATATGAAACTACATAATACTATAGAAGCGTGAGATTGTGATTCTAAGGGAGTACAGTACAAGCTTTCTCAAGAATATCATACGAATTTTTCCCTACTTCGATGTCGCCTTTACATGTTTTGTTGCATTTGACGTGTGTTGGAAGGACTGTCAAGAGAATCGGCTCAGGTATGTTAAGGCTATCGCTTAATTTCTTTTGGTATGATCCATATTATACAAACGAAACGAGAAAACACATAACTTTCATAAATGTCTCAATTCATAGAAGCACTAAGGGTGCCTATGTTCTTGATTCTCCATGTTTCTTATTATTATATCTTCTGTTCATGGGTCTGGAGAAATATGTAGTTGATGAAGTTCATCCGAATGCATAGTGATGTTATGACATTCCGAGAAATTTTATTAACTTACTTCTTATGCATTTCGTTCATTCATACATGTATATTGATCCATGACCAGATGTCGTTATATACGCGTATATTATATGTATATGGGATATGGGAAAAGGTTACAGTGTTATATACGTACCACCACATGATCAGCTGGTATATGTTGATGATTTTGCCCACAGTGGCCGAGATGATATGAGGGGATGCCCTCAGAGGCTTGATGATGTTATGTACGCATATACCTATGCATGGTATGATATTTATACACATATGCATGGCATTATAAATTTTTCATGACTCACAGAGCTATTCAGACTAACACATTGAGTCCTTTACTCTGTGTTTCTTTCATGTCTATTGTATACGGCTTTTCCTGCCTTACATACTCGGTACATTATTACTGACGTCTTTTTTGCCTGGGGATGTTGTGTTTCATGCCCGCATGTCTTGATAGACAGGTTGAAAGTCCTCCAAGTAGGCTATTAGCTCAGTGGAGGTGTTGGTGCGCTCCATTTTATCCGGAGTTGCTTATTTGGTCAGTATGATTTGGACATGTATTAATTGATATAGCGGGGCCCTATCCTGACCTTTATGGTATTTATCTACTCTTCGAGGCTTGTATACATATGTCACGTATAATGATACTTGTATCGCCTTATCAGCCTATGTTTTGAGTATATAAAGAATAATTCCGGCCTTATAGGCCCGTACATTATATGTATAAGTCGGTATATCATGTTGGGTCATCCTATGTCGAGTATCCCCTCATGCTTTATTCTAGTTATCTCATGATAGCCTTTCTGGTTCATTTACCTACAAAAGATATGTTACGTTGGTACTTGGTTGAGTAACGCAACGGGTGCCCATCGCGGCCCATTGGTTTGGGTTGTGACAATTTAGGAACAAATTTCACTTATCTTCTTCTTTGTCATGCGATTTTATTCTCTACATTGATAATTGAACTCTTCTACTCTTGTTCTCTTGTAGATGGCGAGAACATGTACTGCATCTTCAGCTGGACAGTAGCCAGAGCCCCCAGTGACAGCTCCTACAAGGGGCACAGGGCGAGGCCGAGGTTGCACCAGAGGCCAAGGCAAAGGCAGAGATCAGCCTAGAGCTCGAGCAACAGCACCAACAGTTGAGCCTCAAGTGAATTTTTATGAGGAGGTTCTAGCCCATATTGTACTTGTTTGACTAGCTCAGGTGCCGGAGGGGTTCATCGTCACCTCAGTGCTTCAGAACGCTCTAGTCCGTTTGGTGGGTCTTATAGAGAGTGTGGCCTAGGCTGCTACATTTCTTGTGGCACCAACGTTCTCTTAGGTTGGGGGAGTAGCACACACTCTCACTACTCACACTCCATAGTAGATAGCTCCAAGTATCAGACTCCAGCAGCCCTACCAGCTGTGGTAGTGTAGCCGGTTGTTGCAACACAGGCCAGTGATAGGCCCGCCATGTCTTCTAAGGGCTTATTGAGATTGGACAAGTTTACAAAGCTCTTCCCAGTTCACTTCAGTGGTGCATTTTCTGAGGACCCTCGGGATTATCCTAACCCCTTCCTTGAGGTGATGCAGAACATGGGTATAGTTAAGACCAATAGGGTCTATTTTGTAGTGTTTCAAATGACGGGTTCCGCCAAGAGGTGGTAGAAGGATTATATGTCGACCAGACCAGCTGGTTCGCCTGTTCTTACTTGGGACCAGTTCTCTCAGCTATTCCTAGAGAAGTTCCTCCTTATCACACTGATAGAGGATTATCGCAGGTAGTTTGAGCGTCTCTAGTAGGGCAATATGATTGTTAATCAATACGAGACCCGTTTTGTTGATCTATCTCGTCATGCTCATCTCTTGCTTCCTACTGAGAGGAAGAGGGTGAGGAGGTTTATTGATGGGCTCACTCACCCTATCAGGCTACAGATGGCCAGGGAGACTGAGGTTGAGATTTCCTTTAGACGACTGCAAATGTTACGAGGTGGATCGTGATGGTTCTTGCACAAGATAGAGGATAGTGGTCTGATATAAGGCCTCGCCATTTCGGTGGGTTTAGTGGTGCCTCGTCTGGAGGCAGGGGTACTTTTGGTAGAGGGCATCCTCGCAGGCCATTTCACTTAATGCTCCAGGCATCTCACAGTGTTTTCAGGTGGTCGTGGCCCTCATCTGTCTTATCCTAACCAATTATCCTACAACCACTAGCTCCTATTAGTGCACCTCTGCTCCAGAGTTTTCAGGGTAGTTAGTCAGGTCGATAGGGTCAGTTTCAGGGTCAACAGTCATAACAGCCGAGGTCCTGTTATACTTCTGGTGATCCAAGGCACATTGCTAGATTTTACCCTCGGGCACCGGGCAACTCACAGCAGCAGAGTTCTCGTGTCATGGTCCCGGCACCGATTGCTTCACTAACAGCTCAACAAGCTATAGGTAGGGGTCTGGCAGATAGAAGGGGAGGTTAGGCCGTTAGAGGTGGAGGCTAGCCAACTAAGGCCCGTCCTAGGAACGTAGTTTAGAATGGTGTAGCCCCACCCCAATTTTATGCTCTTCCAACGAGGCTCGAGGATGAGTCATCTGACGTTTTCATCACAGGTATTGTTCCAATTTGCCATAGAGATACTTCAGTTCTATTTGATCTGGGCTCTACTTATTCCTATGTGTCATCCTATTTTCCTTCATATCTGGTTGTGCCTCGTGATTCTTTGAGTGCTCATTTGTATTGTTCCCTGTTTTCTTGTGAAAGTGGGCTTCGACGTGTGACGGCTATTTTAAATGGGTATTAAAAGAGAAGATTCGCCACCTACTAATTTTGAGGTGCGTTAGGGCACCTATTTGCAAGTGACTTTGTTTTAACTAGTCCGTCACCAAGGATCAGGTAAGGGCTCAAATTCCTCGGAGAGAAGGTGTTAGGCATTCTACGAGGTCCACAACTGTGGGTCTCGGTCGAACTTTAATCTATGTGGATTATGTAATTAGGCTAAATGATCAAATAGGTTAGAAGTCGGAAAGTCTTATTATAACATATGAAAATAGGTACAAGTATCAATATGACTACAAGGATTCAATTACGTTGGTTTATACTAAATGGATAAGTGTGGATATCAAATCTATAAAGGAAGGGGGTCCTATGTTTTTTAGCCTAAAGGATCACCCCGTGCAACATCAATAATACTTCGCAACTTTCTTTAGGTAGGAGTTGCTCATATTATTCAGCGGGCATAGACTATCATCTCTTGCTACTCGATTTCTATGTTGAAGTTGTTTACCCAAAAGTGTTCTAATTCAATTCTAGGTCGTACCCTATATGTTCACTACCCGTCCCATACTTATGATCCATGAGGCTTTGGACCTCTATTTGGGTGGTTCTAGACTTACTTAGGATGCTCAAAATTATTAAAAAAAATAGGTGACATTCAAAATAGGTAGGACTGCACATAATTGCAATGAAAAGCTCAAATTAGCTTCCACACATAAGTAAAAAAGAACGCGATCAGTCACAAATTTCTTAGATTAGGCAATACATGATGTTAATCGTTAAGTCCTATAGGCAGGATTTCTATGTGATTCTAATTTCATGTATTATATAAGTAGCACACAGGAAGGTTAAAACATTGCAAGTCCTATAGGCATGATTTGTAACTGTTGGTAAGGCAATAAAGCGATACGAGTGACCATATTACTAATGCTGATTTTATAAGCGTGCATCTCAAGTAGACATTAATGTCCTATAGGCATGGTTCCTAATAATTGTAGGATTAGGTAGTGATACAGCTTTGATGGTCTAGTATTAACGACGTTGACTTCATAAATAGTCTTATGTGCGCAACAACATCCTATAGGCAGGATTTCTAACAATTGATAATTAAGTTGATTTTATAATACTTTATTCCTATAGACATGCTATCTAAGCGGGGCAAAAGCAATTTGACCAATTGGTTATTTGAAATCCTATAAACATGGTATCTAGATTAGTAAGGCATGTGCTATTACATCCTATAGGCATGTTGTCTAAGTGTGCACAGTAGTAGACGTGAAAAGAGGTATAGAAAATACTTAAACAAACATGTTTTGACAAGTTAAGTGAGGTGTGTACGCGTGACTCCTACAGGCATTCTTTCTACACATGAAACTAAAAGCAAGTAAAGCAAATAGCAAATAGACCACATATATCTTATAGGCATGTTTTCTACCCATTCACATGAGAATTAGAGTACCAGATCCAAGCACACCGAAAACGTGAGAGTGTATCAATTGCACAACTTAGGGCCACACATGAACTTGTACCATGCTTAGATGGAGGAACCATACATGGCAACCAACTGGCAACTCTAAAGTCTATTAACAGTGATACCTCATAGGGACACAATTACATAAAAATATCATCACTTTTTAGAAGTTAAGGGAACAAGATTGGTCAAACAAGAGGGCTTGAACATGCAAACTAGGTGGACAACTTTAACATAGCATGTTTGACATAGAAAACTAACACCATATTGAGCAATCATTCAACAAAGGAAAGGGTGTAGCACGCTAAAACACAGTCACTCATTAGGAGGGCTTAAGAAGCAGGTCTATTGAGTTAACAGGGTAAACATACATACATATGCTAAGTTTCCATAAATCAAGTTTAGCATGAGATATTAGTTAGCATTAGTCAGAAAGACATTAGAAAAGTGAGCCTTATTCATAGTATTATAGCCAGAGGGTTAGCAATTTCACATGAAGATTTCTAACATGCGAGCCTAACTTGATCACAAGCAGTACAACAACAACCTAGTAGTATGGTCTACAACATACCATAATAGTGCCAAAACTCATGAGAATATATATCACTTAAGAGGAATAGGACTGGCAAGCTTAACCACTCATACCAATTATCTAGACATGAGAGAAGCTAACATAGAAATTTGCCCTAGAAGCAATTCTAAAGACATAAGATTAACTAATCAAACATATATTAGAATTTAAATGGTATGGAAACATGCCTTAGCAAATCAATACTGCCTCAAAAACTTATCATGTTGGTCCAGAATAACTCAACAACATCTGAAACACAGGCATAGAGATCCAGGACAAGGTGGGGAACACACATTAGTTTAGTAGCATTTAAGAAGACTGGAATACATTCCCATAATGAAAGCATATTACATATGCTGAAGCCTAATGAATTCAACTACTAGAGAACATGGAACTGCAGGGCATTGTTAAGACAATATAGTTAGAGTAAAGAATACACCAACACAGTACCAGGGATCCATGAATAAAGTCTAAACAATATTGGCACATAGAACACACATGTCGTAGACAAACAGAAAGGTAGATAGCTAAAATATAAGAGTCAAGGACACAAACCAGTAGCAAAGTTTAACAAGCAAAAGAGTGAGGAATTTAGAATATTGGTAGTGATTCAATAGCAGCAATTGAAAGAAGACAATGGATTGCACATCCCTTATGCTTAAGAGTTGACAAGAGCTTCGAGAAGGGCTCCGTTAAGTGCTTGCACTAGAGGAGGTCGTTTTAATAGTATAATGCCCTTGGTTTTCAGCCAACCAAGAATTCAATAATTTCATAAAATATTCGAGTGTATCGGAATAAATAAACGAGTGAAGAAGAGAATAATGCAAATAATAGTAGTAATAATCTGGTCCCTCCAAAGGGGAAACTAGGGAAGGGTTATATAGTGGTAGAATCAGGCGAGTAAACATGGAAAACAATTAATCAAACACAAAATAAGGAAAGAAAATCACATGCAATCGATAATAGAACCAGTAAAGGAAAAATTGAAATTTCAAACCCTAGTTCAATGGAAAATCAAAGATTGGCTGAGGATCTTGGTAAATCGGACCCTTACAACCCGGTGGTGAGTGTATATATACAAAATCCCATCTAAGTCTTGAAGATTAAGGACATTAGTTCATAACTCAAGGCCTGGTGCTTTCCACAAATAGGCAACTACCAGGTGATGCCAAAATCGTGCAAGTAACATGATGATAGAACACTTAAGGTAAGGGAGACATGGATTGATTCAATTTTGGGGTAGGAATCAGAGAGAGTTAAGGGAGGCGGCTATTAGGGTTTCAGAGAAGAAAGAAGAAGAGGATTGAGAGTTTTATGGGGCGGCGACTTAAGGGAAACGGGTTAGGATTTCGGGGGTTTGGTTAATTAAAAGTGGAGGGGTAATTGTGGGTCGTTGATCTTGAGAGATCAACGACTAGGATTGTAGCGGGTCATTTTAATGTGTTCTGGCTGGATTTGGGCGAGGGGTTATCTGGTTTGGGCCAAAGGAGGTTCGACTTAGAGGTTTTGGTCATTATGGCCATTAAATTGGTCCAGATTTGACTCCAAATTAAGCTACAAATTAAATACATGAAAAAATTATAAAAATATTCATAAAAAGTAATTAACAAAATAATAAAAATATTTTTTGTGTAGTAAGATGCCTGCAAATAATAATTTAATATTATAAAATATAAAATGTTATTTGGGTGCAAATAATGTGATAGGATGTAATTGTGCACAGCATATAGGCTATTATTGCAAAATTGTGTAAATAGCTTAAATATACAAATATGCTTTATATAAAATAAAATAAAATATTCTAAAACATATATGTTGATGAAAATAATAGCTTTGGGTAATTAAATCATCACAAAATAATTTAATGGGTAATTTATAAATATTCAAGTAATTTAAATGCAAGAAAATTAATATTAAAGCTCTAACAATTATGGAAAATAACAAAAATACTTGTATAAATCTTGTAAAGTAAGTAATGATACAAAATGACATTTTAAAAGTATATATACTATTTAAAAAATATGATGGCACAATCGGGTATCAACAGCTGCCTCTCTTTACCCGGGAATAATGAAAGAGTTGTTGGGTAAAGAAAATAATGACCAATTTTATCCGAATTGAGTGAGCATGATGTATTTTGAAAAATAGGGGCCGAACCCTAGTTCTTGAGTTGCCTACATATCCCTGGTGTTACGGGAATTAGGTCGTGTGTAGTTTTAGATCCAACGACAAACGAAACTGATGGAGTTGTTATAAGAGTGGTCGTATGTTTCAAAAAGGTTCTTTTGGACAGGATAGTGTCCTAGGTAACATACACTTAGGTTGGGTCATGAATGTGAATTTGGAAGTTACGGGTGTACTACAAGGAAAACATTTGAACGGTTATAGAGTAAAGGCATTCAATTACTGGTCGTCGGTTATGTTTAAGGTAGTCAAAGGATGTGAACATTGTGAACAAAAACCGAAGCGAGGATTGCTCCTGTTTGTAGAATGGTTACCTCCCGAGTTACCTGAAAAACTTAAAACACGGTGCATGCGAGTGTATATAGGTTATTGCGAAAATTTAAACATGATGAAAATTCCCTTCGGACCATGAGGGTTGTCTTAGGATGATGAGGATGATGTCGTTAGACCATGACATCCTGGGCCATGAAGAGTATGGTAAGGGATTCCCAGGCCATGGAATGGTATCCTCGGGCCATAGATGGTGCCTCTGGACTATGATGCGTTTGAATGATGATGTGCAATTTTGAGAGATCCTCAGGCCATGGAATGGTGTCTTTAAGCTATGAGGATGGTGCCTTTGGACTATGACGCCTTCAGACAATATGGCGATGTTTTAGCCCATGAAATTCAAATATGTAGCGATATCGATTGTTTGATATAGAAAATAGGTGATTCTTAGCCATATGCGAGGACAATATAAGACAAGGATTAGTTTTGTATGAGATAAAGACAGTGCTTAGCCCTATACCAAGAAGAATGTTGTGCTTTTCCTTGTACAGTATAGCAGAGACAGTGTTTAGTCTCATGAAAAGAGAGGCAATGTTTAGCTTTATACAATAATGGTTGCAATGCATAGCCTCATGCAAGGAATGGAGACAGTACTTAGTCTCATGAAAAGAAAGTCAGTGTTTAGCCTTATGCAAGGTGAGGGCAGTGTTTATCCCTATGCAAAGAGTGGAGACAATGCTTAGTCTCATACAAGGAGAAATAATGTTTAGCCTTATGCAATAGTGATGACAGTGTTTAGCCATATGCAAAGAGTGGAGACAATGCTTAATCTCATGCAAGGAGAGGCTATTTTTAGACTTATGCAATGGCGAGGGTAGTGTTTATCCCTATGCAAAGAGTGGAGACAATTTTTAGTCTCATGCAAGAAGAGGAAACGTTTAGCCTTATACAATGGTAAGGGCAGTGTTTAGCCCTATGCAAAGAGTGGAGACAATACTTAGTCTCATGCAAAGAGAGGCAATGTTTAGCCTTATGTAATGGTGAGGGAAGTGTTTAGCCCTATGCAAAGAGTGGAGACAATGCTTAGTCTCATGCAAGGAAAGGAGACAGTGCTTAGGCTCTGGCAAGGAAAGGCAATGCTTAGCCTTATGCAATAATGGAGGCAATGCTTAGCCTCATACAAAAAATGGAGGCAGTGTTTAGTCTCATGCAAAGAAAGACAGTGTTTAGCCTTATGCAAGGTGAGGGCAGTGTTTAGCCCTATGCGAGAAAAAAAAATGACTAAGTGCGAGAGGATAGAGCATTTCTTAGCTTGATGTGTTTTCGTTTGGCAATTCTTGTTGTTGGTAGTGATTCTGTTATGTGTATATATTTATGGACATTCCTGTTATGTTTTTTGTGCCTGCATCCAAAGAAAATTGATGAGTTTTACGGGGGACAGTTGGTTCGTGCTCTCGATTTCCTTGCTTTGCCTTTTGCCTTGAGGCCCTGCTTGAGTTACCCTTGGTAACATCTGGCTGCCATAGAAACAAATTTTCGAAAAACATGCATGTATTTGACAAATTATTTTCAGAAATGTAGTTATTTGAAATATGTGATAATGCACGAGATCAAATAATTTAGATGAACTGGTGACTGTGATGCATTTTGAGACGTTGCGACCTCCTTGCTTCAGAATCTTGAGGGTCCTCCTCAATATTCTGCCCTAGTTTAAATGTATACTTCTGGCAACACATTCCTTGGCGGTTCCAAACGTGATGAGATCGGTAAACTCAAGAGCTTGTTCCAATTTCTGACCATGAAGATTTTTTTATGATGTGACCGAACCCATAGGACTGCATACATATCCCCTCTTACACTTGAATCAGGTCAAGCGTAGTTCAGTTACATCAAATAGAAAGTGCAAACAATCTTAAATATAGTATATCTTGATTGCGCCTGAATTAATAGGTTTTGGGCAAATCTCTCTGTCCATTTCTGCGAGTATAAGTGCTCCTCATGTCAATAGCCGGTGAACCGTGTAAGGGCCCTTCCAGTCGGGTGAGAATTTTTCCTTTTCTTCATCCTGATGTGGGAATATTCGCTTCAACACCAATTACCCCGGTGTGAATTTCGTTGACTTGACCTTTTTGTTTAAAGATCTTGACATCCTGTTCTAGTAGAGTTGGTTGTGACATACCACATTCATTCTTTTTTCATCAATGAGAGCTAATTGTTCATACCGGCTTCGTATCTATTCTGCATCACTGATCTTGGCAACTTGTATGATTTTTAAAGAAGGAATTTCCACTTTGGTGGGAATAACGGTGTCAATACCATAAACTAGTAGGTAGGGATTGCCCCAGTTGATGCGCGAACTGTGGTGCGATACCCAAGTAAAGCAAATGGTAGCTTCACGTGCCATTGTTTGTAATTGTCCTCCATTTTCCTCAATATTTTCTTGATGTTCTTGTTGGTGGCTTCTACGAGCCTGTTCATTTGCGGTATGTATGATGTGGAGTTCCTTTGCTTGTTCTTGGATGTTTCACACATGGCTTTCATCAAATCGCTTTTGAGATTGGCGGTATTGTCAGTAATGATTGAGTCTGGTGCTTCAAATCGACAAACAATGCGGTCCCGAACAAAATCCGTTACAACCTTCTTAGTTACAGCTTTATAAGATGCAGCTTCAACCCATTTTGTGAAGTTGTCTATGGCTATCAGAATGAACCTATGCCCATTTGAAGCAGCAGGTCGATTGATCCGATGACATCCATACCCCAAGCGGAGAAAGTTTAGGGTGAACTTGTTACATTGAGTTCATTAGGTGGTACTTGTATCATGTCAACATGTATCTGGCATTGGCGACACTTTTGAACATACTTGATGCAGCCTGTTTCCATAGTAATCCAGAAATACCCTGCTCTTAGTATCTTTTTGGCTAAAATGAAACCATTCATGTGCGGTCCGCAGGTTCCGGCATGTATTTCCTCGATGGCGAGTCCAAAAGCGAAATAACCCAGTAACACCTGGGCCTTCAGCAAGCTCACTTTTCACACAAACAGAATACCCAGATGCAAGTATACCGCAAACGTGAGAGTGTATCAATTGCACAACTTGGGGCCACACATGAACTTGTACCATGCTTAGATGGAGGAAACATACATGGCAACCAATTGACAACTCTAAAGTCTATTAACAGTGATACCTCATAGGCGCACGATTACATAAAAATATCATCAATTTTTAGAAGCTAAGGGAACAAGATTGGTCAAACAAGAGGCTTGAACATGCTAACTAGGTGGACAGCTTTAACATAGCATGCTTGACATAGAAAGCTAACACCATATTGAGCAATCATTCAACAAAGGAAAGGGTGTAGCATGCTAAAACACAGTCACACATTAGGAGGGCTTAAGAAGCAGGTCTATTGAGTTAACAGGGTAAACACACATACACATGCTAAGTTTCCACATATCAAGTTTAGCACGAGATATTAGTCAGAATTTGTCGGAAAGACTTTAGACAAGTGAGACTTATTAATAGTATTACAGCTAGAGGGATAGCAATTTCACAGGAAGATTTCTAACATGGGAGCCTAACATGATCACAAGCAGTACGACAACAACCTAGTAGCATGGTCTACAACAAACCACAACAGTGCCAAAACTAATGAGAATATATATCACTTAAGAGGAATAGGACATGCAATGTCACAACCCAATTTCATTACAGGTCATGATGGCGAACTCACATTTTACTTTACCAAAACAATTCCAACATTTTCTAAATTTAAATGTAAAACAAGTGATATTTATCAACATAAAAAGATAATTATACAACCCAATAGAATAGTCTACCAATGTGTGTGACAAGACCTGGTGTTACAAGTATATGGGCATCTAGTAGAATATACAAAAGAATACGTCTACGCTACTGTTTGAAAAGGAATAGATAGACAAAAATAAAAGAGACTCTATCATGCTGCTGAACATTATAGGAAGGGAGCAGCTCATCGTGGAATCTCGGCCAACTATCAAGAATGCGCACCAGACGGGTAACCAGATGTACCTGCCTCAGAACTTGTACAATTAAGTACAGAAGCGTAGTATGAGTACATAAACAATATGTACATAGTAAGTATCTAGTCTAGCCTCGAATAAGTAGTGCAAGGGGTCGACTTGACACCTACTAGGGTCAATAATATGATAAAATGAGGTTCAATAGTTCAGTTCACAATGTATGTAGACATGTGATTTTTGACTCTCCCCAAGATTTTTTTATATTAGCGTAAAATATTTAATTTAGGCATAATATAGATATTTTAAGTAATTTTGACTCTTTTACTTTATTTTATTACAAGAAAACAAAAAATCACAAAAATAGGTTCATTAATGTTTTGTAGTCATTTTTAATCTAAAACAAATATATATACAACAATAGTATCGTATTTTTATTTTAATATGATATTTGAAAATACCAAAAATAGATTTGTTTTAATGGTTAGTTTTATTTTATTAATTATTAGAAAATAGTAGGATTAATTAATAAATGGGCCCGTATTTTTAATCTCGTTCGCAGGGAAAGAATAGAACTTGGGCTCGAGCAACCCATTTTAGACCTAATTTTGGACCCAACCCATAATTGTCAAGCCCATAATTCTTAGGCCCCTACCCCTTAACCTAAAAACCCTACAACTATCTAAGCCTAGACTCTACACTATAAAAGAGACCTAAGACTAAAATAAAAGGGTGAAGAAAAAGGCTGGAACGCTTGAAAAAGAGAAAGCTACGCCTCAAGAACAATACGTCGTCTTCTCAAAGCGACATCTCCTTTCTTTTTCGAACCAGCAGCAACCAAGAAAAGACCCCCTCCCCCCCCCCCCCCAGCGTGGAGTTTTCTTCAGTGTTCGAAACCTACTGAATCTTGTTCATCTCTAACCTTCAGACATTAACGATACCCTCCACACCCAAAAACACCCATTTTTGTTTTAGCCATCCCTACTTCTGCATCAGCGACCCACGACCTCTTCCCTAGACCATGCCGGCGACCATGCTCGCCTTCATCTCCGTCTCAAACGCCGGAGATTTGATACTTGTGAATGCCATTCAGATTTGAACAGAAATGCATAGCTCCGACGACCATCCATTAAATCCTACGAGCTCAGTTAAAATCGGCGAAGGCTACTGCTCTTCTGTTTCCATCGTTTGTTTCCCTTCTCTGTTACTGCTGCGCCGGAAGGTGACAGATCCGGCAAGAGTCCGGCGAGTTTTGAGTCTGGATCGTAGTTCCGTTCGAGGTTTCCGACGAAGCTTTTGGTCCTATGGTTCAAGGACATCGTTTGAATGAACTTTGAAGAAATTCACGTTGGAGTTCCATGTTGTTGCTGAAATTTGAACTTGACTTGTAATGGTTTGCAAATTGAACTACTTTAGGAAATATTGCTTCGTGAATATTCGTGAATTCGAACAAAATTCGACTTGAAGAAAGCTTCAAAGAAGGTCCAATTCTTCAGCTTTTATTTTATTTTATTACCATGTTTTATGGATATAAATTGTTGTTTTTTGTGAAATCTATTTCATTGAACTGTACCATCTTTCTGTTTATAAAGTTACTGCTATAGACCTTAGTCCTTATCGGAAGATCACGTTTCCTAGTTAATTGGTTTAATCTTTTGACAGAAGATCATTTATTGTCTTTCTTTTTTTGGTAAATTAACTTGATAGGAGATTATTTGGATGAGCTTCTCTTTTCTTTTGTTGCATCTTGTCTTTTCTTTTTGTTAGAATAATCGCTAGTGTGCTGTGGGTGCTATTAATTAAATCATGGTGATTGTGGACATGTTCGCGTGACATAATTGCGGTTACTAAAAAATGAATCTTGTAGTTGCTTTAGACACGCTATTTAATAATTTACCTTCCTAAACTCGGGTGCGCATTTATGTGACCCAAATCTCAACAATGTTAAAATATGTCGAAGACCGCGGGTGCATTTATGTGACGTGGTTCGAGACGTATTTTAATAATGTTACAATCTTCTTAAAAAAGAGTAACAACGGTTAAAAGTTAAAATTTGCGCATAAGTTCATAATTGTATTAAAATCAAGTAAATAGGCCCAATTATAATAGTTAAGCGACCGTGCTAGAACCATGGAACTCGGGAATGCCTAACACCTTCTCCTGGGTTAACATAATTCCTTACTCGTATTTCTGATTTGCGGACTGTTAAATAGATTCAATCTTTTCCTCGATTCGGGATTGGAACCGGTGACTTGGGACACCATAAATCTCCCAAGTGGCAACTCTGAATCTTTTAACAATAAATCTCGTTTTGATTGTTCTTTAATTGGAAAAACTCCCTTATATACCCTTTCGGGGTATAGGAAAAAAAGAGGTGTGACAATGTACATAGATAAAAGCAAGTTGAAATAAGAAATAATACCGAAAACCTTCTCATCAATTAATACGTCTAGGAATTTCCTTCTTATAAAGCATGTCGTCTTTCAAACAATAAATCATACGGATTATAAGAGGTCTCGGTTCCATTATCACACAATTTTCGCCGAGGATGTTCGGCCCGATCCAATATAAAATAAACTGTGCATTGCCGAGGGTCGAACGACCCGAACTATATATATATATATATATATATATATATATATATATATACACAATTACCAATCTGCCGAGGTGAACGGCCCGCTCCCATGAGAGTAGTGGAAACAATCACCCCACTCGCGGAATATACTTGCGACGTGATTAAGTATAAATACAACTTAAATGCTTCTTTAATTCTTTTCAAAATAATTATTTACTTGGAACCCTTGAAATCATAACCTTCTCAACGAGGTTTCAATCAATGTAACTCCGGAATTTATAATCGTATAACATTACCCACAAAGCATGGCGTAAACCTAGAACTACCTAGACATAACAGGAATAGTAGCCACGTACGGTCTCTCGTCACTTCGTGCATACGTGGCCCCCCACAATCAAATCATGTATTAATTAGGTTCACCTATGGGGAGATTTCCCTCTTGCAAGGTTAGAAAAGAGACTTACCTCGCTTCACGGCCTACTTTCCGGTCCAAGCTTAAGACCAAACCCTCAATTTGGTGCCAAACACTCCAAAACTATCCAAATAGCATAGAAACTAATCAATATAGGCTTACAAGTTCATATCCCAACCACTAGGGTGATTCCCTAATCCAAATTACAAGATTCCTAAAATTCGACCCCTGGCCCACATGCCCGGATCTCGGAAATTTTTGAAAAAAGTTGTTACGCATAGCCTAAGGATCAAGAATATATCATTTTTGCTCCATTTCATAACAAATTTCGTGGTTAAATCTTATTTTTATCAAAACCTACTCAAATATCATGATTTTCACTAATTTTTATGTGTTAATCTACCCAAAATCCAAGTATTAAACTCACATTAAGTAGAATAACTTACCTCACAAGGCTATGTTGAAATCCCCTCTTTGAAAGCTCCCAAATCGCCCAGGTGTAGAAGTGAAATGAAATAAATGGCCTAGGTCCCATTTTTAAAAGTTGTGTCCAAGCCTCAGATGTCGCATTTGCGACATCAGGCTCACAAATGCGAAGTCGCAATTGGGACAAAATGTTCGCAAATGCAAATTGAGCATTCCTCTGCCTTGATCGCAAATGCGATAGAGGGGTCATAAATGCGGACCCAACTGTGTTCGCAAATGCGAAGAGAACGTCGCAAATGCGACCACTGGCCTAGCCAGGCTTCATCACAAATGCGATGCTTACCTCGCAAATGTCGGTTCGTAAATGTGAACAATTTCCTCGCATTTGTGAGAACTGCAACCTTGCCCAGAAATACCAGAAAACTAGGGTGTTTTTCACCCCCAACCTATGTCCGAAACTCACCCGAGCCCTTGGGGCTCCACTCCGAATACTTACACAAATCCAACAACTTTGTACAAACTTGCTCAAGCGATCAAATCGCCGAAATATCATTTAAAAACATCGGATTCAACACCAAAACGCAACAAATCCTTAAGAACATTCAAAATCCTATTTTTACAACTGGACATCCGAATCACGTCAAATCAGTCTTGTTTCTCAACAAATTTCACATAAAAGACTTAAATATTACATTGGACCTGTACCGGGCTCCAAAACCAACATACGGGCCCAATACAAACATGATCAAAAATTATCCATTTTCTTTAAATCCTTAGAATTTCAGTTTAATAATTTTTAACAAAAATTCATTACTCGGGCTAGGGACCTCGTAGTTCGATTCTGGGCATACGCCCAGGTCCTATATTTTTCTACGGACCCTTCGGGACCGTCAAAACACAAGTCTGAGTCCGTTTACTAAACATTTTGACCAAAGTAAAACTTAGCCTTTTAAGCAAATCTTAGGGAATCAAGTGTACCTATTTCAACCCAAACTCTTCCAAATCCTAAACCAACCATCCCCGCAAGTCGTAAATCAGTTAAAGCAAGTGCGGGAAGTCTTATTTAGGGGGATGGGGTTCTAGAAAGCAAAACGACCAATCGGGTCATCACATTCTCCACCTCTTAAACAAATGTTCGTCCTCGAACGGACATAGAAAGTATTTGAGCTATGAAAAATATGGGGATATCTGCTCAGCATGTCCTCCTCGGACTCCCAGGTCACCTCCTTGACTGGTTGGCCCCTGCACTTGACATTTACCGCGAAAATCCTCTTGGATATCAACTGTCTACCTATCAATAATGGCAATTGGCTCCTCCTCATAACCCAGACTCTTATCCCTCTAAACAGTACTGAAGTCTAACACATGAGACAAGTCAGCGGGATACCTCCGAAGCATAGACACGTGAAAAACTGGGTGAACTCCCGATAGGCTGGGGGGTAAGGCAAGCTCATAAGCAACCTTCCCAACTCGACTCAACATCTCAAATGGGCCAATAAACCTTGGGCTCAACTTGCCCTTCTTCCCCAATCTCTTGATACACTTTGTTGGCGAAACTTTCAAGAGGACCTTCTCGCCAACCATGAATGATACATCACGTGCCTTTTGATCCGCGTAACTCTTCTATCTGGACTGAGCTGTGCGAAGTCTTTTCTGAATCAACTTTACCTTCTCTAAGACATCTCTCACCAAATCTGTACCATACAACTTAGCCTCTTCGGGCTCAAACCACCCGATAGGAGAACGACATTGCCAACATATAAAGCCTCAAATAAGGCCATCTCGATGTTGGATTGGTAATTACTGTTGTAAGAAAACTCAGCCAAAGGCAAGAACTGATCCCATTGTCTTCCAATCACACATGCTCTAAGCATGTCCTCCAAAATCTGAACTATCCATTCTGATTGTCCGTCGATCTGAGGATGAAATGTTGTGCTGAGCTCCACACAGGTCCCCAACTCACTCTGAATGGCTCTCCAAAAATGGGAAGTAAACTGAGGGCGTCTATCTGATATGAAGGAAACAGGAGCACCATGCAATCGGACTATCTCCCAAATGTAAATCTGAGCCAACCTCTCCGAAGTGTAAGTAGTCACAACCAGAATAAAGCGTGCTGACTTGGTCAACCGGTCAACAATGACCCACACTGCATCAAACTTCCGTAAGGTCCGGGGCAACCACTATGAAATCAATAGTAATGCACTCCCACTTCCACTCAGGTATAAGCATCTACTGTAGTAGGCCATCTGACCTCAGGTGTTCATACTTAACCTACTAGCAATTCAAATACCTAGCCACATACTCCACTACGTCTTTCTTCATTCGCCGCCACCAATAATGCTGCCTCAAGTCATGATATATCTTTGTAGCACCTGGATGAATGGAATACCATGAACTGTGTGCCTCCTCTAGGATCCTCTCCCTCAGGCCATCAACATTAAGAACACATAGGCAACCCTGGAGTCGCAGAACACCATCTTCGCCAATAAAAACCTCCTTGGCACTACCTTGTAGTACCATCTCTCTAAGAACTGCCAAATGTGGATCATCAAACTACCTGGCCTTGATCTGCCCTAATAATGATGATTGAGCAACATCACACACAAAGACTCGGCTGGGCTTTGAAATATCCAACCTCACAAGTTTGTTAGCCAAGGACTGAATGTCCAAAGCTAGTAGCCTCTCCTCTGTTGGAAAGAATGTCAAGCTACCCATACTCTTTGCTTTCCTGCATAAGGTATCCACGTCCCATTTGCCTTGCCCGGAAGATAAAGAATGGTGATGTCATAATCCTTCAGTAACTCAAACCATCTACGCTACCTCAAATTGAGATCCCTCTACTTGAACAAATGTTGTAAGCTGCGATGATCAATATACACCTCACATGACACCCCATACAGATAATGCCTCCATATCTTAGGAGCATGAACAATCACAACCATCTCTAAATTGTGCACAGGATAATTCTTCTCATGAAACTTCAGCTGGCGCAAAGCATATACAATAACTCGCCCTCTCCTACATCAATACCCAACCCAAGCCAACGCGTGATGCGTCGTAATACACAGTATACATCCCCGAACCGGAAGGTAACACTAGTACTGGTGTTGTAGTCAAAGTTGTCTTGAGCTTCTAAAAGCTAGCCTCATAATCATCGGACCAATGGAAAGGAGCACCCTTCTAGGTCAATCAAGTTATAGGTGATGCAATAGATGAAAACCCTTGCACGAATCGATGGTAATAACCTGCTAATCCCAGGAAACTTCTGATCTCGGTCACTAAAGTAGGACGTGGCTCTGAACTACCTCAATCTTCTTGGGATCCACCTTAATACCCTCTCATGACACCATATGCCCCAAGAATGCCACTGACTCTAGCCAAAACTCACACTTGGAGAACTTAGCATATAGCTTTTGCTCTCGCAAGGTCTGAAGCACTATTCTCAAATGCTGCTCGTGCTCCCCCAGGTTACGTGAGTATATACTCAACAAAAAAAAACTTCAACAAAAACATGTTGTAGTTTTATAAATACAGAACACAATAATTCTTAAGTTCATCAAAAACAATACAAAAACTGCAGACAAAACATACTTTATTTTTACAAAACACAAAACAAAGCTCCAGCTCATTGAATACTGAAGTTAAGCAATTACAGAACAAAAATTTTAGCCAAAACATGTTGTAGTTATAAAAATACAGAACACAACATCAACTCCAATAATGCTGAACTTCATAAAAAACAAAACAAAAACTGCAGACAAAACATACTTTACTTTTACAAAACACAAAACAAAACTTCAGCTCCTAGAATTAAGTTATCCTTAGAGTATTATAAACTTCACACTTTAATAGCATCATCTATTTGAGCCTTAAAATATTTAAAAATTTCAGTGATTGTAGGTTTTACTTTAACAATCACTGAAAAATATATATAATTTTTATCAAAAATGCAAGCACAATTCAAAAAAAAAACAAAAAATTCTTAACATAAAAGTAAAACCTCTAAAACTAATGTACCAATCAAAGTGAACCTTGGGAAACTATTTTAGCACAACTAAAAAAGGAAACGATTCAACTAAGATTACTATCACAAAAAATACAAAAATTAAATCATAAAACCAATCCTAAATTAAAATCTCATACAAAGTTAATGCAATGTACAAAAGCAACAATTAGAATTGTACATGTGATTATACTTAATGTTGTAGGGGAAGAAACAGTGGCAAAATCAAGCAGAATGCAATGCCGAAAACCGTTTTATCACGACCCAAACCCCGATCCGGTCATGATGGCACCTTTTGTGAAGACAAGGCCAGCCAACTAACCCATTTGCCGTTTCAAAATAGTTAAATATTAATAAACAGTTTAAGTATGAACAAATAACCACAAACTAAGCAAAAGATTTTTATAATGTGCGGAAAACAACCCAAAACCTAGCCCGATACCGGGGTGTCAGAAGTCTCGAGCATCTATTAGAGTTTAAATACAACTACAAGGTTTGAAATATAAAACAGGACTGATGAACGAAAAGGGAGAAAAGCGGTGCTACAAACGCTGGCAGCCACCTCGCTAAACTCCGATAACCCTGCCTCTGATCAGCCAAAACCCGCTACCGGGTGTACAAATACCTGCATCTGCATACAAGGTGCAGGGAGTAAAGTGAGTACTCCAACTCAATGAGTAATAAAGTTAAATAACAATTGAGCAGTCAGAAATCACGTAAAGCAAATCAGCATGCTGTATAGAAGTAGCGTAAAACCTTTTAAGAAAAAGCGATGAAGCTGTGAAATCTTTAGAAACATCTCAACTTAGTTTAAACCTTTTCTGAAAATGACTTTTTCAATAGTTACGCAAATGAATGCAAAACAATTAGTGTCGATAAGCACAGAAAATTCGCCCCTCGGGCACAAATACCACAGTATAACAGGTAAAATGACAAGTAAATATGAAATATGAACACATAAAGGTTTGCCCCTCGGGCAATCTCTCCGAACAGTACCAGCCCCTCGGGCTCACTCTAAGAATAATATCAGCCCCTCGGGCTCACTCTCAGAATAATATCAGCCCCTCGGGTTCACTCTCAGATCATGATGTGTACCTGCGCTCACTGTGGGGGTGCAGACTCCGGAGGGGCCCCTTACGGCCCAAGTGCTATATCAAGCCATCTTGTGGCATCAAATCTAGGCCCTCGACCTCATATCAGTCAAGCCACCTCGTGGCGTATAAAAGTATCTCAGGCCCTCGGCCTCATATCACTCAATATATCCGCACATATGGCCCTCGGCCTCACTCAGTCCGAAAATCATCACAAGCCCCTTGGGCATTAGCAAAACAGTAGTTCTCAGCCCAACACATCATTTAGAAATATCATTTAAGTTTCAAATATGAATAAAAGTGGCTGAGTTTGTAAAACAGTAGATATCAATAGGGCTAAGTTCAAATAATAAGTCAAAACAATGAGGAAACAATGATAAAAATCCCCGGAGGGTTCAAATAATTGGCATGAAGCCCAAATATGGCAATCAGCCTAAATCACGATGATAACAAACAAGTTTCAGTCAAATATGCGATAAAATCAACAATCGGGACGGAACAATTCACATTCCCCAATAGTAAACGACCCCACGCTCATCATCAAGTGCTTGTCTCACCTCAATATAGCACTACGATGTGCAATCGTGCATCGAATCTAACCAAAAGCAGAACGAATATGTCACAATATGCTAAGGGAACAAAGCCCAAGCGAAAACAATCGAAAAATATCAAAAATCCCGAAATTAGCATAACCTGAGCCCCGGGCCCACTTCTCGAAACTCAGAATTTTTCACATCATTATATTCCTTATCTCCCCACGAGTTCATACATACCAAAAGTTCTCAAATCCGACCCCAAATGGTCCTCCAAATCCCAAATCAAAAGTCCAATTTCTCAAGCCCTAGTTCTTCAATTTTAGGCTTAGTTCCATGAATTTCTATGTGGATTTCACAATAATAATCGAGTATTGAGTACAACAATCTTACCTCTAGGTGATTCCCCTTGAATCCCTCTTCAATTTCCTTCAACAAGCTCACAAGATGATCAACAATGGGGGAAATGAGCCCCAAAATCGCGGATGAAATGACTTAAAACAATCGGCCCGGGTATGACCCTTCCTTTTTCGCGAACGCGGTCAACCTCTCGCGAACGCATAACACAAAATTGTGTTGACCAACTTTTACTCTTCGCGAACGCGACATGGAAGATGCGAATGCGATGCTTTACACAGCCCACTCATCGCTAATGCGTCCTCAACCTCGCGAACGCGGTGCATCACTTCGCCAACCTACCCGAACGCGACCCAGTCTCACACGAACGCGATGCCTACCGGTCCAGCCCTCCGCGAACGCGAAGTCTCTCTTGCGAACATGAAGGCTAATCTCCTGGCCTTCCTCAATCCTTCTTCGCGAACGCGAGACTCCACTCGCGAATGCGAAGAGATAAATCTCTGCAACAGCTGAGTAGAGTTTTCTGCAATTTCCAAACTTTAAAATGATCTGAATGACCACCCGAAACTTATCCGAGACCCCCGGGACCTCAACCAAAAGCACCAACACATCCTAAAACCTCATTCAAACTTGTTCCAATCATCAAAACACCTCAAACAACACCCAATCCATCAATTCACATTGAATTCAAGCCTAAATTTTCTAAAAACTTCCAAAATATGCTTTAGATAAAAAATGCAACCAAACCACGTCCGAATGACCTGAAATTTTGCACACACATCACAAATGACATAACGAAGCTACTGCAACTCTCAGAATTCCATTCCGACTCCCGGATCAAAATCTCTCCAACCAACCGGAAATCGCCAAAATCTCAACTTCGTCAATTCAAGCCTAGTTCTACTCCGGACCTCCAAAACCAAATTCCGATCACGCTCCTAAGTCATACATCACCCAACGAAGCTAACCAAATCATAGAAATTTTGTTCCGAGCTCATATACAAATAAGTCAACTCTTGGTCGAACCTTTCAAATTCAAAGCTTTCATCTGAGAATGTTCTTTCAAATTCATTCCGATTTTCCTGAAAACCAAAACCAGCGATCTACATCAGTCATAATACGTTACACAAGGCAAGTCATGCCCGAGAATTGGTGATCAAAGTGCAAAAGCTAAAAACGACCGCTCGGGTCGTTACATCCTCCCCCACTTAAACACACGTTCGTCCTCAAACGTACCCAGAGTTGTTCTAGAAGCCAATCAATAATTGAATAACTTTACCATGAATATACCAGGGGGTGATCCCGCATCACCCTATCTCTTATAGGTCTGATAACACATTGCAACTGAAATTACACAATCCAGTCTGGCCCCTAAGCCATAGAACCACATTTCCACTTCTGAAACCATCAATACGATCAAAACCTCACACCTATACTCTGAATAGACCCGAATCAGTTGTACTAACCCATGCCTATAACCTCGGGAGCAATCCCAAGATATACCACATAACTCAAACACTCATAGCAATAACTTCTATTCACAGCAGCTGTCCACAACAATCAAATACTGGTAGAAATCCTCTTATCAGCCAAAGTCTCATTCCAACACTACCATAGACTGCCAACAATAAATGAAATACGCAGTAAACCATAACCATTTTCTGAGATAACCCATTCATGAAGCCACTTCTCCTCTGACAACTACCATAGCAAATTTCCGAGCCAAACCTCGATATTAACCTTCCAACATGCTGAAATTGAATCTGTTCGTATTCATTAATGATCCCAACGATCTCCTCTAATCCAACACACCACTCTAGTGACATGACACATCAATAGAGGCCTAAGCCATAACTAGCATAATACGCGCACCAATAAGCAACGATCCGAACATAATCAAATCATGAAAATGACTCAAATGAAAGAGTTGTACCTCAAGCTCACCAGTACCACCACAACACAAGGCTGAGAACCTGACTCACATCATAGAATAGAACGCACGAATCTAACCCGCAAGGTCACATCCCATATAGCTTCGTTGCAATGTGCGATCCTATCCAAGCACTGCTCCACATGAGACACCTCAAGTCACTATGCTCGAAATTGACAACCACGCACAATTTAATGTCTGGAACCAAAGCAAATTATTACACCCACAGTGAAACAAGTAACATATACCATGCAAACCCGATAGGACATAACCAATACGTCGTTCACCGAGCAACACCCAATTACTCTTCCCGCTAGACTTCTACTATGAACCCCAATAGAACCGCACCATATGTGCCCATAACCAACAAATCATAACGTCTCGCAACACAGAAAGGCAACTCATAGATCTCCCCGGATCACCAATAGACTCAATAACAGTCGAATCGACACATCCCTCAACAATGTAATTCGGAACCAACCAAGCCGACTCAAGTTAGAACACGCATCCACATCGGCCTACCAACAAACTCTTTATCAAGGAAATCCTGAAGCTATTCCTTCAACTACTATAACTCCTGCTGGTGCCATACGATACGGTGCCCGGCCATAAGAAACACATCCAAAGAGTACCTCACCACCGGAACTGAATCAATATAAGGAGCCTCAGCATTGACACTCGTCATAAGAGCCCAAGTAAGAAAGACAAATCCTTCCCAGCCGTTCGTTGGTTCTTCAGCATGTAAAATTCCTCCAATGGAACATAATCCGCCAAATATCGCCACTTAATCCGTAGCATTTTCCGGTATAGACGCCGTCTTAACGCACTAGTCCCGAATGACACAACACAGAGACAACCAGTCTAAACCCAATATCACTTCCAAAGCTAACATACCAAGCAACAAAAGATCTGCTCGGGTCTCCAAACCTCGATAGTCACTACACAATGCTGACACACGCGACTCACAACCGCAACATAGCCAGAACATGAGGACTCCCAGTCTCCAACTCCATATAGCACACGAATCATCATACCTGATCCCAATTCCGCCGTCCGAACACATACCACACCTCAAATACCAAATCACTCCACGGGAGGTATTCAAATATTCCTCTGTGCCCCCAAGAAAACTTGAATGCTAGTAGTCCATCTAATGAGAAAGTGTCGCAATACTACCGAAGTGCCATCAACTTAAATCACATTGCCCTTTTTCAGAAACATCTACCCTCATAAAATCAGTTCCAATTACCAGTACCATTTCCTTAATCATCTGAGGCTACCCACTGCTTAAGAGTTTCATGAACTTCCTTTCAGAACTGACCGGAACTTTACACATGCAAATCTCAATCCTCACAACATACCGATATACCATACCATCCTAGTATAACATGATAACTTCATCTCCCTTCCGATCCACAGACAACTACAAACTCCACTAGTCAAAACTTTCCATTGTTCCCGTCTAGAAGAAAAATCACTATACATCGCATGCCCATACAAGATATACATCTCCAAACCTCGGTAAAAACCATCAAAAACTCTCCGAGTTCCCTTTGCACAAATCAGACCTGTCAGGATTGAATCCTTCTAACTCGATCAAGCTAAGCAAGCCAACAAAACCTAAGAGCATCGCCACAAAATACCTGAAAGAACTTATTACCTCGAACACACACAAGGAATTAATCATATCCTTACCATACTGATTCGATCTACTATCAAGCTACTCCATTTATCTAAATTCCTTTCTGATTCATCTTCAACTTGATATTCCCTCTTGCTGTAGCACCACAATTCCTCAACCCAGGCTTACCACACGTGATCCAAGCATAAAACCACACTGTCTAAGACCTATAAGCCGCTGAATACTCTCTCAAATATTCCTAGAAACACCACATTCTAGAATACTTTACTTTGCAGAACTTCCTGCGAATCTAAATCCGTTACCTTTACTTTCCTGGTACCGATACATAGAATCCTATAATTAACATAGAAATACCACAAGTTTTGACCTTTTCCAATGAAAACACAGTTTCTAACTGCATATGCAACTTTAGAATACTCAATTGATATATGCAGACTCTTTGAACACATTAGAATCATTCTTGCAAGTCATTCACTCTTATTCATACTGCAATTTACCTGATCAAACGAACCGATCAACCTGTGCCTCATTAGCACTCCGACACCGCAGAATGCGACATCATTCCATTACAACCAAGGAACTTCCTACTCTATGCACCGAGCATCCTTTACCAATAACAACTCAAGACATTCCGTGATTCTTACACACTTATGAAGCATATTATATACCTTGTTAAGAATTTTTACTTTACTCGAGCCATCCTCGGTCTCAATCCCTGTAGGCCATAACTGATTTGCCCGAATGCCTCGAACTGGGACCAACATAGAATATAAAAGTGCAATCAACTAAACAATAGCAGACTCCCCCACTTGGCCCAAAGCCATAGATCAAAACACACTCAATAACTCATAACACATATACTCTATTGCTTCCATAATACCATAGTGAGATTAACTTAGTCCTTCATAAGCTCGTGGAACACAGACCATCTGGTACTTCATATCTTCTACAAATCTTGCATTTCCTCTCGTAACAATTAAACCCACTCTCTTAAGCGACCCAAATTAAATTCACACATATGTTTCACTTGTAAATGGGATCTTCTAACAGACAACATAAGGGTCACACAACTCCAGAACACTTC
Organism: Nicotiana sylvestris; assembly: GCF_000393655.2. Taxonomy (NCBI): domain Eukaryota; kingdom Viridiplantae; phylum Streptophyta; class Magnoliopsida; order Solanales; family Solanaceae; genus Nicotiana; species Nicotiana sylvestris. The sequence goes on along the minus strand of NC_091062.1, from coordinate 103,229,257 downwards.
GCAGGAGATAACCCACCTCCTTTGCCTTAAACTGACTTTTATGTATACCTTCCACCGTCATAACCATTATGTAGTCACTTAGTCTTCCTGAGTCTAACCTCATACCGCAACATGAAATCTACTCCACTCCCAACTAGGAGACATGAAAAGATTCTTCACACGCCCATAACGCGGGCTATAACTCGAATCAAGACGAAAATCAAGCACCTAATAGTTCTTCTATTCTACAACAGACCTTTCTCGTCACTTCCAAATCATACGAATACATCTCGCAACACTAACATTCATATTACATAGCCATCCAGCCGTCATTTCCACTAATAAGGAAAAATTACCAAACATATAAATTCAAAAGCACTTGCTCACACAATCAGCCTCAAGTCCTCCAGACTGGCCCCACATCAAACTCACAGAGATCACATCTCGCCCCTCGATCGAGGGATCACAAGCCATCGAGGCACATCTGATATTGGGCGCTCACGCGCGCATACGAACGCGTGGAAGGAATTCAAAGAGTTACTTTTCAAGATGAACCAAGGACGCACGATAAGAATTCCAAGAATGTGAAATTTTTCCTAAAGGTTCTGCAGCCTCTCGAGGATAAATACAGACATCCCCGTAACGATCCGCGAGACTCTACTAAACCTGCTCATGACTCGTGAGACCTATGTAACCTAGGCTCTAATACCAACTTGTCACGACCCAAACCCCAATCCGGTCGTGATGGCGCCTCTCGTGAAGACAAGGCCAACCAACTAACCCATTTCGCCTTTTCAAAATAGTTAAATATTAATAAACAATTTAAGTATGAACATATAACCACAAACTAAGCAAAAGATTTTTATAATGTGCGGAAAATAATCCAAAACACAGTCCGATACCGGGGTGACACAAGTCACGAGCATCTATTAGAGTTTAAAAACAACTACAAGGTTTGAAATATAAAACAGGACTGATGAACGAAAAGGGAGAAAAGCGGTGCTGCGAATGCTGACAGCCACCTCGCTAAACTCTGATAACCCTGCCTCCGATCAGCCAAAACCTACTACCAGGTGTACAAATACCTGCATCTGCACACAAGGTGCAAGGAGTAAAGTGAGTACTCCAACTCAGTGAGTAATAAAGGTAAATAACAACTGAGCAATAAGAAATCACGTAAAGCAAATCAAAATGTTGTATAGAAGCAGCATAAAACCTTTTTAGAAAAAGCGATGAAGCTGTGAAATCTTTAGAAACATCTTAGCTTAGTTTAAACCTTTTCTAAAAATGACATTTTCAATAGTTACGCAAATGAATGCAAAATAGTTAGTGCCGATAAGCACAGAAAATCTGCCCCTCAGGCACAAATACCACAGTATAACATGTAAAATGATAAGTAAATATGAAAGATGAACACATAAAGGTTTGCCCCTCGGGCAATCTCTCAGAACAGTACCAGCCCCTCGGGCAATCTCTCAGAACAGTACCAGCCCCTCGGGCAATCTCTCGGAAAAATATTAGCCCCTCGGGTTCACTCTCAGATCATGATGGGTACCCGCGCTGACTGTAGGGGTGCAGACTCCAGAGGGGCCCCTTACGGCCCAAGCTCTATAGCAAGCCATCTTGTGGTATCAAATCTAGGCCCTCGGCCTCATATCAGTCAAGTTACATCGTGGCGTATAAAAGTATCTCAGGCCCTCGGCCTCATATCACTCAATATATCCTCACATATGGCCCTTGGCCTCACTCAATCCGAAAATCATCACAAGCCCTCGGGCATTAGCAAAATAGTAGCTCTCAGCCCAAAACACCTTTAGAAATATCATTTGAATTTCAAATATGAATAAAAATGGCTGAGTTTTTAAAACAGTAGATATCAATAGGACTAAGTTCAAATAAGTCAAAATAGTGAGGAAACAGTGATAAAAATCCCCGGAGGGTTCAAATAGTTGGCACAAAGCCCAAATATGGAAATTAGCCCAAATCATGATGATAACAAACAAGTTTCAATCAAATACGCGGTAAAATCAACAATCGGGACGGACCAATTCACAATCCCCAATAGTAAATGACCTCACGCTCATCATCAAGTGTGTGTCTCACCTCAATATAGCACTACGATGTGCAATCCGGTGTTTCAAACCCTCAGGACATCATTTACAATCATTACTCACCTCGAACCGGCTACAACTCTAGCTTGTGATGCCTTTGCCCCTCGAATTGGCCTCCACGTGCATCGAATCTAATCAAAACAAGAATGAATACATCACAATATGCTAAGGTAACAAAGCCCAAGCGAAAACAATCAAAAAATATCAAAAATCCCGAAATTAGCAAAACCCGAGCCCTGGGCCCACTTCTCGAAACTCAAAATTTTTCACATGATTAGATTCCTTATCTCCCCACGAGTTCATACATAGCAAAAGTTCTCAAATTCGACCCCAAATGGTCCTCCAAATTCCAAATCAAAAGTCTAATTTCTCAAGCCCTAGTTCTTCAATTTTAGGCTTAGTTCCATGAATTTCTAGGTGGATTTCACATTAATAATCGAGTATTGAGTTCAAAAATCTTACCTCTAGGTGATTCTCCTGAATCCCTCTTCAATTTCCTTCAACAATCTCTCAAGTTGATCAACAATGGGGGGAAATGAGCCCCAAAATCACGGAAGAAATGACTTCAAACATTCTGCCCAGGTCTGACCCTTCCTTCTTCACGAACGCGGTCACCTCCCGCGAACGCGTAGCACAAAATTGCATTGACCAACTTTTACTCTTCACGAACATGACATGGCAGACGTGAACATGATGCCTTACACAGCCCACTCATCACGAACGCGTCCTCAACCTCGCCAACGCGGAGCATCACTTCGCCAACCTACGCGAACGTGACCCAGTCTCACGCGAACGTGATGCCTACCAGTCCAGCCCTCCGCAAACGCGAAGTCTCTCTTGCGAATACAAAGGCTAATCTCCTGGCCTTCCTCAATCCTTCTTCGCAAACGCGAGACTCCACTTGTGAATGCGAAGAGATAAATCTCTATAACAACTGAGCAGATTTTTCTGCAATTTCCAAACTTCAAAATGATCCGAATGACCACCCGAAACTTAGCCGAGGCCCCCGGGACCTCAACCAAAAGCACCAACACATCCTAAAACCTCATTCAAACTTAGTTCGATCATCAAAATACCTCAAACAACACCAAATCCATCAATTCACATTGAATTCAAGCCTAAGTTTTCTAAAAACTTCGAAAATATGCTTTCGATAAAAAACGCAACCAAACCACGTCCGAATGACCTGAAATTTTGCACACACATCATAAATGACATAACAAAGCTATTGCAACTCTCGAAATTCCATTCCGACTATATGATCAAAATCTCACCTACCAACCGAAAATCGCCAAAATCTCAACTTCGCCAATTCAAGCCTAGTTCTACTCCGGACATCTAAAACCAAATTCCGATCACGCTCCTAAGTCATAAATCACCCAATGAAGCTAACCAAATCATAAAAATTCCATTCCGAGCTCATATACAAATAGGTCAACTCTTGGTCAAACCTTTCAAATTCAAAGCTTTCATCTGAGACTGTTCTTTCAAATTCATTCTGATTTCACTGAAAACCAAAACCAACGATCTACATCAGTCATAATACGTTACACAGGGCAAGTCATGCCCAAGAACTGACGATCAAAGTGCAAAAGCTCAAAACGACCGGTCGGGTCGTTACACGTTTGATTTTAGAGAAGAATAAATCAAAACCGGGAATAGTCTTTTACTAAAGAGAGAGTAGTCTTTTACTAAAGAAGGGAATAATCGTCTTTTTGAAACGTTTTTAACAAAAAAAAAAGGATACAGATGCAAACAAAAAAACAAAGCGGGTACAAGTTAAAAAGGGGCGACCAAATAGGACGCCCCATACAATTTTTACTTATTATATCGGTTAGCCACTTTTTAAACCGATTTTTTATAATTAGCCAGTGTTTGCAAATTTGTTAAAATGTAGCAACTTTAATATTGACATACCATGCTTGTATCATGGATTTCGAACATAATAAAGTGAAAAATCCATAATATCCTTATTTTGAAGTTCAAAACACTGCCATATATTTCACAATGGTTATCTATTTTTAATAACTTTTGAACATGCAACTATTTCTCAATTACAAGTCCGAAAAAAGCTAATTTTGAATTTTACCCTTCCACCCATGCTACAATTGTGGCCAATATAACCTAGCAGCAATAATGGTAGAAATAACGTTCATTTGCCTCATTGAAAAAGTAGCACCACCCTATGATTTTGTGACAATAGAGCTAATTTTTAATTTGCTTGGAGTGTTAAAGGTTAACTATCAGTTATGTCTATTTATAAGTAGCTTAGTACAAAAATTGACCAATTCATAAAATATTACCGATATTAGCCAATTAGTTATTTGTAGCAATACAAAATGTCAAATTTTTACTTTCTTTTGAGTGAGTGTTATTAGAATAGATTGAGCATATCCTAAGGAGCTTGAATCTCAGTTTGGGATGATTTGGTGTAGTTTTGAGGTGGTATCGAAGTAGAAGATGAACATGAAAAAAATTAATATGTGTATCACATTATATATCATTCATGTATCACATATGTATCATATTCGCATCAAATATCTATCACATATATATCCATGTATACTTGTGTGTGAGGTACATGCGTGATACGTATTTGATACATGTGTTGCAAAAATCGATTTTAACTACGAATTTTGATACTAAATCAGCCTAAATCACCTCCAATCTTCCTCAAACTGTGCATATTAACTCACGTATATGTTTCTAATAAATTTCAACCACACCAATTGAAAATGTCACTTTTTCTTAGATTTCTAAAATTTGTATATATAATTTCTTTTGTATTTCATCACTTTATTTACTACCGCATCCATGATTCCGTCTTGCATCTAATGATACTAATCACGCTTAAAAATATGGAAGGAGATCTTTGCTTGTGATTCTTGGAGAGAAAGAACCTTATTTATTTTGATTTTTAATTTTTATATGTGCTTGGCTAGTTTATTTATGATTAATAGCTAAAGATTGGTAAGTTGAGAATTATTTGGGGAGTCCGAAACCTAAATATTGTAGTTTTGGACTCAAAATACGTTTCTACTGCTAAAAAAGTTACATTTCTATATATAACGCGGTATTACACAGCGCTATACTTTAACGGTGTTTCTGCCGTCAAAGTATAGCGCAGTGTAATACTGCATTATATATAGCGTGGTGTAATACCGCGCTATACCTGTTTGTGGGCCTACCAATTAGTCTCATGCAGTTAGCTGACATAATAGTAATTCAAATATATATAGCGCGGTGTAATACCGCATTATACCTGTTTGTGGGCCCACTAATAAGTCTCATGCGGTTAACTGACATAACAATAATTCAAATGGGTATAGCACGGTGTAATACCGCACTATACATCAAAAAATTCAGCCCCTCGAGCTAGGCATTGCCTTATTTAAAAGCGTTAGGATTTTATGAAAATCCATTCAAAATATATTTTAACTTCCGTTCAAAATTTTCTTCTTCTTATCAAGCATTTTTTATAATGTTTGAAGAGCCAAAAATAAGTGTTTCATTATATTGGGGGGGGGGGTGAGGTTGTAGTGAAGAATAACTCTGTGAGGTATAGTTTATCTCCACATTGTCATGTTAAATTGCCGTTAACAATGGAGTACGATAAATTGGTATCGTTGTTACTTAAAAAATTGAGTGTGAGGAAACGTTTGGTGAACCTTAAAGTAACTGGTAGATATCTGTATTCTGTAACTCCGTAGGAGTTTGCTTGTTATCCTGAATTTAACATCGAAGATGATGAAACTGTTAGAGATTTTTTGCAGATTTCGGATGAATAAAGGGAGTTTATTATGATAAAATTGTTGGAAATGTACGTCATGGCTGAAAACGTTCGCAATAATGAGATTGAACAAAGCAGGGATAACCCCCAGTCATTGGGTGGTTATTTTGGTGCAATTTTAGCCTAACAGGTTCCGACTGAAAGAGTTTAGTCGGATCTTAACTTATCTCCGCGGGCGAATGAGGAGCGAGGAAATAGTTTCTCTCCTACTATACATAATCCACAAGGCGACTGGTAAACTTTAGTTTTCCTTTCTATTACAATTTTTATTTTTTGTTGAATTGAATTTGTATTAACACTCATATTTTCCACAGGGGGTACCATCCGGATATGAATTTTACAAGTTATGACCCCACTCCCAGTTGGAATATGCGTAGTTCTAGCATGTTGGATCACGGTGGTCCATCCGAGAGTTATCACCAACAGAAAAATATCCATCATGGAATGTCAACACAGTACAACTTGTAAGTGAAGTGATATAGCTATATGTAAAATATTTATCAATTTGAGTAGCTTATCATTTTGTTCTTTTTGTGCAGTGAAAACGAGCAACTTGATGGTCTTGACCTCACTCAGTTGCCCGTAGATGACGTATTTACTCGTAACTTGGCAGATGCACAAATTCAGGAAGATAATAGTGATTATGAACACAATGTCGATGAGTATGGAGATGTCACAACCTTCCCTAACGAGGGTGATGATGAGGAGGAAGTGAATGTTGAACCTGAGCTAACGAGGGAGCATCCTCCTCTACCTCCCGTTAGACCAAAAGTGTACGAGTCCCACATGCTATTTCATGAGTGGAATATTCCCTACCTTGATAATTTGCCAAGTATGCCGGATGTGGATGCCCTCACAAGGGATGCTGATGAATTTTGGTTAGCAATATGAGATGAGTCTAGACCAACGGTGTTGGCAAAGGGCATGTATTTTCCCGATAAAGCTCGCTCAACCAGGGCTGTAAAAATGTACAACATAAGATAGTGTCATGAGATAATGGTATGGGAGTCAACTCCGGAGGTATACAATGTCAAATGCCATAGAAACTTTATGGGTTGTAACTGGATGTTGCATGCGATCAAGAAGGAAACATGGTTGTGGAAAGTGGGTAAATATATTAGCACCCACAGATGTGAAATGGACACATTCAATTAGAATCACTTCAACTTGGATGTAGACTTGATTTCATTAGTGTATTAAAGAGTGTATTACATCCGTCCACCAGGAATATGGGTGTACTATAACTAAGAGAAAGGCATATCTCGGGCGCAAACGTGCATTTAAAATTATTTATGGTGACTGGGATAAGTCATTTTCATCTCTACCCAGGTACATGGCTGCACTAAAACACTTTAACCCCGGGACTGTTGTTGAATGGAGGCATGAGTGGAGTCTGGGAATACCGGAATATATATTCAGATACGTGTTCTGGGCATTTAAACTAGCAATTGATGGTTTTTTGCATTGTTGTTCGGTAATTTCCATGGACGGTACTCATGTATATGGAAAGTATGATATTAAGCTTTTGATTGCAATTGCAGTAGATGCCAACGGATAAATATTTCCACTAGATTTTGCCATTTGTGCCAATGAAAGCGAAGATACGTGGACGCTATTTTTGAACCACTTGAAGCAGCACGTTGTCAAACAGAGTGCAGGTATTTGTCTAATATCTGATCGGCATGGTGGTATTTTATGTTCTGTATGGCATTTGCCTGAATAGCGGGAACCCTATGCATACCACCGTTACTGTGTGAGGCACCTGAAGGCTAATTTTCAGAAGAAATATCCCGACAAGGCCTTACATGATTTAATGTGGATGGTTGCAACTGAGCACTAGCAGTGCAAATTCAGGAGGCGCATGGAAGCGATCCAGCAGTTAGACAAAAGAGCCTATAATTGGCTGATAGGACATGAGTTTCACAAATGGACATCGCATGTTGATGGCGGCAGACGATGGGGAAACCTGACTACAAATGTGTCGGAGTCATTCAACGGCTTATTGAAGTCTGCACGTGGATTTCCGGTCACTTCCATGCTCCGAATGACATTCAAACAAATTGCAGAGAGGTTTGTTGAAAGGTGTAGAGCTGCATCGGAATTGACGGATAGGGGTGTTCAATATATGCCAATACCGGTGAGAATATTTGAGAAATATAGGAGGTGAGCACATTGGCATTCATATTTAAAGTATGGTTATGACCGGGGTATTTTTGAAGTTCGCACCGCTATCCGCGGACACAGGGGGAATAATCTACAAACCATGAATAAAGCCAGCAGGTTGTGTTCATGTGGGAAATGGACCATCTACCACATGTCGTGCGCACATGCCATGAAGTGCTTTCAACAAGTTGGTTTAGGGGAGACCAACTATGTTGATAGGCAATATAGTGTTGCTGCATACGTAAACACATATAGTGGGCAGTTGCAGCCATTGAGTGCTGAGCATTATTGGTCGCTGGAACCATTTAAAATGTTGTGCAACAAGGACTATTTGTGCAAGCTGCAAGTGCAAAAGATAACGCGTATACGGAACCAAATGGATGTTGGTGATACCGTTTATGCACGTAAATGTGGCATATGCTCGCAATCAGGATACGACCGTCGTAAATGTCCTTCAGCTGGTCTAGGTGGTGGTGGTAATCCAGCTTCTGGTGCAAGTTCGTCTAATGTCCCCAACTATCAAGGATACACCTAGTGTTTTGTTTTCGTTATATTTTTTGTAATAAGTGTCTGTACTTATTTATGTGGCAATATCTATCAAATAAAATTATGTTCCACAGTCTTGTTACATCTTATTATCTAACATGACCTTTTGAATTGGGATGATGATATAATAGTTCCAACATTCAACCTATTGGTATTAGTAAAGAAGACCAATATGAAGATTGAAATTTCATAACATAATACTGAAGAGAAAAAAGCACAACAACCATAATTAAAGTAACATACATGAAAATAAAAGATAATAAAAGGATAAATCAAGACAAACACATCCCAATACCAAGTAAAAAATGAATTAGTACAAACAAGATATCTGTCACCCTTCACATCTATATTGAAGATAGCACGGAGTGGTGAAACATCAACCAACGTAAATTTGACGACGAAACCTCGATTGATAAAATTCTCCAACAGAAAAGTCTCCAGCCTACCTTGAACCTTCTTTGATCACCAACACTCATATTTATAGTGAGGTTAAATACTACATTTAATATGTATAGCACAGTTAAATACTATGTTTTATGTGTTATCTTGTTGGTCTGAAAAGCTGATCGACTGCAAAAAAGTTGTTTCGTTTCAGAAAAAGTCAATATGTATAGCGCGGTTAAATACTACGTTTTGTGTATTGTCTTGCCTATAAATAACGGGTGCATTCTAGTTATTTTCTACGCTTAACAATAATCAATAGCAATTATTTCCATAAAAGCAAGGTTTTTTTTACACTTTAACAAATGTCTAAACCCCTTTATGTATCAAGGTGCGAGTGCGACAAAAAATGCATGATGCAAGACTGTTTGGATGATGGTGAAGTTGGGCGCCGCTACTGGGCATGTATGAATATGTTTTATAGGGTTCCCGATGAACCTGCTTGCAATTTTGAGGTATGGATTGATAAACTCTGTCAGCAGGATACTACAAAGAAAAGTTGCAGCATCTTCATTATTTGACCTTGAAATAGTGGGAAACAGAGCGACAATCCAAACTAGAAGTTGCGGAGTTGAAGGAGAAACTCAAAGAGGTGGATGAAGAGAAAAATAAGGTGGAAAATTTAAGTGGTTGGACCAGAGAATACTAGGCGATGGTGACTAAAAAATGACATGTACGTGTTAAGCGTATTGGTGTATCTTTATGTTTTCTATGTCATGTGTTTTCATTAGTTGTACTGAATTTAAGTTATGTTATGTTTCTATGTTTGTGTTTGTGTTTGTGTTTGTGTTGTAGTGTTAAAATAAAGAATAAACGGGGTAATAAAAACATAATGCGCATATTATGTAAGCATAAAAAATTGTTGTTCTTATTTACATAAAATACAAAAAGAAAAAATCAATGAGTCCCACAACCTTTGTGCTTTAATGCAGCCGCTGGCCTAAGGTGCATCCCCTCCCACCCGGATACACTATCAGGATCATCCTCATCATGTCGCCTCTTTATATGAGGATGTGCTGCAGCATGATCGTCAGTTGGGCTGGTAGGGTCGGTAGAAGGGGTCGTCGGTCCATCAGCAACCTACAAAACAATAAGTAAGCTCAGTATATGAAAATGTATATTAGTAATATACGTGTTAAGTCAAAAACATTTTCTTTCCATGGTCTCGTCAGGCTCCTGAATATAAGCATTCATGGTGTCCTCAACATCGCACAAAGTGGCCTCCATGACGGGTTGGGATGAAGCCTTAATAATAAAATTAAAAATTAATTTATGGAAAATCAATGAGAAAAAAAAACAAATTAAAATTTAATAATAATACAAACATACCTGCGCCTGTGATAGATCCACCGCACCCGGCGACGATGAGCCAAAGCTCAACCTGCACCGACCATCCACGTCTCGAGTCGGTCGATCCTCAGCTGCGGTCTATGGACCTGCAAAGAACTACTCCCAATCTCCGTTGAAGCTTGTGCCCGTAATAAACAATGGATCTGATGGGGTCACTTGCGATGCTGGCAGCGCCAGCTGAAGGCTGTACGACGGCATGTTGTTGGGATGCTCGTCTGGTTGAGGAATGTCACCTAGCAGATCAGCTCCAACCTCCTCATCAGGTGCCTCAACGCCCCTTTGCTGGGGATTACCTCCTCGCCAGCCCCCACGACCCCGTGGGGCACCCCTTCCTTGTGGGACAGCCTGCCTTGTAGGATAGCCCTTCCTCCTCCCCGCCCCCCCGGGCGTGCGATAGGCCTACCCCGATGGTGGTGCTCTAGCACCACATAATCAGGGTCGTGATCTAAGCGCTCGCCCTCTCTGGCTCGCTGCAATGTCCGGAGAGCCAGGTCTGTCTCCTGTTGGCCATACTCAGCGACCGCAGGATCGCCGGAATGTTGTTGTATCTGCAGTCCCAACTAGTAGAATAAATTATGACCAATAGCCTGCACAACATTTAAAATATTAATTACAAAACGCTATATCACAGTTATAAGTAAGCATATCAAATAACATACCAGTGCCTCGTGCCTCCCGGCATATGGTCTGTACCGACCGCCAGCTTGATATATGGGGTTCCCAATAAAAAGTCAGGTAACGCGATGGTACTTGGACATATAGAGCTCAATAGTCACCGTTAGGATCGGTGAAGGTGGGGGCGGAATCAAGTCAGCTCGTTGGTCCGAAGAATGGACCTGCGCCTCTAGCCATGCTACAAATGCGTCGTCCGCTCTTGAACGATCATCCCGCTGCTAATGTGTAGCCTCCCATGAAGGACCCCTCGGTATATACTACGTACGACCAAGCTGGCAAAGTACCCGCTCTGTGGCATGATTATCCACAATATCTAGGCACATCTGCGGGGCGGAAGTGCTCCAAATCAATCGGTCGGCCGAGCAATAATCGGGCAGGCCACCTATAAAGTCGTCACTGTATGGCATCCGGATGAACTATCAAATAAGAAAATAAAAGTGAGTATGCACAACACAAGTGAATCTATACCAAGTAAGTTCAGGTACACATTTACCTGTGCGACCTCCAACATATCCAACATATCCCTGACAAGGGGGAGATTATGATGAGCATCATAAACTCGGTAATTTCCACGTCGGAGAACCCACCTCCTAGATAGAGGGAGAAACAGTGGTGGTACATTCGGAGGTAATGGTGGTAGAGGTGGCTGCAATACCAGGAACCGCACCCAGGCCCAAATCTAACATAAAAGTTGACGTAAAGTTTAAGATAAATTTTGACTAGATAGATTTGGAAGTAATGAACAGAGTATTCGAATATGTTATCACCTGTAGAAGCAGCAGAAAACCACATAAGTCGCTCTGGGTGCCCATGCTCGCCCAGCACAGCTGCCGGTACATGTAAGCGAGAACAGCAGCACCCCAACTGTACTGGGGTAAAGCATCTAGCAGCTAAAGATGATGTAGAAATTGCAAAATCACTAGATTCCCCAAAGTGTTCGAGAACAAGACCCCCCAAAAAGAAGGAGCAACACCGACCTCGTATACCGGTGAATATGTAGATTATATGTCTCGTCGGTGATGTCGGGATGCAATATCTCCAAATAATGTCTAATAGTTGTCAAACTCATGCGAATGGCCCCTAAACATACAGTCTCATCCTGTGGCCTAAAAGTAGTGAGCTGCTGCAACAAGTCCAAATACTAGACATGTGACATATATCTCATACTCTGAGGCAGTGCAACGGGCAGTCATCAGCAGACATCCCATATAAAACCTCAACATCCTGCAGCGTGATGGTGGCCTCGTCAATGGGAAGGTGGAAAGAGTGTCTCCGGTCGCCACCGCATTATCAAGGCCGTGATCAGAGACCAGTCGAGTTGCAGCCGCCCAATCTCAAAAATCCTATAGAAGCCCGTATCCCGCAGGCGATGGACTACACGTGGATGGAAATCTCTGCCACTCATAAAGTCCCATAAGTCGTCCACTCTCCTAGCGCGGGGAGTCTAGGCCAGTAGCTCTCTCTCCCATACGTAGGCGGACCTATGATCGCCCTGTAACACTAATAGCTCATCGGAGACAGGTCCAGGATACACAGGTGGCACGTCCATGTCGTCTACTGTAAATTAAATAATATTAATTGTGTGTTTGTTTTGTAGATAATTAATATTTAATTATTTAATTGGACAGAGTATATATTTATGGGTTCCAAGCTCGATGTTTGAGGCCCGGTAGCACCAAGCTATCCCGAATTCGTATGTGTGTCAATTTCAATTTTTTTTCATAATTTTGTGTGTTTGTTTTATAAATTAAATAATTATTTTTTGTAAATTTTAATTAAACAGAGTATATATCTATAGGTTCCAGGCTCGATATTTGAGGCCCAGTAGCACCAAACTATTTTGAATTCTTATGTGTGTCAATTTAAATTTTTTCATAATTTTGTGTGTTTTTTTTATAAACTAAATAATTAATTTTTGTAAATTATTTTTGGACAGAGTATATATCTATGGGTTCCAGGCTCGATATTTGAGGCCCAGTAGCACCAAGCTATCCAGAATTTGTATGTTTGTCAATTTCAATTTTTCTCATAATTTTGTGTATTTGTTTTATAAATTAAATAATTAATTTTTGTAAATTGTTTTTGGACAGAGTATATATCTATGGGTTTCAGGCTAGATATTTGAGGCCCAGTAGCACCAAGCTATCCTGAATTTGTATGTGTGTCAATTTCAATTTTTTCATAATTTTGTGTGTTTATTTTATAAATTAAATAATTAATTTTTGTAAATTATAATTGCACAGAATTTATGTTTGATCTATCAATATAGTAGATACTTAAACTACAGGGACTCTATGCAAAAAGTCTTTATATTTTACTACGCTAAAAGTCTCTATGTTTTACTACGCTAAAAGGGCACTAGTCTTTAAGCAAATAAATAATCTAAACTATATAAAAACAATAAATATATTTTAATAACATAACATTCACGAAATTACATATAAAATAGTAAAAAGAAACTTATGAACATTTATATTAACAAAAAAATGATTTCTCAACTTTTAAATATTTTTTAAAACACTACTATCTTAATCCGGATAAAAATAACATACTAGTTTAATCGCAAACAAAACACAAAACAACATGGAAATACATTCAAGATAACTAATATGCATTATTATGCGGGTTTCGATATAAACTAAATCGGAATACCTCAATTTATGTTTTTAGAAAAGTCGATAAATTAAAATTTTGAGCCTGAAACGAGGAAACCACAACAATAGAAGGCGCGGGCAGGATGTGAGACCTACAATCTTATCTTTTTGTGTGACGGGTGGGGTCCACTCAGATTTTTTTTGGAGAAAAAGAGGGGGGGGGGACCGCTGGTGTCATTTTTTTAAAAATAGGGGGGGTGGTTTGACACTGGTTCTGTCATTTGGGGAAGAAGAAGGGCTTTTCAATGAACAGATATAGCATGGTATTACACCGCGCTATACTTTAACGGCAGAAATACCATTAAAGTATAGCACGGTGTAATACCGCATTATATATAGAAATGTAACTTTTTTTAGCATTAAAAACATATTTTGAGTCCAAAAACCCAACATTTAGGTTTTGGTTTCCTTATTTGGGACCTTTTGTAAGATTTCCTTTTTTTATAATTAATATCAGGTATAATCAGGTAGGTAGCTTCAAAAAGTCATTTTTGTTGCCTCATAATATACGTGCCAGTTATAATGAAATACCTAACGTTGGCTCCATTCTTTGGTTCTATTTGTCCCAAATGAATAAAGGGCAATAACTTTATTGATTAGCCAAACTGCTGCATATCTATTCAAACTTTGACATTGCTTAAAATCTGATGAATCTTCTAATTAACACGTCAGTTGTGTTTGACCAGAAATATAGATTTTAGTTCAACTAATTATATTTAAATATAGAAGAGTCAATCTTAGCAAATAATAATATCCTAAAGATAAAGCTATCAATTTTATGACAAATAACTTGTATATTTGTTCGGATGGAAATGAATATAAGTAATAATAACAGTGTCAATGATCCAAAAGATGGGGTAGGGCATTAAATAGTAATAAATAGCAAATAATGTCATTTAAGTAAATAGAAACATGTGAGTCACTCTAAAAAGGGTGAAATCTATGGATATTCCCACTAACAATGATGAATGATTGATAAGCCTTTGGACACTTAGGTTGTTCTTGGATCCAGTGAAAATGTTAGACAAGAATCTTAGTAGAAAGGTTATATTTGTATGCTTGTTATAGGATCAGATTCTCTCTATAAGATCAATGTACTTTTTACAAATAAATATCTCATGTCCCCTATCATTGTGTCTTTTTCTGTTTATAGGGAACATGTTCCTAGAAACCCTAATAGTACAGGTGTAGAGAATATCCACTAGAATATTTTTATTGTGTCCTATCTTAAAACTATTCGTTATAACTCTATCTGAGATGCTCGACCTCGACCTTGAACCACGATGACTTTACGACCTTGATTTTTGCTGACTCTTCGACTATACCCTTCATCGCTTCAAGGCTACTTCGACCTGGGGCGGATGTCTGTGGAGACCCAAATGATAGCACGTGGAAGCCAACGAAGTCTATCATGGTGCTGACGTGTTCTACCTATATCAAAGATATTTTTTATCCAATACAGTTAGTCCCTCCACTTATCAAGGTCGTCCTTGCAGGCGAGGTCAATGCGTGGATAGTGTTGTTTTTGGTTATTGTAACATTGGGGCAACGTGGCTCTTTGAGGGCCACACATTTTGAATTCTTTGAATTTCTTGGGATGTCTGTTGGAGCCATCCGATCCAAGAGAAAGAGTGATGTCATGCATCATGATGACGTTGTTTCCCAACGCATTGTGTCCATTCACGTGTGACCCTTGATTGGTTTTGTTGTTCGATATCCATGCTAATCATGGTCTTCCATTTTGATTCCGGTGCCCCCAAGTCTTATAAATAGGGGTTAGTTCGTGGATTTATAAACTTTTGCACACTTCTTCAACTTCATAATTAGAGCTTATTCTTCTTCTTCTTCTTCTTCGCAGAACCCTTTTACCTCTCTGTGATTTTTCTTTGCCTTTATATCTCTTTCCACAACAATGTCGGACTTCCCATTAGATATCCACATGGAAGATCACTCCATCTCTCTAGATGTTGTTTTTCCTGACCAGGGGGAGGATAGCGGAGCTGCCGTTGAGGAGGAAACCCTGCCTACTGTAGAGGAGATCGTACCTCGATATCCAGATGCTAAACCCGAATTCCACAAGGTTTGCGAAGTGGTTACGGGGAGAGATTTAAATCTACAATGACAATTGAGTGGCTAACCGAATTCAATGCTAGACTCGACTTACCTGGTCACGTGGACTTGGTTCTTACGGATGACGACGAGGTGTAAGTTCATCATCTTGGCTTCTACGCCCTTTATGAATATTCATTCTTGATTGGATATTTGTCCCCTTTTGCCGTCTTTTATAGAAGAGTTACGCCGTTACTACAATGTATGCTCGGCGCAACTTGCCCCTTATATCTTTAAGGTGGTCATGATGTTGACAAAATTCGCTAAATTGGTCGACATTAACATAATAATACCCCACCTGATCCATCTCTTCGCCCCTTATTTCTATCGAGGGACGTTGCTGAATCTTCGCCAAAATGGGGGGAAATGCTTGGTAATGAGGATAGATGACAAGGCTAGTCGACATTTCTGGCTCGACTATTTCTTTGTCGGGACTAAGGCCGTAGTTTCTGCCTTGCAGGCTTCTCTGAGGCTTGGAACCCTACTCGTAAGTTCTCGTTTCTGTTTACATATCTTTTTTGTTTTCAATGTTTTCCTTACTACGGGTCGGTTAATTGGCTTTTCCCTTTTATCAGCTACTGCTCAACCTTTCTAGATGGTGACCCACATTGACAATTGGGTTAGATAGATTTTTCCTCATACGGCAGGGATACGTTATTGATCGAGTTTTTCTCAAAGATTCAGGCAATCTTTTTCCTCGACATGTAGCCTAATTCCTACTGTCGACGTCGTGATGTCTTTGCCTATGTTTGTTACCTTTATTGACTTCTTCCTTTCTTATTTTTCTTTAGCTTTGGCCCATGGGTCTACGAGGAGGTCGAGAGCTCCCACACCCTTATTCTAGAAGAGGAGAGCCACTACTCCTTCAGTCTCTACCCTTGACTACGGCCGCTCCTGTCTTCATCTTAATTCCACCTGTCGCCACTTTTGCCTCTGTTTTTTCTATGAACATTGAGACATCTTCCCATCCTTTATATTCACTCACTGACGGGGCGATGAGCATTTTCCCAGCGACAGAGATCTTCAACCTCAAAAAAGGAGATTTGTGGATGTGGGTGACGGAGTTACTCTAGTTAATGATGTGGCGGAAGGGGAATTTTCATTGCGTGAGATAGCGACAATTTTTGTAAGCGATCATGTTGAACCGAGTCTCGAGGCTTTGAGGTGCAGCATTGAACTGAGTCTTGAGTCTCGAAGCTTTGATGTTGAACCATGTCTCGGGCCCTGAAGAAAGATCTGAAGAAGAGGGACGAGGAGCTGGTGCAGGCCATAGAGAAGTGTAGCATCCTCGAGGTGACATTGAGAAGTAAGGAATAGGAGCTTGAGGTTAGCAGGAGTGTAGAGGCCCAAAGCAGTGATCTTCAAACTCATGTGGTTGAATAGTGAAGGCAACTTGAAGAGTGTCAATTTCAGTTGGAGGCCCTCAACGGTAAGGTTGCCTATCATAACCTGAATTTCCCACCCTCGGGAGTCGTGATGGCGCCTACTAATGTGAGCTAGGCAAGCCGAATGTTTGGACCAATTACCTTTTTACCCCTTTTATATTCTTTAACATTTATAAAGCAATAATGTGTAGACAGCGGAATTTACAATAAGCGGAAGAAAAGCAATAAATCATCTGAATATGTATCTAATACAACTGTTTGAACATCGCCTACCCAGAACTGGTGTCACAATTTCACAGACGATTTAATAATATTACATATAAAGTCTTAAAGATAAAAGATACATAGTTTCTGAACTAAGTAAATGAAATAGGAGTAAAGGGATAGAGGGAGATGCCAGGGCCTACGGACGCCTGCAGGACTACCTTGGATCTCCACGTGGACTGAAGGTAGCCACCCAATCTACGGTCCAAAAGCTACTGCTCTAGGATCTACACACAGGGCAGAGTGTAGTATCAGCAAAACCGACCCCATGTGCTGGTAAGTGCCTAGCCTAACCTCGGTGAAGTAGTGACGAGGCTAGGACCAGACTACCAAATGAACCTGTGCAATTCAACTATATACAACGGAAAAGAAGAACAACAATATACAGTCAAGTATAGGAGGGGTAACATGCAGCAGGGGAACTATCAATTTAGAATAGAAAGACAACAGGTAATTGAAAGAAACTATATATTTCAGACATCAACAAAGAATAAGAAATCAATAAGTACACGGCATCACCATTCGTGTTTTTACTCTCGTCCTCACCAAAACAATCAAGTAATGAAAATGTGCACGGCATCACCCTTCGTACTTTTACTCTCGTCCTCACCATATAATCAATATAATCGGCACGGAATGGTACATCGTGCAACACAACATCACCTTCATGCCTTACACTCTTTCCTCACAAATCATACAGGATATCACCCTTCGTGCTTTAACACTCTCTAACCAAAACAATACACGGCATCACCCTTCGTGCTTTAACACTCTTCCTCACACAAACAACAATCAAAAACAATAGGGCAAGGGAATAAATGAAACTACAATAAGAATCTCGGCAAGGGAACACCATCAAAAGAAGAATCAACATCCCGGCTAGGGAGATAACATTAAAAGCAACAAATTCCCGGCAAGGGAGATAATATAATGATTCTCTTATCTTTTTCACTTTTACTTCTCAACTCACTTCACAACTTGAGCCAATGCTCTAAAAGGTTCAATTACCCCTTATACTTTCACATTTCATTATACAACTTGAGCCAAGGTTCCTCAATATTCAAATATCACAATTACTTCCACAAACATTGCCCAATAATAGAAATCATCATCCAAGCATGAATTATACAATGAAGTCATAATAACCACAATATAAGACTCACAGGAATGCTTGCCACCAACGTATAGATACTCGTCACCATGCCTATACGTCGTACTCAACAAATACCACATAGCAAATAAGACTCGGCTCCTAATCCCTCAAGCTAAGGTAGACCAAATACTTACCTCGATGCCACGAACCCAATTCAAGTCTCTACTATCGCTTTACCTCTTGATTCCACCACCAATTCACTCGTATCTAGCCACAAGTTACTTAATTACATCAATAAACGCTAAATGAATCAATTCTAATGCATAAAAATAAGTTTTCTAAAGTTTTACCCAAAAAAGTCAAAAATTGCCCCCAGGCCCACATGGTCAAAACCCGAGGTTCGAACCAAAACCCAATTACTCATTCCCCCAATATATAATTTGTTTTGAAATCGGACCTCAAATTGAAGTCCAAATCCCCATTTTTTGAAAAATCTAGGTTCTACCCAAAACACCCAATTTCCCCAATGAAAATCATTGATTTTGAGTTGAAATCATGTGAAAAGATGTTAATGATTGAAGAAAACGAGTTAAAATTGACTTTTAATCGATTTGGAAGAAGAGTTGTCTTTGAAAAATCGCCCAAGAGTGTTTTGGTTTTGAAAGAGTGTGAAAAATAAAAGATTTCGGCTAAGTTATAAAATTGCAGGCTGCAGATGTCCCAATGGCGACCAGGGTTCGCAATTGTGAACCCAGACTTCTGCTAAGCTCCCATTTGCGAAGTCGTTTTTGCGAACCACATGTCGCATTTATGACGACTGACCAAAAGGGTGAAACATCGTATTTGCGATAAATTCCTCGCAATAGTAGGCTGGCCTGGGCAATTTTTTCTCATTTGCGACAAAGCCTTCACATTTGCGAGCCAGGCTTCGCAAATGCAAAGCCTGTAGGCCTGCAATGCAACAGCTGAAGTCTGCAACTTTCCAAGTCCAAAATCCATCCCGTTGCCTATCCAAAACACACCCGAGCCCTCGGGGCTCCAAACCAAACATGCACACCCACCTAAAAATATCATACGGACTCGCTCGTGCATTCAAATCACTAAAATAACATCCACAACTGTGAATTTAGCATCAAATTCATGAAATTTCTTAAGAATTTTAATTTACCCAATTTTCTCAAATACGATCTGATTCACGTCATCTCAAGTCCGTCTATTACCAAATTTCACAAACTTATCTTAAATCACATATAAGACCTGTACCGGGCACCGGAACCAAAATACGGGCACAATACCATCAAGCTTTAAACACATTTCATTTTCAAAAACTCATAAATATTCCAGAAAATAATTTTCTTTAAAAATTTATTTCTCGGGCTTGGGACCTCGGAATTCTATTCCGGGCATACGCCCAAGTCCCATATTTTCCTACGAACCCTCCAGGATCGTCATATCATGGGTCCGGGTCCGTTTACCCAAAATGTTGACCAAAGTCAACTTAATTCATTTTAAAGTCAAAATTCATCATTTTCACAGATTTTCACATATTGGCTTTCCGGCTACACATCCGGAATGCACACGCAAATACAGGTGAGACAAAAAGAGGTTTTTAAGGCCTCATAACATAGATTTGGGTCATCACATTCTCCACCTCTAAAACAATCATTTGTCCTCGAACGGACATAAGAAGGAGTACCTCAGTCGGGGAAAAGATAGGGATAACAACTCCGCATGTCGGACTCGGACTCCCAGGTCGATGCCTCAGTAGGCTAACCTCTCCATTGAACACGAACAGAAGGAAAGCTCTTCGATCTCAACTGACCAACCTGCCGGTCTAGAATAGCTACCGGCTCATTCTCGTAAGACAAGTCCATGTCCAACTGGATAGTGCTAAAATCTAACACGTGGGATGGATCGTCGTGATATTTCCGAAGCATGGACACATGAAACACTGGATGCACTGCTTATAAGCTCGGCGGCAACGCAAGTCTATAAGCCACCTCTCCCACTCGATCAAGAATCTCAAATGGTCCAATGAACCTAGGGCTAAGCTTGCCCTTCTTCCCAAATCTCACTATGCCCTTCATAGGCGACACTCGAACCAATACCCGCTCACCGACCATGAAAGCCAAATCACGAACCTTTCGGTCGGCATAACGCTTTTGCCTAGACTGAGTTGTACGAAGCCTATCCTGAATAATCCTGACCGTATCTAAAGAATCCTGAACCATATCCGTACCCAACAACCGAGCCTCTCCCGGCTCGAACCATCCAACCGGCGACCGACACTGCCTACCATACAAAGCCTCATAAGGAGCCATCTAGATACTCGACTGGTAGCTATTGTTGTAGGAAAACTCTGCTAAAGGAAAAAATTGATCCCACGGGCCTCCAAAGTTAATGACACAAGCTTGGAGCATATCCTCCAAAATCTGAATGGTCCGCTTGGACTGCTCGTTTGTCTGAGGATGAAATGTTGTGCTCAACTCAACCCGTATGCCCAACTCTCGCTGAACTGCTCTATAGAAATGGGAGGTAAACTACGCACCTCAGTCCGAAATGATAGACACGGGCACACCATGAAGACGAACTATCTCCCAGATATAGATCTCAGCTAACCTCTCGGAATAATAGAAGACTGCCATAAGAATAAAATGTGCTGACTTGGTCAGCCTATCAACAATAACCTACACTGCATCGAACTTCCTCTGAGTCCATGGGAGTCCAACAACGAAGTCCATAGTGATGCGCTCCCACTTCCACTCAGGAATCTCAATCTTCTGGAACAAACCACTGGGCCTCTGATGCTCGTACTTAACGTGCTGACAGTTCAAACACCAAGCCACACATGCAATGATATCCTTCTTCATTCTTCTACACCAATAATGTTGCCGCAAATCCTGATACATATTAGTGGCGCCCAGATGAATAGAGTACCGGTAACTATGGGCCTCCTTTAAAATCAACTCTCGAAGCCCATCCACATTAGGCACACAAACTTGACTCTACAACCTCAAAACTCCATCATCTCCTAAGGTGACCTGCTTGGCACCTCCGTGCTGCACCGTGTCTTTGAGGACACACAAATGAAGATCATCATACTGCCGATCTCGGATACGCTCCAATAAAAAAGAACGAGCGACTGTGCAAGCTAACATATGGTTGGGCTCATAAACATCCAACCTCACGAACTGATTGGCCAAAGCCTGAACATCCAAAGCACGCGGTCTCTCACCGACTGGAATATAAGCAAGACTGCTTATACTAGCTGACTTCCTACTCAAAGCATCAGCCACCACATTGGCCTTTCTCGGATGATATAATATGGTGATATCATAGTCCTTTAATAGGTCCAACCACATTCTCTACCTCAAATTAGCTCCTTCTGCTTGAACAAATACTGCAGACTCTTGTGATCCGTGAACACCTCACATGCCACACCATACAAATAATGCCTCCAAATCTTCAACGTGTGAACAATGGCTGCTAACTCCAAATCATGAACCGAATAGTTCTTCTCATGAATTTTTAATTGCCGCGAAGCATAGGCAATGAGCTTGCCATCCTACATTAATACCGCACCAAGTCCAATACAAGATGCATCACAATAAACTGTATAATTCCCTGAACCTGTGGGCAGAACCAACATCGGTGCCGTAGTTAGAGTTGTCTTGAGCTTCTGAAAGCTTGCATCACACTCGTCCGACCATCTGTACTGGGCACCCTTCTGGGTCAACCTAGTCATCGGGGTTGCGATAGATGAAAATCCCTCCACAAACCGATGATAGTAGCCTACCAATCCCAAGAAACTCCGTATCTCTATAGCCGATGCCGGTCTAGGCCAGTTCTTAACTGCCTCAATCTTCTTTGGATCAACCTGAATACCCTCTGCTAATATAACATGACCCAGGAATGCAACTGAACTCAGCCAGAACTCACACTTCGAGAATTTTGCATATAGCTGACCATCCTTCAGAGTCTGAAGAACCACTCTGAGATGTTGCTCGTGCTCCTCCCGGCTGTGGGAGTATTATCAATATATCATCAATGAAAACTATCACGAACGAGTCCAAATAAGGCCTGAACACTCGGTTAATCAAATCCATAAAAGCTGTTGGGGCATTTGTCAACCCAAATGACATGACCAAGACTCGTAATACCCATACCGAGTGCGGAAAACTGTCTTAGGGACATCAGATGCCGTAATCCTCAGCTGATGGTAGCTAGATCTCAAGTCTATCTTTTAAAATACCTTGGCACCCTGAAGCTGATCGAACAAATCATCAATCCTCGGCAGTGGATGCTTATTCTTGATTGTAACCTTGTTCAATTGCTGGCAATCAATGCACATTCTCATCGAACCATCCTTCTTCTTCACAAACAACACCGGCGCACCCCAAGGCAAAATGTTGGGTCTAATGAAACCCTTCTCAAGCAAATCCTGCAACTGGTGCTTTAACTATTTCAACTCTGGCAGGGCCATGCGATACGGTGGAATAGAAATTGGCTGAGTGCCCGGAGCCAAATCAATACAGAAGTCAATATCCCTGTCAGGTGGCATATCCGGCAGGTCTGAAGAAAAAACCTCAAGAAACTCGCGAACCACGGGCACAAAATCAATAGAAGGAACTTCAGCACTAGAATCACAAACATAGGCCAAATAGGCCAAACACCCCTTCTCGACCATACGTCGAGCCTTCACATAAGAGATAACACTACAAGTTGAATGACCAGGAGTCCCTCTCCACTCCAAAAGATGTAAACTTGGCAAGGCTAAGGTCACAGTCTTGGCATGACAGTCCAAGATAGCGTGGTAAGGTGATAACCAGTCTATCCCAAATATGACATCAAAATCAACCATGCCTAGAAGTAATAAATCCACACGAGTCTCAAGACCCCCAATCACAACTATACACGAACGATGGGCTCGATCTACTACAATAGAATCACCCATCGATGTAGATACATAAATAGGAGCACTCAAAGAATCACTAGGCATGACTAGATACGGTGCAAAATAAGACGACACATAGGAGTATGTAGATCCTGGATCAAATAAAACTGAAGCATCTCTGCTACAAACCAGAATAGTAACTATAATAACTACATCGAAAACCTCAGCCTTGGGCCTAGCTGGAAGAGTATAAAATCGGGGTTGGGCCCCACCACCCTGATAGCGGCCTAAGCTCCACCTCTAATACCTCTACCTCCACCTCTAGCACCTCTACCCGCACCTCTAGCTGGCTGGGTGGGCTGTGGAACACTTGGTTCCTAAACCATGGCACGGGAACCCTAATGTTGAGAGCTACTCGATGCTCAAGGGAAAAACCTAGCAATGTGACCCATATCACCACAAGTGTAACAAGCCATCGACTGTTGAGACTACTGACCATGAAGACCTGAATGACCACCCCAAAAATCTGAAGCAGCGGTGCACTGTAGGACTGCTGATCAGAATACTACATATGGGAACCATGACCACCTGAAGCACCATGAGAAACTTGAAGTGTTGACTGAAAAGTCCTAGGAGGATGGCCTCTACCATACGAATCTCTGCCTCTAGACGAGGTACCACTGAATCGGCCTGAATGACGAGGCCTCTTATCAGACCCCTGACCACCTCCCTGTGATAGAACCATCTCAACTCTCCTGGCCACATTGGCCGCCTCTTGGAAAGAAAACTCACTCCCAGTCTCCTTGGCCATCTAAAGTTGAATAGGCTGGATAAGTCCCTCGATGAACCTCATCACCTCTCTTTCTCGGTGTGAAGTATGATAAGAGCATGACAGGCCTAGTCGATGAATTTGGACTCATACTGAGTAACGATCATAGAACCCTGTTGGAGACGCTTAAACTCCCTCCGATAGATCTCTCTCTGAGTGATGGGGAGAAACTTCTCCATAAATAGCTGAGTAAACTGCTCCCAAGTCAAAGCTGGTGATCCGACTGGTATAGCAAAACAATAATCCCTCCACCAAGTCTTGGCGGAACCAGACAAGCGAAAAGTAGCAAAATCGACCCCATTGGTCTCCACTATCCCCATGCTCCTGAGAACCTCATGAGAGTTGTCTAGATAATCATGGGGATCCTCAGAAGATGCACTGCTGAAAGTAGTAGTGAAGAGCTTGGTGAACCTGTCCAACCTCCACAAAGCATCGGCAGACATAGTTGCTCCATCACCTGTCTAAGTTTTGATGTTTAAATGAATAAGTTTGACTTTGGTCAATATTTTGGGAAAATGGATCCGAACCCATGATTTGACGGTCCCGAAGGGTCCGTAGGAAAATATGGGACAAGGGCATATGTCCGGAATCGAATTTCGAGGTCGCAAGCCCGAGAAATGAATTTTTAAGTAAAATTGTTTTCTAAAAATGTTTAAGGAAATTGGAAATGAAATCTAATTAGAAAGCGATGGTATCGGGCCCGTATTTTAGTTTTGGGCCCCGTATAAGTCTTATATATGTTTTAAGTTCTTCCTGAAAAATTTGGTTGAAATCGGATGTCGTTTGACGTGTTTCGGACTTAAATTTCTAAATTGGAAACTTGATGAAGTTTGAGGAAAAATTCTTGATTTTGAGGTTTGATTCATTGAGTTTGAGGTTATTTAGGCGATTTGGTCGCACGGATAAGTTTGTATGATGTTGTTGAGTTAGTGCATGTGTTTTGTTAGGAGCCCCGAGGGCTCGGGAGTGTTTCGGAGGTGTTTCAGAATGGTTTTTGGCTTTAGAAGTGTTGCAGATTTTCTGCTGTTGTGCCCAGGGATTTTGTTCTTCGCGTTCGTGTGGTCTCACTCGCGAACGCATAACGCAAAGATCCCAAGTGCCTAATTTTTTCTTCACGAATGCGGAGGTTGATATGCGAACACAAAGCTCAGGGGGGAGACCCTTCGCGAACGTGTCCTTCCACTCGCGAATGCGTAGGGTTCAGGGGAGGGGCCACCAGTTTGTTCTACGCGAACGCGACCACTAGCCCGCAAACGCGAGGGCTCGAGGTGCTAAAGCATCGCGAACGCGAGCCTAGTGTCGCAAACGCGAAGGTCTTCACACCTGACTCATCGCTAACGCGTTGAGCTTATCACGAATGCGAAGAAGGATTATGCCCAGTTATTTTAAAGTCCCAAAATAGAACCCATTACGGGATTTCACCAAAATTTCACAAACTCTTTCTTCTCCAAAGTTCTAGGGTGACTTTTGAAGCATCCTTTCACCATAAACTCTTGGGTTAGTAATCTTTAACTTATTTCCTTCCATTTTCATCAACATCTATTGAATTTCTAGGCCTAAAACATGTAATTAAAGGTAGAAATTAGGGAATTGGGTAGAGTTAGGGGATTTTTAATTATTGTGATTTAGACCTCGTTTTGGGGTCGAATTCTGAAAATAATTATATATTCGGGCTCGTGGATGAATGAGTTATCAGATTTTGGTTCGAACCTAGTGTTTTGACCAAGCGGGCCCGGGGTCGATTTTTGGAATTTTGGGAAGAATACTTGGGAAGCTATAATTAGGCATTGGATTCGAATTGTTTAGCATTTATTGATATTATGAAGTCATTTGTGTATAGATACAATCGATTTGGAGCCGAATTCGAGAGGAAAAGCGGTAATTGAGGATTGAATTAGCCGTGGAAGTTTGAGGTAAGTGTTTGGTCTAACCTTAGCTTGAGGGATTAGGAGTTGAGTCCTATTTGCTATGTGATAATTGTTGAGTACGACGTATATGCATGGTGACGAGTATCTATACGTTAGTGTCTAGCATGACCGTGAGTCTTTATGTTGTGAATATCCTGATTTTGTTGTGTCTTTCATGCCTTAGTGATGATTTCTGTATGTTGTGAAAAGCTTGTGAAATAAATTATGACCTTTGAACTTCGAGGAGCATTGGCTCGAGTTATATTACAAAGTGTGAAAGTATATGAGATGATTGAACCCTTTGGAACATTGGCTCAAATGGTAAAGTGAGTTATGAAGTAAAAGTGAAAGAAAGAGAAACAGTTATTAAATTGTTCCCTTGCCGGGATGTTTGTTGCTTTGTTGATTATCTCCCTTGCCGGGATGCTGAGATTATTGATATTGTTCCCTTGTCAGGATTTAACTGTTTAATTGTGTTCCATTTCCGGGATTTCTATTGTTATTTGTTTACTCCCTTGTCCCTTTGTTTGTGATTGTTGTTTGGGTGAGGAAGAGCGTTAAAGCACGAAGGGTGATACCGTGCATTTTTTGCTATGGTTAGGAAAGAGTGTAAAGCACGAAGGATGATGTCATTCCGTACGATATACCATTCCGTACCGATTATCATTGACTATATGGTGAGGAAAGAGAGTAAAAGCACGAAGGGTGATGTCGTGCACACTTTTGTTATAAAATATTATTTGGTGAGGACGAGAGTAAAAGTACGAAGGGTGATGCCATGCACGTAGTTATTATATGATTGATTTGGTGAGAATGAGAGTAAAAGCATGAAGGGTGATGCCGTGCAAATTGTTGATTTCTGATTCTTGATGATATTCTAGTTATGTTGTTACTTTCCTTACCTGATGCTTTCTATTCGGAACCGTTATTTCCCCCACAACATGTTTCCCCTTCCCATATTCACTGGTTATTTTTGCATTGTCTTTTCCGCTGTATATATTTAAATTGCACGGGTTTATTTGGTAGTCTGGTCCTAGCCTCGTCACTACTTCGTCGAGGTTAGGCTAGACATTTACCAGCACATAGGGTCGGTTGTGCTGATACTACACTCTGCACTGTATGCAGATCCCGGAGCAACTTACGAACAGTAGTTGGAGGGCTTCCTTCAGTCCACCCGGAGACCCAAGGTAGACCTGCAAGCGTTCGCGAGCCCTGGCGTCTCCCTCTATCTCTATTCCCTGTTTCATTTTCTTTCGTTCAGAAACAGATTATTGTATTTTCATCAGGCCTTGTTTGTAGTGACTCTTAGACAGTCTGTGACACTATGACACCAGGTTTTGGGTATTGAGGTTTTGAAAGTTGTAAGAGACGTAGACTTGAGTTATAAAAATTGTTGACTTTCTCTTATTTATTTAATTCCGTTATTTTCATGTTATCGCTGGTAATTGAAAAAAAAAAATTATTAATAAAAATGTAGTTAAGGGTTGGCTTGCCTAGCTCTCATTAGTAGGCGCCATCACGACTCCCGAGGGTGAGAAATCCGGGTCGTGACTGTAAACATGTGATTTTTGACCCTCCCCAAGATTTTTTTATATCTTAGCATGTAAATATTTAGTTTAGGTCTAATATCTCCTTTTCAGCTGATTTTGACTCTTTTACTTTATTTTGTCACAAAAAATGAAAACTACAAAAAAATATTTTAGTTTACGTATCTTTCGTAAATTTAAATACAAAAAAATATATACAAAAATAGTACCTTATCTTTATTTTTATATAATCTTGAAACAAAAAAATAGTTTTATGCTTTATGTTTAGTTCAATTAATTAAAATTAGTTTTATATTTTTATATTATAATTGTACATAATTTTAGAAGGAGGAATTAGTTTTAGGTTGGTTTATCCCGTCTTTATAAATTTTGTAGTCCATTTTTTTTAAGTCTTTGGCCCAATTCCCTAGCCCATAATTCCTAGGCCCATAACCTTAACCTAATCTCTACCCCTATATAATAGTACCTAATCCCCAAATTGAAGGACACTCCCTAGAGCAGCCACCCCCCTCCACAAAAAACTCCTCCTTCCTTTTCCAAAAACGGACAGCAGCTTCTCACCATTTTCAGCCATTGAAGCTCCATTAAATTGCCTCACAAGCTCCAAAATAATCAGCCATTTTCTATATAAATCCAATCATTAAAGCAACCTTGAACAACCCCATCTTCCTCCATAAATAGCCATGGAATTCCTGCTGAAAAGAACTCCAAAAAAACTACAATGAAACACCTAAAGTCCAGGTCTAAAAACACCATTAAAATAGCCCCTTAACCACCCTAAACCACCTCCTCTTTCTCCAAAAAACGATGCCTAAAGCTGCTGCAAATCCAACTCCGCGACAGCTTCAAAACGCAGCAAACAGAGCTGCAAAACACCACCCAAAATCCAGCCGTAGAGAGCAGCAAAATCAGCTGCGAATTTGCTGAGAAATCTGCAGCGAAACAAGCTAAAAAATAGCTCGAAAACTTGGCAAAACCTGGCTGAAAACCAACGCCAAACAATCTCCTTTTGCACAGAAAAATCGCAGCTCCAAGGTTGAGTCGTCGAGTTCGCCGTCACTGGTTTCCGATCGTGGTCGTTGGCGTTTGGTCCGTCTTTTGAGTTGCAAAGCTTTAAAATTCGGATTCGGCAATAAAGGTCCGTTTCTTTTACACATGTATCGTGTCTTCCTAGTTTGATTCATGGATTTTGTTTGAATGATCGTTTCATCAAGTTTATATATCTATGCGAGTGATGAATCCATACCTCGAACTGAGATTACTTACAAGTTCAATTTTTTTTTGCCAGTGTTTGAGGAAGTTTGGGAATTCGCTATTATTGTTATCATATATTAGCATGTTGTTTGGTCGTTATCTTCATTAGTTAAGCCATTATTTTCATGCTATTTGGTTAGCTGCTTTTTTGAGTTAGACGTATAATGATTAAATTGGAGCTAAAGCTATTCTTTTTACCTTTGAATGTTTGAGGCCTTAAGTAGTTTTGTTGCATAGCTTCGCTGATTTTCGTTTAGTTAACTTGAATTTTATTTATTGATTTCTTGTTTAATTAGAAAACTTATGAATTTACATGTTAAAAATATTGATTTAAGTTTGGTACAGCCACATGAATAAGGTGGGGAGCATCATTCTCATATTTCTTAAAGTAGCATTTGTGCTTAATAAGTGTTGAATTTTGTTTTATTTTCTCTTGTATAATTTATTCAATTTGTATGGATGCAGAAGATAGAGGTGCCCCATTAAGTGGATTGTGGTTCTAATTGGGTGTAATGCATTTGAAAATGTTAGGATTATTTAGGCGCTCCAATTTTATCATCGTGAGTATGTATATGTTCGCGTAACATAATTATAATTCTAAAACCAATTTGGAGTATGCGTTCGTGCAACTTCGATAAAATCTTCTCATAATAATAAAATGGGTTTTCATAGGCTATTAATTTAATTTAATTTATATAGTTTGAGGTGTGCCATCTACAGTTTAATCATTTCTGGCCCTCATATTAATAACCTAGATATAAAAAGTGACAAATGTTTGCAGTTTGCTTTAGGCACGTTTAATATACTATCGTGGTTGTGGAAACGTCCGCGTGACATAATTGTGATTTTTAAAAACCAAACCGGAGTATGCGTTCGCGCAACTTTGGCCAAATTTTTCTCAATAATAATAAAGCGTTATTAATTGTGGACACGTCCCGCGACATGATTCTTGGCGCGCCAAACAAATGGGTACACGTACGCGTGACTCATTTCAAGATAATTTTTCTTAATTTAAAAGCGATACGTTGTAAAGGAACATAGGTTCTAAAACAGTAATTATATAATTTTGATAAGCCAAGTATGATCAAAGCGACCGTGCTAGAACCATGGAACTCGGAAGTGCCTAACACCTTCTCCCGGGTTAACAGAATTCCTTACCCGATTTCTGCATTCGCAGACAGTAATTAGAGTCAACTTCTCGATTCGGAATTTTTACCGGTGACTTGCAATACCATAAATTATTCCAAGTGGAAACTCTAATTTTTATAATTAATCCCGTTTCGATTACCACTTAAATTGAAAAAAACTCCCCTATACCCTTCCGTTGGTAGGAAAAGGAGGTGTGACAGCTCTGGCAACTCTGCTGGGGATAAGAAACCAGAACTTTCGGTTCAGGGTTCAAGAATTCGAGCTTATTAATGCGATTTTTATTTGGCTTTATTGTTGATATTACTGTATTTTGCGGACTTAATGTGCTAATTGTCATTTACCGCTTTGATATTGTTTGAATTGTATATAGTTGTCTTCTTACGCCACCCCTCTGAGTATTCTGAAAATGGTGCACACATTCGCGTGGCCCGCTTTTTTTATAGAAATTATACCAAATAGAACGAGTTTGGGCAAGCGACAAGGCCGGGTAGACTTCAGTGCTCCCGGTACGTCGCCCCCTCTTCAGCGCCAGTTGTCCGCTCGGGTACCCCAAGTCTAGACCAAAACCCTAGGATTTAAACCTAGAAAAACAGAGCTTCATGCCGGATCCCTAGTAGGAACGTTTGTTTGAATCATGTGCATTTGACTTAGGGGACTCAACACAGGGGTTGGGTCCGTCTAGGACAGGTGTGCCCAAAATAACAGACCATCCTGATGCATTCTATGTGCTATGTGAATATTTATTTGTTTCAGCTTGCATGCTGACCGGCTAAGGAAAGAAAAACAACAGAAAAAAAAACCAAGACTGAGATAGGATAGAGAATTTACCTGGTTCTGAAAATCCCGATGTTCGAAAATGCCTCGAAACTCTGCCCAAATTGTTTGAAAAAAAAATAAAAGGAAAATGTATTTCAATATCATGTTTTTCCAATTATGTCAAAACTGGCGAACTACACGGGTCTGATTCTCACCGAATGTGAGATACGTAGGCAAACCTCATCGGTTCCGGCCCATAATTTTCAAAAATCCAAAAATATTTTCCTTTACTTCCTCTCTAGAAAAGTCTTTTTTTTAGACCCCAATTTTCAAATATCCAAAATATTTTTCATTACTTGCTTCTTTAGAAAGCCTTTCTTTTAGACCCTAATTGTTTTAAAAAAAATATACAAAAATATTTTCTTTTAGTTTCTTCTCAAAATCCAAAAATATTTGTCATTCTTCTTACAAAATTTGAAAAGAAAATTCAAGATTCAAAAAATATTTCCTTTTTCTTTAGGATCATTTCTTGCATAAATTCAAAATAAAATTCCAAAAAAAAATATGTTCTTTCTTCTGTAGAGTTTCTTTTAAAAAAAATACAGACAAAAAATCGAAATCCAAAAATATTTTGCTTCTTCTTTTTAAGTTTTTCTTCCGAAAAAGTCCAAAATCCAAAAAAGGTTAGTTTATTTACTTTATTCCTGATCTTCCCGAACTACGCAAGATCTGATTCATGTTCCCACATGATACGTAGGCAACCCACATCATGTTCGATCAATCGAAAAAAAAGTGAAAAAATGATGATAATAATACGAACCGACTGAGTCCATTCTAAAATGTTTTGTTTTGAATTGTGAAGAAAGTTGAGGTGGTCGGTTTGTGGTAAGCCGGAAACACAAGATCCAAGGAAAAATGATAACTGACGTCGAAGCTGTTACAAGTGCTCAATAGACTCAGGGTAAGAGGGTTCAACAAGAGTCTATTGTGTTTGAGAAAAATAGAATACTGAAACAGCAAATGACCGAAATGTGTCAAGCATGGGCCAGTGGTCAAGGATAGCCTCGTCATGAGTCAAAATTTGCTACACAACAAGAGTAATACCACTCTCATGAGTACCACTCGTACTCGTTTGATCTTCCTGCAAAACATTGAGAAGCCTGCCCGAAAGATGGTACAGGAAGAAATGACCCAAGGAGTGAAAATCTTAGAACAACAGTTGAAAAACATGCAAGGGTTGGCAGGTCAAAAGAGTGTTGCCTTCAAAGATCTATGCATGTTCCCTGATATCCACTTGTCAGCTGGTTTCAAGACTCTCAAATTTGAAAAGTATGATGGACATGGAGATCCCATAGCCCACCTGAAATTGTATTGCAATCAACTGAGAGCTGCGGGAAGAAATGAAGAATTTTTGATGGCTTATTTTGGGGAAAGCCTTACGGGAGTAGCCTCCAAATGGTTTATGGATCAAGACACGTCTCACTAGTATGTCTGGGATGACATGGCACAGGCCTTTGTCAAACAGTTCCAATACAATATTGACATTGCCCAAACCGCATTTCCCTTTCAAACCTGAAGAAGAAACCAACTGAAAGTTTCAGGTAATATGCCATTAAATGGAGAGAGCAAGCAGCTAGAGTTAAGCCACCCATGGACGACCACGAGCTAATCACTGTCTTCCTTCACGCTCAAGAGCCAGATTATTATCAAAACATGATGTCCGCAGTGGGCAAATCCTTCTCGGAAGCAATCAAAATGGGAGAAATGGTAGAGAATGGTCTTAAGAAAGGAAAAATTATAAGTCAAGCAGTTCTTAAAGCCGCAACTCAGGCTGTCCAGGTTGAATCTAATAATTTTAGTGGCACAAATGAGAAGGATGAAGAAATCATGATGACATCAGGGTCGGGAAGAGGTCCGAGGAGAATGTCTCGAAGGTATGACCAACCTCGTCTATTTTCCGATAACTCCCCTGAGCATTACTATCCCTCTCAGAACCCACAATACTCTGTTGTTCCACCTCAGTATGTTGTCCAACCACCAAAATACCCCAGAAGGCGAGCACAAGCATCACAAAATCTCTACCAGCCTCCACAAAATTTTCAAGTGCCCTATAACCCACATCCCTGCCAGGGGTATAGAAGGGAACAAAGGTTGAAAGATAATTTTACACTAATAGGAGAGTCCTATGCAAGCTTATTTGAGAAGTTAAAGAATCATGACATGATTGCACCCATTCCTCCAAATCGTGTGGACCCACGTGCAAGGAGCTTTTACCCATCTAAAAGGTGTGAATACCATTCCAATGCCCAAGGGCACAATGTTGAAAGTTGTTGGGATTTGAAAAGAGAAATAGAAATGATGATCCAGGAAAAACTGATTGTGATCCAAGACAGTGGCGCCCAGAATATCGTGCAGAATCCTTTGTTTGCACATGATGATGCACACTTTGTGGGGATGATGCCTGGTGATATGGAGTATGAGAATCCTCTCGGGAATTTGCTAACTGAAGTTAATGATGTTGAAATTGGAGAAGGCTCTACTGATTCTGATGAGTAAATTTACGGCTAAATGTCAAGCCTAGCAATTGAAAAGTCTTTCCCTCCTCACTAGGAAGGAATCTTGGTAGCTTGTTTTGATGTTTTTTCTATTATCTGGGTTATTTCAGGGTTGTGATCCAGATTTTATTTGATTTATTGAGTCAAACCCTTCTATCCCTCCATTCTGTCTGTGTGAGTCTTGTCCGTTTGTTCTGTTGCTATTTTCATTATTCGGGATATTTTAGGGTTGTAACTCGGATCTTGGGTTGTTTGTCTTGTTGTCAAATCCTTTCATCCTTTACTCAATAAAATATAGTTTGTCCTTTTGTGTCATTTTGGTCCTAGTTCTTTTCTTGCTAGTTCTAATGACATGACATGCATGCGGAAATTTTGGCCAGATCTTAGAAACTGATTTAATATGGAATCGGATAATTGAAAAAAAAAAGATACTTTTGAGGATGAATAGAGAGTTGAGATACTTTGGAATTGAGGTCGAGTAGAATTCACCTTCAAATCATTGTGGAGGTCGGGCTTGAGGATGTTTAGTCAATTGAAGTTTGTAGGAAAGTAAGGGATGGAAAGTGTCTTGTGACCACGACACACCAAGAAGACAGACATGTTTGTCAATGCTGTGATCGGGAAAAGATACCATGTTTGGCATTCTCGAGGTTGGGAGGCCCTTTTTCTACTACCCAAACACTTTATACCCTTTATTACCCCTTTTGAGCATGTGTTATTTTCTTTGACCACCCCCTTTTGGAATCAAGTTTAGAGTCGAGAGTCAAAAAAAATTAAAATAAATGATGAAAAAAGAAAAGAAAAGTCCATACCCCAAGAGTACAAACTGGGGCAGCTCTTTGAAAGTTCAAGTAAAAAAAAAGAAGAAAAGAACTATCGAAGGTCCATGCCCTCAAAAATAGAAGCTGGGGCAAACAAATAAAAAAGGAAAAAGAAAAAAAGGGAAACAGAAAGAAAGGTGCAAAACATTTTAGGTCAGATGTTTGAACTACGTTAGACCTGATTCCTTTAAAATAAGGATACGTAGGCAGCCTCACGGTTCAGTCCAACCAAATAAGAATTTAGAAGAAAAAGAAAAGAAAATAGAAAAAATAGAAAAAAATAGAAAAATTGAAAAATCCCCAGCATCTGAAACTGGGGCAGAGATTTTATTTTACTTTTGAAAGAGGCGATTCCAAGAGTTGTAAGTGCACAACCCCCTTTACTTTGAGTTTATTTTGAGCCTTCATGACGTCCTTTCTTTCCAACCCTATCCAAAATCCTTCCAAATAAAGACCTCCGGATATGCCTTCAAGAATGCCAAGAGAAGCATGGAATGACCAACGGTTGTCACATGACGTAGAACATCGTCGAGTTGCTCACACAAGAAGGCAAAAGAAAAAAAAAGAGAAAAATGAGAGAGTCTTAGTAGTGAAAACCCTAGCACTGTAAGGCGACGGTAAGTGGAGATAAATAAATGAGAGAGACTTGTTGGTGAAAATCCCTCGGGGCACCACTAGTCGAAAGTAAGTCATGAAGCTGATGTCAAGAATTGGCACGGATAGGCCCGACTTCAAAGATCATAAGAATGGTAAAAGGGAAGATTGGATTAGTTTGATAGATCGGGTCGTTGATTCCAAAATGCATGTCCATGATAATTAAGGCTAGTTATTGAAAAAAAAAAGAAAAAAAATTCTTTCTTCTGTCCTTGTGACAGGGGCATTTCTTGTTAATATTTGTTTCTTTGCATCATTTGTGTCTTCCACTTTTAGTTAGTCTTTCTCAAAACAAGCAAGAAAAGATTTCAAAATCTACTACTAGCTTTTCAGTTGTACAAAGTAAATTTGGCCAGCAAACTCAGTTGTTAATGTCAACATGCCTTGAGGATTCATACAAAGGCTTCCCCAAAAGACTCTTGTCAGCCTACTTGGCGCAAACAAAGATAACTTGTGATTCTCTCTGACAGACAAATTGCTCAAAGCAGGAAATCATTCAAGATATCAAAAAGGGTCACCTAAGAAAAGATCTCTGGTTGGGATAAAGTTGATTGAGCTACAAATACAAATGGTACTGTGTGTGAAACAATTAGGGTTAATGCAAAGCAAAAGTATCTCGAAACCAACTCAAGCTGATCGAGAAAATCCAAGCTGCTCAAGACTCAAGGCCACAAACCGACCACCATTTTCAAAACTGACAAATTTTTCTTTATGTGAAACAGGAACAAAGCAGTGCGAGGAAAGTGGTTAAAAAAAAGAGAAGAAAAAGAAAAGAAGAAAAGAGCCGACAAAGGGAAGTTTCTCAAATCTTTTCCTTTACTTATCTTGCTAGTGTGCACAAATTTTACCATTGTTCTTTACGTTTTTCCTCCTAGGATAAAAGTCCTAGTCTGATGGATCTTCTCCCAATAAAATCTTAGTTTGATGAATCTTTCTCCTAAGATAGAAGACCTAGTCTGATGAACTTTCTCCTAGGATCAAAATCTTAGTCTGATGAGTTTTTCTCTTAAGATAGAAAACCTAGTCTGATGAACTTTCTCCTAGGATAGAAATCTTAGTCTGATGAATCTTTCTCCTAAGATAACAAAAAGAGGACCTAGTCTGATGAATTTTCTCCTAGAGTCAAAATCTTAGTCTGATGAATTTTTCTCCTAAGATAGAAAACCTAATATGATGAACTTTCTCCTAGGATAGAAATCTTAGTCTGATGAACCTTTCTCCTAAGATAGAAAACCTAGTCTGATGAATTTTCTCCTAGGATAAATGTCTTAGTCGGATGAATCTTTCTCCTAAGATACCAAAAAGAGCCAAAAAAGGGACCTAGTCTGATGAATTTTCTCCTAGGATTAAGGTCTTAGTCTGATGAATCTTTCTCCTAAGATAGAAAAGCTAGTCTGATGAATTTTCTCCTAAGATAATAATTTAGAAAAAAGAAAGGGGAAGTCTAAATTTGAAAAAAAGAAGAAGAAGGGAGTCATTTTTTTTAGTTTTCTTAAGATTATCAATGTTTAGTTTTCTTGAAATCAGGGGGCCCCGCTTGGAGAATAGGGTTCGTTTTACTTTAGTCAAGCTTAGTTTATAGTTTTCTTAGTCTATTCTTTAGTTTACTCTCATCATTGCATCAATAGCATAAGTGGTTTACAGTTTTGCTAACAACTCACAAATCTTCCGAGCACAAACTGGGGCAGAAAAATTTCTTTTGTTTTGTCTGTTTTGTGGTAATCAGGAGCCCACCTGAAGAACAAAGCAATTTCGAAGGAAGACAGTTTAAGTTCAGCAATCATGCGCCCACCTGGAGAACAAGGGAAGACAACTCAAGTTTCAAGGGGAAGAAGTTTCGAAGGAAGACAGTTCAAGTTTCAAGGCAAAATAGTTCAAGGTGCAAGGGAAAACAGTGTCAAGTAACAAGAGAAGACGGTTCAAGTTCAGCAATCAGGCGCCCACCTGGAAAAAAGGGAATTCAATTCAGAATGCAATTCAGGTCAGCAACAAAAGAAGCTCACATCAAGAATGCGAGTCAGCAGTCCAAGATGATCAACAGAAATTAGTCACAATCCAGAATAAAAAGAAAAAAAAAACAAAAAGAAAGACAAGAAGTGAATCCAAATGTAGAAGTTAATGAAAGACGCGAGCTGCTTAGGACACGGCTGAGGTCACAAGCTCTGCATGTCCCATTTTGGTCTGAAAAGTTGAAGAAGAACAAACTAGCACCTGCAACTAGCAAGCGTCAAGGTTCAAATCCAAAGTCTGTATGAAGAACCATTCAAAACTCAGGATCAACCTTCAGAAGACTTATAGATAAGAATCTTGTAACTCTTAGTTGGTAGACTTAGCTAGTCTTTTCCATTTCTTGATTTTTTGATGTAATAATGGGACTACAGACCGGAACCTCGGTGGAACGGCACCTCGATCGGCTCTTCACCTTGGCATACTCCACCGTCTCACCCACCTCTGAACTACACGTGGCCTGATTCCTTTATAGCCAAGGATATGTAGGCAGCTTAGATACCAGGGCTCGGTCACATTCCCCTTTTCTCTTAGTTTTAACCTCTCCAAATAAGGGTCGGGTCAAAAAACCTGTCTAGTCATTCTTTGTCAGAAAATATTTCGCATTTCCAGTCAAACAGGGGCAGCCGTAGACATGTGATTTTTGACCATTCCCAAGATTTTTTATATCTTAGCATGTAAATATTTAGTTTAGGCCTAATATCTCCATTTCAGCTGATTTTGACTCTTTTACTTTATTTCGTCACAAAAAATAAAAATTACAAAAAAATATTTTAGTTTACGTATCTTTCGTAAATTTAAATAAAAAAAAATATATACAAAAATAGTACCTTATCCTTATTTGTTTATAGTCTTGAAACACAAAAAATAAATTTATGCTTTATGTTTAGTTCAATTAATTAAAATTATTTTTATATTTTTATATCTCTTAATTGAAGGACACTCCCTAGAACAGCCGCACCCCCATCCACAAAAAACTCCTCCTTCCTTTTCCAAAAACGGACAGCAGCTTCTCACCATTTTCAGCCATTGAAGCTCCATTAAATTACCTCACAAGCTCCAAAAATAAGCAGCCATTTTCTCCATAAATCCAATCATTAAAGTAACCTTGAACAACCCCATCTTCCTCTATAAATAGCCATGGAATTCTTGCTGAAAAGAACTCCAAAAACACTACAATGAAACACCTAAAGTCCATCTCTAAAAACACCATCAAAATAGCCCCTTAACCACCCTAAACCACCTCCTCTTTCTCCAAAAAAATGCAGCCTAAAGCTGCTGCAAATCCAACTCCGCGATAGCTTCAAAACGCAGCAAACAGAGCTGCAAAACACCACCCAAAATCCAGCAGTAGAGAGCAGCAAAATCAGCTGCGAATCTGCTGAAAAATCTGCAGCGAAACAAGCTACGAAATAGCTCGAAAACCTGCCAAAACCTGGCTGAAAACCAACACCAAACAGTCCCTTTTTGCACAGAAAAATCGCAGCTCCAAGGTTGAGTCGTCGAGTTCGCCGTCACAGGTTTCCGATCGTGGTCGTTGGCGTTTCATCTGTCTTTTTAGTTACAAAGCTTTAAAATTCGGATTCAGCAATAAAGGTCTGTTTCTTTTACACATGCATCATATCTTCCTAGTCTGATTCATGGATTTTGTTTGAATGATCATTTCGTCAAGTTTATATATCTATGCGAGTGATGAATCCATAACTCAGAACTGAGATTACTTACAAGTTCAATTTTTTTTTTTCAGTATTTGAG
The DNA here is from genome assembly GCF_000393655.2 of Nicotiana sylvestris. Classification (NCBI taxonomy): domain Eukaryota; kingdom Viridiplantae; phylum Streptophyta; class Magnoliopsida; order Solanales; family Solanaceae; genus Nicotiana; species Nicotiana sylvestris. The sequence goes on along the minus strand of NC_091062.1, from coordinate 103,190,569 downwards.
GAAGTTTGGGAATTCACTATTATTGTTATCATATATTAGCATGTTGGTTGGTCGTTATCTTCATTAGGTAAGCCATTATTTTCATGCTATTTGGTTAGATGCTTTTTTGAGTTAGATGAATAATGATGAAATTGGAGCTAAAGCTATTCTTTTTACCTCTGAATGTTTGAGGCCTTAAGTAGTTTTGTTGCTTAGCATCGCTGATTTTCATTTAGTTATCTTGAGTTTTATTTATTGATTTCTTGTTTAATTAGAAAACTTATGAATTTACATGTTAAAAATATTGATTTAAGTTTGGTACAGTCACATGAATAAGGTGGGGAGCATCATTCTCATATTTCTTAAAGTAGCATTTGTGCTTAACAAGTGTTGAATTTTGTTTTTTTTTTCTCTTGTATAATTTATTCAATTTGTATGGATGTAGAAGATAGAGGTGCCCCATTAAGTGGGTTGTGGTTCTAATTGGGTGTAATGCATTTGAAAACGTTAGGATTATTTAGGCGCTCCAATTTTATCATCTTGATTATGTATACGTTCGCGTAACATAATTATGATTCTAAAACCAATTTGGAGTATGCGTTCGCGCAACTTCGATCAAATCTTCTCGTAATAATAAAATGAATATTCATAGGCTATTAATTTAATTTAATTTATATAGTTTGAGGTATGCCATCTACAGTTTAATCATTCATGGCCCTCATATTAATAGCCTAGATATAAAAAGTGACAAATGTTCGCAGTTTGCTTTAGGCACGTTTAATATACTATCGTGGTTGTGGACACGTCCGCATGACATGATTGTGATTTTTAAAAACCAAACTGGAGTATGCATTCGCGCAACTTTGGCCAAATTTTTCTCAATAATAATAAAGCGCTATTAATTGTGGACATGTCCGCGTGACATGATTCTTGATACGGGAAACAAATGGGTACACGTACGCGTGACCCATTTCAAGATAATTTTTCTTAGTTTAAAAGCGGTAAGCGGTAAAGGCACATAGGTTCTAAAATCAGTAATTATATAATTTTGATAAGCCAAGTATGATCAAAGCGACCGTGCTAGAACCACGGAACTCGGGAGTGCCTAACACCTTCTCCCGGGTTAACATAATTCCTTACCCGGATTTCTGCGTTTGCAGACCGTAATTAGAGTCAACTTCCTCGATTCGCAATTTTTACCGGTGACTTGGAACACCATAAATTATTCCAAGTGGAGACTCTGATTTTTATAATTAATCCCGTTTCGATTGCCACCTGAGACAGTGACAGCCTGAGAGACGGCTGGGGCTACAGGAAGCAAGTATGCCCGGGTGATACTTTCCATAAGGTCCACTAGATGGACCATAGCATCCTGGAGTACTGGGGTAGCAATAAACCCCTATGGGACCTGAGCTGGGCCCACCGGAACTGTCGGGACCGAAACCTCATCATCAAAGTCAACCTAAGGCTCCGCCGTTGGTGCTGCTGCTCTAGGCTGATCTCTGGCCCTACCTCAGCCTCTAGCACGGCCTCGCCCTCTGCCCCTCATGGGAGCTGCTGCTGGGGGCATGGGCTGCTGATCAATGGATAAGGAAGCGTGTGGTCTCACCATCTGCGAAAAAACAGAATAGAAATTCAATTAGCATTGAGAAACCAAACCGCACGACATGAAAGAATAAATGTGAAGCTTTTCCTAACTCTGTAGCCTCTAGGGGATAAATACAGACGTCTCCATACCGATCCCTCAGACTCTACTAAGCTTGTCTATGAATTGTGAGACCCATGTAACCTAGAGCTATGATACCATCTTGTCACGAACCGAATTTCCTACCCTCGGGAGTCGTGATGGTACCTACTAATGTGAGCTAGACAAGCAGATTGTTTGGACCAATTACCTTTTTACCCCTTTTATATTCTTTAACAATTACAAAGCAATAACATATAGATAGTAGAATTTACAATAAGCAGAAGAAAAGCAATAAATCATCTGAATATGTATCCAATACAACTATTTGAGCATCAACTACCCATAACTGGTGTCACCATTTCACAGACAATCTAAGAATACTACATATAAAGTCTGAAAGATAAAAGATACACTTTTTTCTGAACTAAGTAAATGAAATAGGAGTAAAAGGATAGAAGGAGACGCAAGGGCCTACAAACGCCTATAGGACTACCTTGGATCTCCGCGTGGACTGAAGGAAGCCACCTAATCTATGCTCCAAAAGCTACTGCTCCAGGATCTGCACACAGTGCAAAGTATTGTATCAGCAAAACCAACCCCATATGCTGGTAAGTGCCTAGCCTAACCTAAGTGAAGTAGTGACTAGGCTAGAACTAGACTAGCAAATGAACCTGTGCAATTCAACTATATACAATGGAAAAGAAGAACAACAATATACAGTCAAGTATAGGAGGGGTAACAGGTTTCGGGGGAACTATCAATTAGAGTAGAAAGACAACAGGTAATTGAAAGAAACTACTATCTCAAACATCAACAAAGAATTAGAAATCAATAAGTACACGACATCATCCTTCGTGTTTTTACTCTCGTCCTCACCAAAGTAATCAAGTAATGAAAATGTGCACGGCATCACCCTTCATGCTTTTACTCTCGTCCTCACCATATAATCAATATAATCGGCACGGAATGGTAAATCGTGCGGCACGACATCACCCTTCGTGCCTTACACTCTTTCCTCACAAATCACACACGGCATCACCCTTCATGCTTCAACACTCTCTCACCAAAACAATACACGACATCACCCTTCGTGCTTTAAAACTCTTTCTCACCCAAACAACAATCACAAACAATAGGGCAAGGGAATAAATGAAATTACAATAAGAATCCCGACAAGGGAACAATAGTTCGACAATCAAGTCCCGTCAAGGGAACAACATCATAAGAAGCATCAACATCCCGGCTAGGGAGATAACATTAAAAGCAACAAATTCTCAGCAAGGGAGATAATATAATGATTCTCTTCTCTTTTTCACTTTTCCTTCCCAACTCACTTCACAACTTAAGTCAATGCTCTAAAAGGTTCAATTACCACTTATACTTTCACATTTCATTATACAACTTGAGTCAACGCTCCTCAATATTCAAATGTCACAATTACTTTCACAAACATTGCCCAACTATAGAAATCATCACCCAAGCATGAATTATACAACGAAGTCATAATAACCACAATATAAGACTCACGGGAATGTTTTCCACCAACGTATAGATACTCGTCACCATTCTTATACGGTGTACTCAACAAATTCCACATAGAAAATAAGACTCGACTCCTAATCCCTCAAGTTAAGGTTAGACCAAACACTTACCTCAATGTCACGAACACAATTCAAGTCTCTACTATCGCTTTACCTCTTTATTCCACCACCAATTCGCTCGTATCTAGCCACAAGTTACTTAATTACATCAATAAATGATAAATGAATTAATTCTAATGCATAAAAATAAGTTTTCTAAAGTTTTACCCAAAAAGGCAAAAATCGCCCTTAGGCCCACATGGTCAAAACCTAAGGTTCGAACCAAAACCCGATTACCCACTCCCCCACTAACTCAAATATATAATTTGTTTTGAAATCGGACTTCAAATCGAGGTCAAAATCCCCATTTTTTTTGAAAAACCTAGATTCTGCCCAAAACACCTAATTTCCCCCATGAAAATCATTGATTTTGAGTTGAAATCATGTGAAAAGATGTTAATGATTGAAGAAAATGAGTTAAAATTGACTTACAATCGATTTGGAAGAAGAGTTGTCTTTGAAAAATCGGCCAAGAGTGTTTTGGTTTTTAAAGAGTGTGAAAATGAAAGATTTTCGGCTAAGTTATAAAATTGCAGGTTGCAGATGTCGCAATTGCGACTAGGGTTCGCAATTGCGAATCCAGACATCTATTAAGCTCGAATTTGCAAGGGGACTTTCCCATTTGCGAAGTCGCTTTTGCGAACCACATGTCGCATTTGCGACGACTGACCAAAAGGGGGAAACATCGCATTTGCAATAAATTCCTCACAATTGTGAGGTCGGTTGGCCTGGGCTATTTTTTTCGCATTTGCGACAAAGCCTTCGCATTTGTGAGCCAATCTTCGTAAATGCGAAGCCTGCAGGCCTGCAATGCAATAGCTGAAGTCTGCAACTTTCCATGTCCAAAATCTACCCCGTGGCCTATCCAAAACACACCCGAGCCCTCGGGGCTCCAAACCAAACATGCACACCCACCTAAAAATATCATACGGACTCACTCATGCATTCAAATCACTAAAATAATATCCACAACTGTGAATTTAGCATCAAAATCATGAAATTTCTTAAGAACGTCAAATTTCCCAATTTACTCAAATACGATCCGATTCACGTCATCTCAAGTACGTCTATTACCAAATTTCACAGACTTATCTTAAATTACATATAAGACCTGTACCGGGCACTGGAACCAAAATACAGGCCCGATACCATCAAGCTTTAAACACATTTTATTTTCAAAAACTCATAAATATTCCAGAAAATAACTTTCTTTAAAAATTCATTTCTCAGGATTGGGACCTCGGAATTCTATTCCGGGCATACGCCCAAGTCCCATATTTTCCTACGGACCCTTTGAGACCGTCATATCACAGGTTCGGGTCCCTTTACCCAAAATACTGACCGAAGTTAACTTAATTCATTTTAAAGTCAAAATTCATCATTTTTTACAGATTTTCACATATTGGCTTTCCGGCTACGCGCCCGGACTACGAATGCAGATCGAGGTGAGATAGAAAGAGGTTTTTTAAGGCCTCAAAACACAGAATTCATTTTTAAAACAAGTGATGACCCAAAAGGGTCATCATATTGCCGAGAAATTGGAGGAACTTGAGAAGGCTAAGTCCTTTCATTTGGACACTCGGAGGAAGGCCGAGATGTTGGAGTTGGCGAATAAGAATCTTTGAGCCGAGTGGGAAAATGATCAATCTACGGCGAGAGCTAAGGAAGACCAGCTCGAGGAGAGGATCGGGGAGTTGGTGAAAGACAACTCCATCCTTCATGATCGAGAGGCCGAGAACGATCAATTGCTTGCATGGACGTCCTATTCCAACATTTTTACCAATGTACCTCGAGAGTTATACGAAGAATGGATCCATGCCGAGTCCTGGTTAGATGTGTTTCGGGACTTGCATGCATCGGGCTCTGTTCCTGAAGCTGCCCTTAAATATGCCCTGGTTAAGGCTTGTAAGCTCGAGTCGCTTGTGGATATAATCCCACTACGCCTCAACGTGATGAGGATGATGAGGAAGAGGGTATAGATCGGCTTGAAGAGGACACCTGGTACGATACCATTTTTCCTCACGGTGAACGTGGCAAGGATGTCGGGGATAGAGGTGATGAGGTTGTAGAGGACCCTGATGGCGAGGTCTAGTAGTTTTTCTCTTAGACTTTTTTGTGTATTTTTTCTGGTGTCTTTAAGAGGCCTTATAATGAACTCTTTATTCGTGTATGATTGTTTAAGTTGTTTTTTGCGTCTTCTTCCATACCTGTTGCTTGTTTCCGCACTTATGTGCTTTTCTTTTGTTGTTTACCTGTTATGATTTCTACTCTTTCTATTGTAGTTGTCTTTTAGTTGGTCGTAGCCTTGATGACAAATATATATGTGTCGTATCTGTGCCTTATTAATATAGGTCGGTTGAGCCTCTTTATTTTGGATGATAGGTGTTGTTTGATCTTGGTTAATTTTGATCTTTTGCCTAGTTATAAGAATGCGGGCGAGCTTAACCTTTTATTAACTCGAGGCGGAGGGCCGATAGGTTCTTTTCGAACTCGGTCAAAATTAACCTTTTACTAAAATGCAGCCGAGGGCCGAAAGGTGTTGTTCAAGCTAGGTCGAACTTAACCTTTTATTAAAATGCAGCTGAGGCCGAAAGATGTTGTCCGAGCTGGGTCGAACTTAACCTTTTATTACATGACGTCCAAGGATTGAAAGGTGTTGTTCGAGCTAGGTCGAAATTAACCTTTTATTAAATTGCAATCGAGGGCTAGAAGGTGTTGTTCGAGTTGGTCGAACTTAACCTTTTAAAATGCGGCCAAGGTCCAAAAGGTGTTGTTCGAGTTTCATCTGGGTGAGGACACATGTATGGATAATGCACGCTCCACTTCCATCATCTACCATGATACATTTGACATCAGTATCTAAATGCGCAAAGTAATGACGAGAGCATCATTGTGAGGGAATATCAAACCATCAGCATCTGACTCGTCGAAGATGATACTTTCTTCAAGTCTGTCATATCGTTTGCGGGTGATAGATCGTTTGAGCTTGTGAGTGGCAGTGAATTTAACGTCATTGATAAAGGTGTCATCATTGTTGACGATGATCATATTGATAGTGCGAGCTGGCGATGATGGATTCGGTGGGCCTTGGTGTTCACGTCCTCTAGCGAAGTTGTTTCTTCCCTTGTCGCTCAACAGCTCTTTAAGGTGACCCTGCCGCAACATGTTTACAACCTCTTGCCTAAGAGCCATGCAATCTTCTATTTTGTGTTCGTGCTCCTGGTGGAATTCACAGAGGGCGTCTGATTTTCTGGTGCTCGGATCGGATCTCATCTTTGGCGACTACTTCACCTTCGTTCCAAGTTTCTCAAGGGCATATACTACTTCTATAGGTGATACACAATAATTGTTAGCAATAAGTCGATTGTTCTGGTGAGTCCCTGACCTCGGCTTGGATGGGCCTTTATCATAATAGAAAGAGGGCGGGGCAGGCCCCCTGACGTATGGCTGATGTTGTTTTTAGTTAGGTCGTGAGACCGGTTGGTCCCTCCTAATGTTGTCTCTTCTTTTTTCATGGACTCGGCTTGTACAAAGATAAGCCGTTGAGTTGGTCTATTGAGGTCGTCTCATCTGCTCAGACTTCGGCACAGTAAGTATTATGGATTTTATCCCAAGTGGTTGGGGATATTTCATCAACCAGCTCAACAGTTTTCTAGTCGCTCTCGAACCATCTCTACTCGACCCATTTTAAAAAGCCGCCACCGTCATTCCCTCGGACATATTTGATAGGGTCATCCTTACCCTCCTGAATCGGGCGAGGAAGTCCCTCTGTTCCTCTCCCAAGGACTGCTTGACGGTGAATATGTCATTTACTCATGTTTCGGCTTTCTTGGCTCCGGCATGCGCTGTTACGCACTTATCGGCCATTACCTCAAAGGTTTCTATGGAGCGGGCCGGTAGCTGTGAGTACCAACTCAATGCCCCTCCCGTAATAGTATCGCCGAATTTCTTCAGCAAATAGAGGAAACTTGTTCCTTGGTGAGGTCTTTGTCTTTTACGGCGGTGACATAATAAGTCACGTGATTCAGGATCTGTCATTCCGTCGTATATCTTAAGATATGGCGACATTTTAAAGGTTTTTGGTATGGCATGTGAGGATGCTTCTTCATTGTACGGCTATTCTACGAACCTACCAGCGTCCCTTTTCGGCAATAGCTAAGGGGCGCCTGGTATCTTGTCGACCCGTTCTTGGTGTTCTTTCATTTGATCTGTGAGTGATTCGTTTTCATTCTCTATTTCCTCCATACTCTTCAGAACAACGGCAAGGACGTTATCACTTGCATTGTTAGTGATATTCTGAGTTATACCAGGTGTTAGAGAGTCTGGTTGGTCGCCTGTTCGTTTGCTCGTTGCACTGTGCTGGTTTTTGCAGTTTGTATAGAAGTGCATGGAGTGGCCTTGTTGAGCACGTTTACTAGTGTATCGGTCAACTATGCTTCGAGGAGCTTTTTCACAGCCGGTGGCGTCTCATCTCCTGTGGACGTGGAGGCCCCTTTTCTATTTGGTTTTGTTATGCTACAATTAAGGGCGTTCATAAAAATCTGAAAAATTGAACCAAATCGAAAATTGAACCAAACCTATAAAAAAACCAATACATTGTAGGTTTGGTTTGGTTTTTGTTTTGAATTTTAAAAATCGATCAAAATTATTTTGGTTTTGGTTTTAATAAAAAAAATAATCGAACCAAACCGACTATAGAAGTAGCTACTTAAATTTATTATTATTCATGCCTATATATATAAATTTTAAATTTTATGGTACATATACCTGTATATGTATATATATATATATATACCTGTATATGTATATATATAACCGATCAAAATTATCTTGGTTTTGGTTTTAAGAAAAAAAAAATAACCAAACCAAACCAAACCGACTATAGAAGTAGCTATTTAAATTTATTATTATACATGCCTATATATATATATATATTTATTTTATGTGTACATATACCTATATATATATATATATATATATATATATATATATATATATATATGGTTTGTAAAATTTTATGGTACATATTAGTCGTTTGCATTTTCAGTCTAGTTCATTGCTATTTTAATAATCTAATTATTTGCCTTTACATTCTTGTTTGATTGGTAGTTTACTTTTGCTAAATACAAGAATTTATTTCACGTTAAAAATAATCGATTTTTAATTGAGTACTTAAATTATTCATCACTATTTGATTCAATTATCATCATTACATCTTGGTAAATTATAGATTTCTGAAAGACCATTTGGTTTGATAGTGTTACGTTGAAAATGTGGTCGCCGGAATATGTGTTTGATAGTGTATGTCTCATATTTAAGAAAAACATTGATAAAAACCGAAAAAGCGACAAAAACCTACAAAAACCGAATCGATAAAAAATCGAATTAATTGGTTTGGTTTGGTTCCAATATTTGAATAACCGACTTACTTGGTTTGGTTTTTTTTAAGGAAAAACTGATCCAAACTGAGCCATGAACACCTCTAGCTACGATGGGGGGGGGGGGCGACCTCTCGTGCCTAGGAGAGACAGTGAGCGTCACGTCCTCGCCTATATTTCACAGCTCTCGTTGATAGCGTTCATGAGGTTTCTAGGAAAATCAACATTTAGTTTAGTCATCTCTCCTTGGTTATCGGTCATGTAGGTTTTTGTGCGTGCAAAGAAAGAGAAAGATCTTGGGGTTTGTGGTTAGTGACTCACGTTAGCTGTAGATTTAAAGGAAACTAAAAAATTAGCTGATTAAAAATTCCTCACGGACGGTGCAAAACTGTTTGACCAAAAATATAGATCTTGGTTCAACCAATTATATTTTAATATAAAAGAGTCAATCTTAACTAATTAATATCCTAAAGACAAAGTTATAGATTTTATGACAAATAACTTGCATATCTATTCGGATGGAAATGAATATAAGCAATAATAATAGTGCCAATGATCCAAAATGGGGTAGGGCATTAAATGGCAATAAATAGCAAATAATGGTATTTAAATAAATAAACATGTGTGAGTTACCCGAAAAATGGTGAGATCTGTAGATATTTTCTTTGACAATGATGAATGATTGATAAGCCTTTGAATACTTAGGTTGTTCTTGGATCCAGTAAAAATGCTAGACAAGAATCTTAGTATAAAGGTTATTTTTGTATGCTTGTAATAGGACTAGATTCTCTTTATAAAGTCAATATGCTTTTTATAAATGAATATCTCATGTCTCCTATCATTGTGTCTCTTTCTATTTATATGGAACATTTTCCTAGAAACTCTAATAATATAGGTGCAGAGAATATCCACTAGAACATTCTCTTTTGTATCCTATCTTAAAACAAGCTATTATAACTCTGTCTGAAATGCTCTGACCTTTAACCACGATGACTTCACGAATGCTTCGAGGCTACTTCGACCTGGGGCGGATCTCTGTGGAGACCAAACTTAAAGCACGTGGCAGCCAACGAAGGCTATTATGGTGCTGACATGGCATGCCTATATCAAATATATTTTTTGGCCTTACAAGTTGTAGTAAAACTTTTCAAATTTGGAGTTCTTTTCATAATATCTTTTGAGAGAAGTAGCAAAACCTCAAGGCGAAAAAGGTACATTTTGCAATAGGATTAAGATCTGGCATCATATTTCCCAATTACTTTTTATGTGCTTATTATTTGTCCAATTAATTATATTCTTTTTAAAAAAAAATAATAATTCAACTTTATATAATGTGATGACATGATCCCCTTCAATTCTATTAATATATGGAACTTAAGCAATGAACTGCATTATATGTATCATGAAATTTGCGTTATGAGGGCCAAGATATCTCGCCTCTTCTCAGTTTTGAGGGTCTCTCATTTGGTAGTTTGTTCGTTCTTGTTAGAGCCATTAGTATGGGCTTGGCCCAACTCCAACCCGTAACCCGTAATTTAACGGGGTTGGGCTATAATTTTTGGAGCTCATTTAAGAACGAGGCTTTTAAATCTAGCTCGAGTAAGTTCGTGACCCGTGAAGCTTGACTAAGGCGGGGCTGGGCCGTCCCGTGGACCTAATAAAAATATGTATTTGAAAAGTATAAAATATAAAAATTATACGACACAAAAAATATCAAGAAGAGTATCCAAGCTTAAAGTTTATTAAGCTCGTCATATTGAAATATCAAAGTCTTAAAACGTTAATTAGTTTTAAAAATTTAATTATTCTTCATATTTAACTAATTAATATTGCACACGAATTGTAGATGTAGATGAAAGTGAAGATATTAAGACAACCTTCTCAGAAGTGGATTCAATTGTGCTTGATGAAGATGATGTGTTGGATATCTCCTAAGCATCATGGACATTCTCTTGAATAATTTGTTTTGAGTTTTGACTTTTAGTAAATGAAATATTAGTATTATCGTTTACTTTTTTAGTGTTTATCATATATTGTAACAGTATAAAAAGTTATTAAGTTTTGTGAATTTTTTCCAATAAGATTTTTTAACTTTTAAATATTTATCCTTTTTAGGTTAGAACTTAAAGAAAAAATATAAAATTATATTTTAAAAAATAATGGGTCGACCCGTGGAGGCCCGCAGCCCACATAGAGTTGTGGTGGGCTCACCATTATAAGGCACATCAAAATAGTAGGCTAGCTCAGCCCAGTCCATCAATTACTAAAGCCCATGTGGGATGGGTTAGGCTAACCCGACCCCGCCCATATTGACAGCTCTAGTTCTCGTCGGCCTCTGAAAAGACCAAATTAAATCTTGGCCAAAATGATATGCGGCCCCTTAAACTTGTCCCGATTTTCCTCCGAGACACCTTATCTTAGGTCTGTTTCAATTGAATACTTCACCTACCCAAAAAAAGTACCTATTAGATACTTTTTTGACACCCAACAAAAATAAAGAATGTGTTCAATGCACTCACGGATGACATGACTTTTTGACTAATTCAAACAAGACATGTGACATTTGGGGACCAAAATAAATTTTAAAAAGATAAATTATTGAGTAAAAAAACTATATTCAAACATAATCCTAAATTTGCTGCCACTGTCACCTTCTTTCCACGCCGTCTCCACTATTTCGATCAAAATGTAACGATTCTCTCCCTGCCACTAGTGGTTCTTGGTGTGCCTTCCTTTTTCTCTGTTCTTCAAGCCCTCTCTAATCTATGTTGGAGAGAATACTTTGAACTTAAAAAATAAAGTCTTAGAATGGGATTTTTACCGGTAGAACAACTGTGATTCCTGGCAATTCAAACAGGACCGCCGACCTCTCTTTCGACCTCAGCTTCATTTTTTCGTTTTATTTTCTTTTTTGCTGGTTTTATGGTGGTAGATGGACAATGTATCATGTAATTTTGGTGAAGTTCATAGCTGACTAGAATGGAGATTTGGACCAGGGCTGTCCATATGTATTCTTGACTGGTTTTATTATAGAAAAATGGGTGAAGGTGAAGAAGGTGGTGGCAGATCTGAAACCCGAGGAAGAAATGAGGCGGCAATGACGCTGTAATAGCAAATCTGAAGGAAAACAAGGGTGGTGAAGGAGATGAGGTGGCTGGAAAAAAAGAAGTAGAAGAAGAAAGATGGATAGTGGTGATGGCATTAAGAAGATAGAAGGAAGAAGAATAGATAAAATAAAAATTTGACTAAATAATGCCTCTCACGCGCTAGTTGAAGGTGCATTTCACACATCATGTCATGTCATCGAGAAATGTCTAATAGGTATACTTTTTGAGTAGGTGAAGTGTTCAATTGAAACAGACCTAAGATAAAGTATTTCGGAGGAAAATTGAGACTAGTTTAGTGGTCCACATATGATTTTGGCCTTAAATCTTTAAGCCAGGCACCACACTAATAATTAAGTCTAAAAGTCCCATTTTGGCCTCCATCCAGAATTCCATCGACACTTGAAGTCTAACATTGACAAGATAGGAAGACCTGAGCAGCTTATAGACGGTTTACGACTCTTCATTTGATGAGCTAATTTTTGGGATCGAAGTTAGACAAATCCGTAATGGAGTAATATCAAAATTAATGTCGTCCATTGAACTAGTGGTGTAGTTGGGTCTAGCGGTCGAATAGCAGCTACCGAAGGTCATGCTGATTCTAAATGGTGAAGGTGTGACACTCGAAATTGCACATGAATTTGTTTGAGCTTGTGTCATAATTAAGTCGAACGACCCAATAGTAGTGAGGGCGTTACTAATTATACTCCGATAAATGATATCGTTACACTGATGAATTAAGTTGAAAATTAATTAAACTAAAACGTTTTCTAAAATAAAATATTAATGAGTGGTTTTGAGAGTTGTTTACCGTGAAAATGGTAATGACAATTAAATTTAATTATGGGACTCTAAATATACGTGATCTATTTTTATGCTAGTTGTTAAGCAGTTGATGCTATGTATGTGAGACTTAGAAACGAAATGAGAGTTGAAGATAGGGTGATAATCAAACCGATAGGTCAATAATCGGGGCCTCGAGTTTGTCGATTTAGGGTCCTCGAGGTCGATTCGGGGCTCGGCTGGGAGCTATCGAAGGTGATCAAAATATGAATAACAGTTACAATAAAATTAACGGAGGCTCTTTATGGTCAATGATAAGCAATAAATGAAGAACAACGATGAAGATAATAAATGTAAGCAATAATATCAAGAGAATATGTTAGAGAGCAAATAGAATGTTCTTGTATATTTCGTGTGGAGCAACTGAAGCAACAACCCTTTACAAGATGACAAGGATCCCCTTTATATAGGAGGGGAATCCCAACATAGTACAAAATACATTAATTACAAAGATAAAGGGATGGGACAGCTAAATAACACCCTGATCCAGGGCTAGGGCAGTCCACTAGGCTCTGTCATTCCTAGCCGTGTACCTTGGGAACTCCCTACTCTTACCATAGATGTGGTCTACATTATCCCAAGGTCGGGCGTCGACGAACCTCGAAGGGGAAATTTGACCGTAGCCTTGAATCCTTGAGGCTTCGAGATGATCTTCTAAGGTGCCTCGATAATGAGGAATTGGACCCTCCGATTTCACCGTACACATATAGTCTCCGTGCTTTTTAGAGTGAAAGTGATTAGAAACGACCTTGAATCTTTGTCCCCTCCGATATTCTTGCGATGACGGCAGTCATAAGGTGCCAAAAGACAGTGCACACGTAGCCCTCGAAGGCCTCCGCATTGATTATGGCAATTAGATGCCCTTTGGCCTCCTTCAATGTGCACGCGGGGCTTCTATAAATACTCCCCTCCTTGTTCTTCCCAACTCATTACATTTCCAAATCCCGAAAAAGGTTCCTTCTTCCTTTACACTTGTTCTTTCCTAGGAACGCGACTCCCTTTTCTCTCCCGAAATTTTCCAGCAATGACGAACATTTCCGACTCTGTTTCCCAAGAGGATGTGGCCTCACCCTCTTCTCTTTTACCTCAAGGTGAACTGACGATGCCTCCTCGTGCTGAGGAATGCGTTCTAGGATCTTTCGCGATGGCTTCTGATTTCATGGTCGGGAGGCCTTCATCGAAGCCGGGGCACAGTGAGCCCGTGACTCAGTATATTAGTTCGATAACAGACGTCGGAAGAGTGAAAGCTGATTGTCGTTAGGGGGATGCGGTGCTTATGGAGATCACTTCTTGGGAGGAGGATATTACGACATACAAAATAGGTTTTCTTAGTGTGTACACTTACCCGTTTACTCTAGGGCCGGTGGAGCCATCTTCACCCCCGATCAACCCCATGATTCTCGACTTCTGCCAACGATGTCAAGTGACCCTTGGCCAAATTCATCCTTCATTCTGGCGTGTTGTTTACATGATCACGTACTACGTGAATATGGTCGAGGAGGTGCCGTTCACCCTTGATCATCTGATCAGGATGTATAGCCCTCGTCTCTTCCGTGGGGGTCTAATCAAACTCCGTTGTCGAGCCCTGAGGGCCCTCTTTGCCTACACCGAGGAGCATGGGAATGGAGGATGGATAAGGAGCTTTGTCCGAGTAAGGACTTCTAACTTGATCCCGGCAGAAAAGATGTTGTTTCCCAAGAGGTGGCATGTGGAATGTAAGTAAACACGTTATCTAGCATTCCTTCGCTTCTCTTTGAATACATTCTTCCAAGCACTTAACTTTTCGTGCTAATGTAGCCGCAACAATTTACCCTGGTGCGGTTCTGGACCTCCCGGGTTGGATCGGCCACCTAGACCCGATTTGCCCGTATACTGCGTGAGTGTGGCATGATTTATCCCGGGCCCGGTGGGAAGCTAAGGATCATAGTGAGCCTCTATCCTTGATGTAGTCATCCTTTTCGACTTAAATCGCTACAGGCAGCGCTCTCGTTCCCTGTGCTTACCTCTTGCATTTGTGTAGGTCTGGGGGAAGTCCCTTGATGAAGGGAGCATTACCCGGCGGGGAGGGTGATTTGGTACCCGATAAAGGGAAGAAGAGACAAAGGGGTCCGTTGGACAGGCCTTCTGAATCTAAGAAGATTAAGGCGGAATGAGCTAAGGCCGACCCGACAGCTCTAACCCCGAAAATGGCGAGAAACCCTCGAGTTGAGGGTGAGGAGGAAAATAGCTTCTCGGCAGTGCTCGAGGGAGGAATAAACCTAGCCGATCCTATGGCCGTAGAGATGGTGGCTTCCGAGCCGCAGACTGATGTCGTTGCGGTCCCACTTTGTGGCAGAGAGGCAACTGAGGGGGTATCAGGCTTTACCCTCGATCTGGTCGGTAGTTAGAGTTCTCCTCGGTCTAGGGTGCCTTCGTTAGGTGGTTCGGAAGGGCCTAGTTCTAGGGCCTTGAATGGACTAGGGATGGTCCTGACTGACCCTGCCAGTACCGTGGTCGTGATTGATTCTCCTCAGGGAATGACCCTACCTTGTAAAGGAGTGCAAGATGCCCCGCGCAAAGAATCTCCCGATGCGGGGATGCCTATCAAAGGCAGAGATGGGCTCGAAAGGATTCCAACTGTTCCCGAGGGAGTCCCTGAAATCGATTCTTCCCTCATCTTTGGTGAGATGAGCAGGATTTGCGAGTAGGTAATCTTTGCGAACCCTGCCTGTCGCTCGGGCCTCGGTTGCCTTAACCTTTGTCTCTCTAACTTGTCTTTTTCGTGGCTTCAGGCCAAGGCGATTTACAATCAGAATTTCACCTGGTATTAGGTTGAGGTGACCCGTCTCGAGTATGAGAAGGCCCTTCTTACTGAACAATTTATCTAGTCCCTATTTGCCATTATTTGAATTTTTTCCAAATCCCAGTGTTTTAACGCCTTGGATCTAATTTGTGCAGTTTGAGAAGGAAGGTGCCCTACTGAGGGAGTAGCTTCGGGCCAGAAACTCCAAAGTCTCCGAAATCAAACGGCATGAGAGAGAGATAACTTCCGAGAGGGATTCCCTCCAAGAGAAGGTGACCTTAGTTGGGCGTCGGCTTAGTGAGGCGAGGGAGGATAGTAACAAGTATAGAGGTCTCCATTTTGAGTTGGTGGCTGCATTATCTAGGATGAAAACTGAAGTCGAGATGCTTATATCTTTGCATAGAGAGGATGCTATTGCGACAAGTGCTCAAGCCGGAGGGGCACCCGAGGGGGCCGAGCTGAGATTGACTGGGGCAGTGGAACATGCTCTATTATGATCTCGAGGGCAGACTTTTGAGGACATACACGCGGGAGATATCATTTTGCCTGCCGAGTTTGAGAGGGTGGAGACCCTAGAGAAGAGAGATGTTGTCTTGCTTGCTTTCGAAGGTTCGCCGAGCAGTGGCTCAGGAGGTGATAAAAATGAAGGCGGAGCCCCCAGAGGGGAAGAGGGCGTCAAAGATGGGCTGGTGAAGGACCCGTAGTTATCGGGGTACAACCTTTGGTGGAGACATCGAAGATGTAGGTTCGATGGTAGATTAGGATTCTGTTCGGTTCTCTCTTTATAAGGGTTTTTTCATGACTTGTAAACATTACTCTGGAGGTTATAAAAAGGTTTTTTATTTCCTATTCCTTCCTTCCTTTTTGTTTTTCAGAAATACTATGTGATGTACTATGACTTTCGACCCAAGGTCCCGAACTTCGGGTTAGACCCTCGGGCTTTGCTATCATCGAGCGACTTGGATTTTATGTATCCGGCCGTTACAACCTTTGATCTTAGCACTGGTGACAGTGACTCATACGCACTGGGTCGATTCCCTCTTTTAGAGTAAGCTGGCATTTGAGCTCTTATGCTTTTTCTTTCAGGCGTATTTATTAGATTGAGCTCAGTCTCCGAGTCGGATCTCAACTCGAGTTCATCTGACCTTCAAGTTTTTAGTATTTCGAGCTGGCCCTTAATCTCTTACACATTTGGTTGGAGCGACCTTATGTTTGGGCTGGCGACTATGGCTCTTACGCCTTGGGTCAAAGCAACATTTTTTGTGGGCTAGCGACAATGGCTCTTACGCCTTGGGTCTGAGGGACCTTTTATGCGGGTGGCCCTAGGGCTCATTAGGCTGGAGACAATAGATCTTACACTTTGCTCTTAGGCGTATTTAGTCAACTATTTTGGGTTCAGTGTCCGAGTCGGGTTTTAACTCGAGCTCATTCGACCCTCAAGTTTTGTGTGGGATGGCAATAATGGCTCTTACGCTTTGCTCCTAGGCGTATTTAGTTAACTATTTTGGGTTTAGTCTCCGAGTTGGGTTTCGATTTGAGCTCATTCGACCCTCAAGTTTTGTGTGGGTTGGCGATAATGGCTCTTATGCCTTGTGTCGAAGCAACCTTTTATGTGCGTGGCCCTGAGGCTTATTAGGCTGGCGACAATGGCTCTTAGGCTTTGGGTCGAAGTGATCTTTTATGTGGGCTTTATTTTTCCCTCGATAAGGATTTTTTGAAATAGAGTTCGCCCGACTCTTCGATGGCTTAATAAAAATCCACGATTGTGAGTCGTTATATGGAGATGATCGAGCACCACGAAAGGTTTGGCTCGGAGGCTGAGTATCTCGATGCTGATGTTTAGGAGCTGACATGGTCGAAGCTCTTTTGCATGTATCAAGGGTAGCCTGTTTAACTGGTTCTTTTCGAAGTAGATTCAAAATAATTAAAGTCCTGTAATTTTGTAGCGACGGTCGGGCATCCACGAGTCACGTTAGTTCGGCTGGTACAGCCATGTGACCGAAGCCATTTGTGTTCGACCGGAGCCTTTAAGTCCTGAGTGAATTAGTTTCGGCATCTATATCGAGGGTATGCCTCTTTATGGGTCTTTCAAGTTCGATATATAGCCAAAACGTTGAGATGTGGTTTATGCCTTTAGTAAGGTTTTACAAGTTTTACACGCCTTTGAGGTCTTACAGTTTTGGATACTTGGTACAAGTATTGTTCATACCTTTCTTGAGGTCTTACAGTTTTGTTGCTGCCTTATATAGGTCTTACGAGACCAAGTCTGCCCGCTCGGGGTCTTATGGCCTCAGGTTTTTATAAGTCGATAGAGATGGCACTTGACGGCAGTCCCTGAGTCATCGAGGGTTTCTTGACTTGAGAGCCATTACTTGTAAGCTTGGTATTGCCTCATTGAAGGCTTACAATTTTCGAAATTTCCGACCTGGAGGTCATTTGAGTTTTTGACGCCAGTTCCCGAGTGTTCGGGTCGTCTTTTGGATTTGAAGCCATTTTGTGATCTTGTTGTTGTTGCCTAATTGAGGGCTTACGAGCTCGAAGCTCTGACTCGGGGGTCGCGTTGTTGTGAGTTATCGATGTCGTCCCCAAGTATTCGGGACACTTTCGGCCTTGGAGACATTTTATGATCTTGATGTTGCCTAGTTGAGGGCTTATGAGTTTGGAGTTTTGACCCAAGGGTCGTTCAGGTGTCGAATTGTTGATGCCAGTCTCCGAGTGTTCAGGACAATTTTGACGGAGGAGTCCTTTTTACTAAAACGTCGAGTTTCTTTTGAAGTGTAAAATGCTTTGTTGAAAAGTGTTCTTCGATTACTTGGTAAAAGTATACATCTTTTTGCCGTTAAAAGCTTGGTTGCTCTATATGAGCACGGTTCATTCGACTATTTGGCCCGGTATATTACCTTTTCCTATCGAGGTCCCATTTGGTGTGTCTTGGCTTTCCCGAGTAGGTGACCTTCTGGGGGAGGCCCCCCAGTATTTGAGGAGGATTGTAAAAGAAAACTCGAATACTTGTTGAGTCTACTCAGGTGTCGTATGGCTGTTGCCTCGTTAAAAACCTAGCCAGAAAAAACCCTTCCAGAGATAAAATCCGGTCAAAGGAAAAGAGTGCAACGTGTGCTCGAGGATGTTCTCAGAATTTTCAATCGGATGCCCTAGAAATAATATCGTTTTAGCATTGATATGTTCCAGTTTCTAGGAAGTTGTTCGCCCTCTAGGGTACCGAGCTTGTAAGACTCTTTGCCGACTACTCTGAGGATGTGGTACGGTCCTTCCCAATTTTGGCCTAGCTTTCCTTTATTAGGGTTTCGGGTGTTAAGGGTGACTTTCCTTAGAACCAAGTCCCTGACTCCGAAATATCGGAGTTTTGTTCTCCTGTTATAATATCTTTCGATCCTTTTCTTATGGGCGGCCATCCGGACCAGCGAGGCTTCTCATTTTTCATCTACTAGTTCGAGGGCCGTTGTCATGGCCTCGTTGTTCGAGCTTTCAGTGGTGTGTTGGAATCTGGCGCTCGGCTCCCCGACCTTCACTGGTATCAAAGCCTAGGCGTTGTATACTATAGAGAAAGGTGTTTCCCCTATGATTGATTTTGAAGTTGTTCGGTATGCCCACAACACTTAGGGCAACATTTCTCTCCACTTTCCCTTGGCGCTTTCCAGCTTGTTTTTTAAGTTTTGGATGATGGTTTTATTTGTAGACTCGGTCGGGACATTTGCACTTGGGTGGTCAGGCATTGATAGGATTCTCTTAATTTTGTGATCCTCAAGGAATTGTGTTACCTTGCTCCTGATGAACTGCCTCCCGTTATCGCATGTTATCTCGGAAGGAATCCCGAATCGGCACATGATATAGTCCCAGATGAAGTTAATGACTTCCTTTTTTTCTTACCTTCTCGAAGGCCTGCGCTTCCACCCATTTTGAGAAATAGTCAGTCATAAATAAAATGAATTTAGCTTTACCTGGTGCCATCGGCAGGGGACCGACGATGTCCATCCCCATTTCATGAATGGCTATGGCAAAAAGACCAAATGTAGTTGTTCACCGGGTTGGTGAATGGCAAATCTCTGGCATTTATCGCATTTTCAGACGAACTCATTGGTATCTTTTTCCATGTTGTCCCATAGTAGCCTGCCCTGATTACTTTTTGGACCAAGGAGTCGGTGCCGGAGTGATTTCTGCAAGTACCCTCGTGAATTTCTCGGAGTACGTAATCTGTATCCCCTGGCCCCTAACATACTGCCAGGGGGGCATCAAAAGTTCTTCTGTATAGAGTCTTGTTTTCATCGAGCGAGAACTGGGCTGCTTTGGTTCACAGGGCCCTTGATTCCTTTGGATCCGCATTCAATTTTCCGTCTTTCAGATAATCAATATATTTATTTCTCCAGTCTCATGTTAGGCTGGTGGAATTAATCTCCGTGTGAGCTTCCTCGATCACTGATTTAGATGGCTGAATAACAACCCCGGGAAGTAGGTCATCTTCTTCAACAGACGACCCAGGTTTGTGAGGGCATCGGCCTCGCTATTCTGCTCTCGAGGTACATGGACTAAATTCCATTCTTTGAAGCGACCTAATGGGACTTAGATCTTGTCCAAATACCTCTGCATCCTGTCTTCTCGGACCTCATAACTCCCATTCACCTGGTTCACTACCAGGAGTGAATCGCATTTTGATTCGATGGCCTCGGCTCCCAGGATTTTGGCCAGTTATAAACTTGCAATCATAGCTTCGTACTCGGCTTCATTGTTAGTCAATTTTGTAGTTTTTATAGATTGTCTGATCATGCCGCCCGTAGGTGGATTTAGGACTATACCGAGTCCGGAACCTCTCACGTTTATGGCGCCATCAGTGAACAGGGTCCATACCCCGGAAGACATGCCTGATATCAGTAAAAGTTCCTTTTCTACCTTAGGCATGTGGGAGGGCGAGAAATCGGCCACGAAGTCCGCCAGAATCTGGGACTTGATGGCCGTTCGAGGTTGATACTCGATATCATACCCCTCGAGTTCGATGGCCCATTTGGCCAATTGACCCGATAGTTCGGGTTTGTGCAATATGCTCCATAGAGTTTATGTCGTTAGAACGCAAATATGGTGGCCTTGAAAATAGGGTTTCAATTTTTGTGTCGCGCTTATTAAGTCAAGAGCTAATTTTTCAAGGTATGGATACGTAGTTTCGGCATCCTCTAGGGTCCAGCTTACGTAATAAACAGGGAATTGCGTACCTTGCTCTTCACGAACTAGCACACCTTGATCAGATGATCGATGTTAGTCAATGGGAACGAATCCTTGGGTCATGCCATATTTAAGTCTTTATAGTCTATGCACATTCTTAACTTATTTCCCTTTTTGGGTACCACTACTATGTTGGCTAGCCATTCGAGATACTTTACCTCTCTAATGGACCCTATTTTAAGGAGTTTTGTTACTTCATCCTTGATGAATGTGTGTTTTATCTCGGACTAGGGTCTTCTTTTTTGCTTCACCAGTTTAAACATGGGGTCGACACTTAGTCGGTGGGAGGTTATTTCCCGTGGGATACCTGTCATATCTAAGTGGGACCATGCGAAACAATCGATATTATCGATAAGAAATTGAATGAATTTTTTCCTGAGTTCGGGTGTTAATCCTGTTCCTAGGTATACCTTACGATTGGGGAGGTGTTCAATCAAAACAGCTTCCTCCAGATCTTCGATTGTCGATTTCGTTGCATCCGACTCTTCGGGGGAAACGAAAGTTCGAGGAGCGAGGAAATCTTCTTCGTCACCCTCGGGGGTCTGTATGCTCCTAGACACATCTGAGGTCGGGAGTACGAGGGTCGACTCCTCCTGGTAAACCGCGAACATTTCCTTTACTGCATGTTGTTCTCCATATATAGTCGTTATGCCATCCTTTGTCGGAAATTTAATCATCTGGTGCAGGGTTGACGGTACTGCCCTCATGTTGTGTATCCACGGCCTGCCAAGCAATGCATTATATTTTATGTCGCCATCGATGACTTGAAACTTTGTGTTCTGAACCGTGCCGAACGTGTCGACTGGGAGGGTGATTTCTCCTTTTGTTACTTCGTCGGTCATGTTGAAGTCGTGGAGGACCCGGGAGGCGGGTATGATCTGGTCGAGCAACCCAAGTTGTTCTACTACCCCTGACCTGATTACGTTGGCTGAGCTGCCTGGATCCACGAGCACACGTTTAACTTGAATGTTGTTTAAAAGTAATGAGATTATCAGCGCGTCGTTGTGTGGTTCTATCAAGGTCTCGAGATCCTCTTCATTGAACGCGAGGGTGTCTTCGGCCAAGCGATCTCGGATTGGTCCTTCTATTGCGGCGGATAATTTTGTCCACTTGATCATGGGCCCTCAGTTAATGTCGATCCCTCCAATAATCATATGAACGACATGCTGAGGGATCTCCTTTTGTACCCAGGTTGGAACAGCCACACCATTCTCTCCCTGGTTCTCCAGGTAGTTGTTTTCATCTCTATTTAATGAGTTAGGTATTTCGACCTGAAATTTGAAGATCTTGGACAAGAACAAGTGTGAAAGATAACTTGCGTTATGTGACGAAACCAGCAAGAAAATAATTACTATTATTTTTAGGCCCATGGTGGGCGCCAAAGGCGTGTACTTTGGGAACTCCCCACTCCTACTATAGTTGTGGTCGATATTATCTCAAGGTCGGGCGTCGATGAACCTCGAAGGGAAAATTTAACTATAGCCTTGAAGCCTCGAGATGATCTTCTGAGATGCCTCAATAACGAAAAATTGGATCCTCCGATTTCACCGTACATAAGAGTGGATGAAGCTGAGAACTTTTCTTCTGATTATTATTAACCTTCAACCCGATCAACACGCCGATATTCATACAGCATTGTGCATATCGTCATGCTTGGAAGTTTGAACCTCTAAGTTGTTTGTTTCTATCTTGTTTGTCTTTGTACTTTTCCACACTACTCATGCATGTAATAAACCAAAAGGCTCAAATTTCATGAGATACAAATATAAATTAAAAGGCCTTTCAACTCCAGGTTTTGGGATTAATATATATATGTCCATTCTCCGATGCAAATACAGAGCCGAAAACCCCTCAAGCACTGAAGAGGCCACATCATTCCCCAGCCATAGCTGATGATTAGCTTATCCACCAGGTAATTAATAGGCGCGAAGGAATGAAGCGAAACACAAATAATCTTTTGCCCATTTTATTTTGACAACTAATATAATTAAAGAAGGCTAATTAAGGTAAGAAACAAACACATACTCCTTTCAGTCCCTTTATTTATGTCATTTTAATTCTTAAAGCGTTGTCCAAGATATTTGTCATTTTAGAAAATAAGGTGTTAATTTTTCTTTTCAATTTCGCCCTTACTGCTATAAGTAAGCGTATAGTAATGAATTACATTTTACGAATTAGATTCTACAACATTAAACTATAGATATGTTGACACGATCTCCTAAAAAGCTATCTACTAGTATATGGATCATTGGCTATGAATCAGTATTTGTAATTATATAGATCAACTAGCTGTTATTCATATTGAATTGTATCCTATAATTTGGAAGTTTGATCATGAAGTTCTTGCCTCTTCGAAGGAATAGTTTGTTTCTTCTTCGTTTTAAAAGTTAATTGTTTTTCATTTTTCTTTCAACTCGCTCCTCCTGCAAATGAATTTGTAGATCGGCTAAGCCTACAAGGGTACAAGCTCAAGCTCGCATGAGATACAAACACGGCTGCCCTTTCAGCTACAGCTAGCTAGCTCCAAGATTTTGCATTAATCTCCGAGGCAAACTTAACCAAGAATTTAATCTATAGCTAAAGCTTAAAATAGAAAGTTTACTTGAAAATTCAGGCAGGAATATTTATTTGACCCAAAAGATATTGAAACCTTTTTGATTAAATCAATTAAAGAAGATAAAGAGGTAAATCTTAGTCAAACGTAATAAACTCCAGATCTATGAGATAACTAGAAAATAATGGACAAGACGAAATAGAGGTGAATAATCTTATTGAAGCTTTTCATTTTGCCTCCTATTACTTGTTGGAGAAAAACATTTTACATGCTCTCTTGGATGTTGGTTTTTTCTTCCTTCTACTATGAAGATTACAGGGGAGAGGAGAGAGAAAGAGAAAAAGCCCCCCTTTCCAGAAGGTTTTCCCCCGTATATATAGTTATGGAATCTTTGTTATGTGCTTGGTTTGATTCTCTTTCATACTACGTCCGCCTTTATCGTCCACTGAGCATTATTTTTTGACTTGGCAGGTATTGTCGTACCGGATTTGAAATAAACCATGTCGTCTTTCACTGCCTCGCCGTTTGGACGGGATGTCGGTTGGATCGACCATAGCGGTCAGATTTTGACCGATACAATTAGTCCCTTCGTCTGTCGGGGTCGTCCCCTGTCGGGCCTGGCAGACGGACTATGATTGTTACATATCTGAGAGAAATCTGACTACTTACCCCTTGGGTTTGATCCTTAGGCTCAAGTGAGGTAACGACGCCCTTTCGATATCCTTGGACTGTTGCGGCTATTTCGGAACCGAAACGTCGTTTGGATTGAAACGTTGCTCGTGGTGCCGCCATTATGACACACGTTCCTAGGGAATTGAAACGTTTCGTGCCCTATTAAATTCGATTGGCGACTCTTGGGTTTCGTGCTTGGGGGATTTATGTCTCTTATAAATAGAATGAGCACATCATTCTATTAACACACTTCTTTGCCCTTTACTTGAAAGAACTTTGCGAATATCCTTTCTTCCTGATACTTTGAATTTTAAACCTAACCGAAAAATTTCATCTTTCTTTTTCTTTATCCCTTTGCTTTACCAAATTGACACAATGGCTAGTGATTCTTCTCGCACTGACCTCCCTGTCACAACTCCGGCACCAAAAAGTGACATTTTGGTCACCGGAAGAGCAGAAGTGGTAGAGGATGAGGAGGTCTCGTTGGTGGCTGAGATCTTGCCTAGCCCTGGGAAAGCATGGACCGACTTCTGTAGTCCCATCTGGGAGGAGCATGAGTACCTGTTCACTCTGTTATAAATGAGGAGGGGATCGCAGAATTGAAGGCTAGGTGGGGAATTCCTCACTACATCGAAATATTGCCGGTGGTAGGGGACGACATAGTCCATTTTGACCGTCCAGGGTATTGCGTGTTCTACGCCTACCCCTTTATTGTTGGATGCATGCTTCCTCTCCCTCTCCTAGTGGTAGATTTCTGCCACTCCGCTCAACTTTCATCGTACCTGTATAAATTGCTCTTTATATTGCTCAAGTTTGCGAAGCTCGTCGGTCGTGAGATCACTTTGGGGCACATGCTCAATATCTTCGCCCCTAAACTCATTCGCGGCACGATGACTCACATACGTCATCGAGGTTCGAAGAGTCTGGTGGTGAAGATGGACGACAAGGCTAATCGTTGCTTCTACGAGAATTACTTCTATGTGCAGACTGAGTACCTTGTGGCGAATCCTACGGGGTTCCCATAGAAGTGGAACTTTGAACGTAAGTTTCTATACTTTTAGTCGGAGAGAGGTTCAACCGCTTTCCATTGTAGTACTAAAATCCGTTATGTTTTTACAGCTGTGAAACTACCCTCTCCACCTGTTGAAGGTATCAGCGAGTGGGTGAGTGTCATCCTTCCTCATACGGCGGGGGTTCACACATGGTCGACCTTTTATAAAAAAATATGGACGCAAGCCTCTCATAGGTGAGATGTCGTTTTTGTTCGCTATTTTTCCTCTTTCCCTTTTTCCTTGGTTTCCTATGTGCTATTTGTCGATGTCAGGGAGAGTGCGGAGGGCGAGGGCTCCTCCATTAGCTTTTCGCTAGCCTGCATTATCTGCTCGCCTTACCGCATATCTACTGCTCGACCTTCGTCGAGGGCTGCTTCAGTTGAGTCTACGGTTATGGTCATACCTACGGAAGCCACCATTCAAACTGAGGCTCCGGCTGGTGAATCTTCCCGTGCTGAGGAAGGATAGGGGTCGTCCAAGAGGCGGCGAGTAGAGTCTGGGACAACACCTCCAGTTGTAATACATCTGGAGGAAGACTCTCCTTTGACGGGGTCTGGGGCGGGGGTTGATACTATTTCGCCTGTAGATAGGTAGCCAACCATTGTATCTACCCCGTCGATGGAGATTCCTGCTACTGTTGTTGATCAGCAACCTACCGCGATGGGGGGTCAGATTTCTAAGGCCGTTGTTGTTGTTTCGGAAGGGCTTTCATCCTCAATACCTGGTCGTGCTTCCTCCTCAACTGCTGAAAGGGGAAAGGGCATCGTGGTCGATGACTACGAATCCAAGTTGGACCTAGATCCCGATGATTTTAGGATGTTTGAAGAGGGTCTTACCCGCTCGGTAGTTCATGTGGGAGGCCCGCCCCGTATTATTGAGATCTCGTCAGATATTAATCTCTTGGGGGACATAGAGGATCTGGTGTTGCAGTTCGACATTTCGTGTTCCGCTACCGAAAACGAGGCTCTTCGGAACGTTCCTGATATTGACTTAATGCGTGAAGTGGCCGCTATTGTAATGACCTGACTTTTCGTTTTAAGAATTAACGTCATGTTGAATGGCTTAAGTCCTCGAGCAACTTCGTATGGTTATTTCAAACCCAAGCGTATGTCCGAAATTTGGTATTGGAAGTCCGTTGAATAATTCAGTGCATTTTTTTGTGTGCGAATGAGGACTAATAAAATGATGGATATCTATTGGATATGATAATAAGTCTACGATTCATATTATAAGTGATATGGAGTTTAAGGAGTGTCCTAAGTCTAAGTCAAGTTATAAAATTTCATAATAGACTAAAGTTGCAAATGAGTATGCATAAGACCTCATTTTGGACGTGTATATATACATGTATATAAAGAGTTGTGTGATGAAAAACCTATCAACTTAAAGCTCTTTGAGTCTAGTTTCTAATACATCAAACCATTTGTCATTTGGAGGTGTATACAGAAAGTTACGACCATTTTACTTGACCTGTCTCATATGCGCGCCCAGGTGCGCGGCCGCGCATATTTGGAAGTTTCTGCTTTGTGAACGCGGCCGCGCATGTAGTAGACCTCTAAATACCACAAAGGACGGGAAAGGAGAGGATTTAAGTCATTTTTCAAGACTAGGGCATCCTCTCTATCACCCATCTGGTCAAGGCTTCGAATACACACATAAGGTGAGTTTTTAAATATGTTTTTATGGTGATTTCACTTCTCAATCACTAGTTACGATATGGTTTTGATTGGATTATATAGGATTTCTTTAAAATCTCAAGAACACCCCAAAAGTTATCTTTTAAGATTTGGTCTACAAGAGGTAATCTTTCACCCTTAGACTTCCATATATGGAGTTATTATGGAATTATGAGTATGAATGAAGTATTGGAACTCATGGTATGGTGATTGGAAGCCATAAATTCTCAATTTAAATGAATACCCATTGTAGAGATTGAAAATTAATTATTTGAAGGAATTTTGTTGGTTGGGTGTGAATGGTTGATCACACATGTGATGTTAGGAGTATAAATTGTTAAAGAATAATGGTGGGATGAATTGCTGATAAATTGTGGTAGTTGGATGAACTAATTCTATGGTTAAGAGATGTAGTCAAATGTGCACACATAGTGTTTGATGAAATGCCTAAATGAGGTGAACCCACGAATATCTTCCTAATTATGGTTCACTTTTGTTATGTTTCTAAATAGATTGAAGTTGCTAGAATTTCCGGAATATTGTAGTAAGGTAAGGAAAGCTTAAGAAAGATTGGAGCCGTCCGAAGGTCAATTCACGTAGAATGCTATTTTGGAATATCGATCTAACTTTGTTAAGGTAAGTATCTTGCCTAACCTTGTGTGGGGGATTTCCCCTTAGGATTTGAGTCTTCTATGTTGATTGTAGTTCGTGTACGCAAGGAGACGAGTGCGTGCTCGAGCTTATTTACGGAAAGTTGGTCCTTTGGGTTCTTAGGTCTTTATATTCACTATGTATGAATGTGTTTTTGACATGACTGAGTTGTCTGTTTACTAGTTTCATCTTCACATGTTTAATTGGAATTAATTGCTTCATGATTCACTCTTACTGCCTAATTGACTCCTATTTGATTTAATTCAAGGATTTCGCATCTCCTATTGTCATGCTATCTCTTCATAGCTGCTTGTCTTATTGAAAATTATTATTATCCCTCTTGAAATTGTTTAGTCTTAAGTGAAGCAAAAATCTTCTTTTCTTAAATGTATTGTCGAATATCTTTGAAATTGTCCAACCTTAAAAGGAGTTTAGATAATTAATATCTTTGTTGACTTGCCTTTATTTGGGACTACTTGACTCGTGTTGATTTACTTGTTCGTGACTCGTATGTTGTGGGGTCGTTGCTACATGTTAGTCTTTCCTTGTTGAATTATCCCCTTTATGCCAGTATTATTTTCTGTGGCTATTCCTTGTGAAATGGTTCTATCGTTACATTGTGATTTACATTTCTTGAGTTAATTTACTTGCTGCCTCTTGTATTTGTGGCCATTATTGACATTGTACTTGTTATTGTAAGGCACGAGGTTTCTGTCATGCAGTGGTTGTTTTTATTGTGATGCACGAGATTTCTGCCATGTCGTTGTTGTTATTGGGGGTGCACGAGGTTTTTGACGTGCTACTATTATACACTGATATTGGCACATGCGGCTTGACAAGGTGAGATGTATATATGTAGGTTGTGCATGTGGCGAGACAAGGTAGGAACATTATGATGCACGTGTGGCAAAACAAGGCGGGCACTTATTATGTTATTATTTGCACACGTGGCGAGACAAGGTAGGATATGTCAGGGATTTATT
Source organism: Nicotiana sylvestris (assembly GCF_000393655.2). Taxonomy (NCBI): domain Eukaryota; kingdom Viridiplantae; phylum Streptophyta; class Magnoliopsida; order Solanales; family Solanaceae; genus Nicotiana; species Nicotiana sylvestris. The sequence goes on along the minus strand of NC_091062.1, from coordinate 103,162,336 downwards.
GTGATGATTTGTGATGGACTGGGAGCATTCTTGCTGTTTGATATTGTGTTGTGGTATGCTTACCTGTATGAGTTTCATCTCGTGGAAGTTGTGAGAAAACATCTTACGTGTTGTCCGTTCTTTTCCTTATGCTTATTAGCTGGTAGGAACTATGTTAGAGCACTTGCACAAGCATATACGTAGTTACACACTCCTATTGGATATGAAGTTCTCCTGATATTGCTGAGTACAGATGTATACCCTCGTTTACTTGTCATATATGTAAGAGTGGCTCTAGTTAGCAAGTGAGTTGTCAACATTACCATGAGGTGTGATGGGGGCACATGATTCCAAGTGTTAGGGTTCATATATTGGGACCCGTGAGCTGTAAGTTTGTCTGAGGTTCGGTACTTCGTGGAGTTTATCGGCTAAGACCTGATGTGAACACTGTCGTAGGTCCTGAGTTATTGCTTACCTTTACTATATTTGTGATTTAGGATTTGGGTTTGTGTTTTTCGCTCGTTCTTCTATGTCATTATTATGGTATTTTCGCTTTTAATTGTTGTTTTCTTCCCTTATTGTGATTGTTTTATTGTTAGCCATATCGTGTAGTCTTTATATATAAATCATGTTCTATTGTTCATATGATTATATTTGTATAGTTTATTAGACCGGTAGGTGTCTTGACTGTTCATCGTCACTACTCTACCGAGGTTAGTCATGATAATTACTATACACCACTGTGGTGTTCTCATGCTACTCTTTTGCACATTTTTTGTTGTGCAGATCCCAGGTATCGATCATTAGTAGCTGTATGGGTCATTGCTGAGGAGACTCAAGGTAAACCTGCTGCTACGTTCACAGTCTTCAGAGTCACCTTCTTACTTGTATTTAATTGTTTTCACTCTTTTCCAAATGGTTTATATAGAAGTGGCAGTTAACTTTGTAGATCTTATGACTTGTACTACCGGATTTTGGGAATATGTTCACTGTATAAAGGATTCATTCAAGAAGAATTTTATGATGTTATTTTTTTATTGTTGTTCTTCCATAAATATTAGGCTTACCTAGTCCTTAAGACTAGGTGCCGTCACGAAACTCAATGGAGGAAAAATTGGGTCGTGACAGCTATGGGCTTGTGGGTACGTTCCGCCTTTCTTTCATGTTCCTTTTATCTTTCTGGACGATATGGTCTTAACTCATCTTTTCGTTTTTCAGACATACATGTTGGAGATTGAGAGCACTCGTAGGGCTGACATTCGGACTAAGATTTTCCTGAAGGCGTTGGAGAAATATCGGCGCTATCGCGATAAATGTCGTGACATGCAAGAGCGATTGAAGGAGAATCTTGGTGCTCGATCCCTTGGCGAAGAATTGGAGAAGAGAGACCAGCTATTGATGAAGGCCATTCGCAGAAGTAGCGTGCTCGATGAGCAACTTCGTGCGAAGGACGAAGAGCTAGAGTTGGGCAAAGGGGTTTCCGCAGAGTGTGAATGTCTTTAGGAGAAGCTGAGTTCGATGTAGTCTGAGATGGATTAGAATCTTATCAGGGTCGAGGCAATGAGCGCGGAGTGGATGGGGAAATTGGCAGAGTTAGAGAGAAAGGTTTCTGGGTTGGAGAACATTGAGAGTGCCTGGTCATCGGCTTCGGCAAGGGCGGCGGCTCTGGAGAACACTATCTGCGTCCTCCAATTCGAGCAGGAATCAGAGAGGGCGACGGCTACGCTAAGAGAGGCAAGGCTCGAAGAACACATTGGAGAGATCGACTGGGAAACGTCGACCTTAGGGGACCGGTTCGCTTCTCTGGAGGTCTAAAAGGAGCAACTGTTGGCTCAAGTCGAATCTTCCTCTACCGTTGTCCCCCGCCACTTTTTGGGTTCATGCTGAAGTCCAGCGAGACATATACAAGAGTTTATTAGAGCGGGCAATGTTACTGAGGCCGCATATGAAGGAGCGCGGGCGAAGGCACGAGAGGCTCGCGTTAACTCTGGATATGACTCTGCGACGCCGGAGGCTGATTAGGACGCGGATGATGAGGGAGGACTTCCTGGAGATGGTGCCAAGTGATAGACTTGCTATATTTGTTTTTTTTTTGTTGTTTTTTATTGTTGTTATTTTTAAACTTTGTTGATTTTAGCCGCCTGTAATCTGCGGTTGTTTGCGCAGTAACTTTGAGTAAAGAGGGATTTTCCATTGTCATATACTTTCTATGTTTCTTTTCCCATTTTTCTCTTCACAATTTTGGTGTAAAGAAGTAGATTCCCGTATGATGAGTTCTCGACTCTTAGGGAATTTAATATCACATGGGTTGAATAGGACCCTGATAGCGGCTTTGACTGACGGGACGATGTTTTTGGGTTTATGTCGAGGTACTACCTCGTCATAGCCCGAAAGACGTCCAATTATATTTCCAATAGCGACCTTAGCCGCGGGGATGTTACCTTCGAGCCTACACCGAGGTAATATCCCGTCGTGAGTCCCAATTTTCTTCAGCGATGGCTTATGGCCTTAAAGTTGTTATTTCAAACTTTCGTCGAAATATTAGCCCATCGTTGTTCGATTGAGGTCGAACTCTTCTTTTTGGTGAAGGCCCTTGGCCTTAAGGGTGTTATTTTGAATTTTCATCGAAATATTAACCCGTCATTGTTTGATCGAGGTCAAACTCTTTTTTTGGCGAAGGCCCTTGGCCTTAAGGGTGTTATTTTCAAACTTTCATCGAAATATTAACCCGTCGTTGTTCGATCGTGGTCGAACTCTTCTTTTTGGCAAAGGCCCTTGGCCTTAAGGGTGTTATTTCGAACTTTCATCGAAATACTAACCTTTCATTGTTAGATTGAGGTCAAACTCTTCTTTTTGGCGAAGGCCCTTGGCCTTAAGGGTGTTATTTCCATCTTTCGTCGAAATATTAACCCGTCGTTGTTCGATCGAGGTCGAACTATTATTTTTGGCGAAGGCCCTTGGCCTTAAGGGTGTTATTTAGAACTTTCGTCGAAATATTAGCCCGTCGTTGTTCGATCGAGGTCGAACTCTTCTTTTTGGCGAATGCCCTTGGCCTTAAGGGTGTTATTTCGAACTTTCATCGAAATATTAACCCGTTGTTGTTTGGTTGTGGTCGAACTCTTCTTTTTGGCGAAGGCCCTTGGCCTTAAGGGTGTTATTTCAAAATTTCGTCGAAATATTAACCCGTCGTTGTTCGATCGTGGTCAAACTCTTCTTGTTGGCGAATGCCCTTGGCCTTAAGGGTGTTATTTTAGAACTTTTGTCGAAATATTAACTCGTCGTTGTTCGATCGTAGTCGAACTCTTCTTTTTAGCGAAGGGCCTTGGCCTTATGGGTGTTATTTCGAACTGTCATCGAAATACTAACCTGTCGTTGTTCGATCGAGGTCGAAGTCTTCTTTTTGGCGAAGGCCCTTGGCCTTAAGGGTGTTATTTTAGAACTTGCGTCGAAATATTAACTCGTCGTTATTCGATCGTGGTCGAACTCTTCTTTTTAGTTAAGGCCCTTGGCCTTAAGGGTGTTATTTCGAACTGTCATCTAAATACTAACCTGTCGTCAGTCCCGATTTTTCGGAGAGTTGGGTATTTTCTCGGTGGGTGGGGGGGTGAGTCCCAGTTCACTTGATTTTGTTTGAGTTGGGGAAGGCGGTGTTGGAGAGCAAAAAAACGATGCTGTTTTGCTAGCTCTTGTTCCATACTCTTATTGGAGCTTCCCCTCGTCGGCCTTTTGATCTTGGGGGATTCCCCCCTCGTCGGCCTGGTCTTTGAATCTCAAGGATGGCCTTCTCGGGGCACCTTATTAGTGAGGGAGAGGGGGTATCACTCGAGGGGTAACATTTCCTAGGAGTTAGGTTCGTCTGGAGGACGAAATTTCGGTCGTTTTATAGCAATTCCCTATTCTTCAGTTGGGTTATTCTCTTCGCGCGCTTGCCCGCGCGATGCTTACGTTTTTATTTGAGCAAAAAGCAGAAGATGGATCTGTGGCGTTGCTTGCTTTGCTTAGAAATTCTATGGTTGACGGGGGTGATGTCCTTTTTTTAACTCGGTAGCCGTATTTAGCTATCTTTCCCTTTTCTTTTTCTTGTGCCATCCTCCTATGCGGGCTAGGCTCGTTTTGGCTGGCTCATCGGCTACCCGGCGAGCGGGGGAGGATGTTGGTTGCAACCTCTGCTTGTGTATAGCATTATGATCTAGGTTGGCGTGTGAGGTTTTCTTACCATTCGTTTCGGTGGGTGATCGTGTTTTTGATTTTTGATCTGGAGGAGACTGGGAAGTTTTCACTAAGAAATCCCCACAGATGACGCCAAATTATTTGACCCAAAAGATATTGAAACCTTTTTAATTAAATCAATTAAAGATGATGAAGAGGTAAATCTTAGTCAAACGTAATAAACTCCAGATCTATGAGATAACTAGAAAATAATGCACAAGACGAAATAGAGGTGAATAATCTTATTGAAGCTTTTCATTTTTCCTCCTATTACTTGTTGGAGAAAAACATTTTACATGCTCTCTTGGAGGTTGCTTTTTTCTTCCTTCTACTATGAAGATTACATGGGAGAGGAGAGAGAGAGAGAAGAAGCCCCACTTTCGAGAAGGTTTTCCCCTATATATATAGTTATGGAATTTTTGCTATTTGCTTGGTTTGATTCTCTTTCATACTACGTCCGCTTTTGTCGTCCTCTGAGCGTTGTTTTTTGACTTGGCGGGTATTGTGAGTACCGGATTTGAAATAAACCATGTCGTCTTTCACTGTCTCGCTGCTTGGACGGGATATCGGTTGGATCGACCGTAGCGGTCAGATTTTGACCAATACATTATTAATTCTAAAAATCCCATTTGCCAAATTGCGACAAAACTATCTTCTTCTCTTCCACTTTTATTTTTTTGAGAAGGTAATATCGACAAAACTATCCTTTCGATACAAATTTATATATAATATGTAAGCATGTTTTGAGATCCTACACGTCATGTTATTTTTACTAATGGTGTATATAATTTAAATTCGAGCATCTCGTTTGAAAGAGCTAGTGTTGTAGTTGACTGTTGACTCAAGTGGAATAGTAGTGAGGGCGTTACTAATTCCAAAAAATGGTATAATTGTTACACTTGAAGTATTACATGAATTAAGTTTCACAATTGTAGTAAAATATTTTCTGAAAGAAAATAGCAATAAAAATTATGTAAAAACCGAGTGTGCTTAAATAATTGTAATTTTCTTACTATGAGTAGTTTGAGAGTGGATGAAGCTGAAGTTTTATTCTGACTATTATTAACCTTAACCTGAAGATGATAGGATCGACTTGTATATGGATCATAGGCTATGAATTAATATTTATAATCGATCAACTCGATATATCGACCAATTACTAGCTGTGTTATTCATACTAAATTGTGCTTATCCTAAAGAAGTATGAGCATAAATTAGTTGTTGCCTCTTTGCAGTCTTGAGGGTCTTCCCCGTTAATAGTTTGTTTCTTTCTTAGTTTAAAAAGTTGTTGTTTGTCTATTTGCTCTTTCAATAATTCTCTACCCCTGCAAATGAATTTTGTGGAATAAGCCAACAAGCTCAAGTTCTCATGAGATAAAAACACAATTGACCAATCAGCTACAGCTACCTCCAAGATTTGGCTTTATCTTCTACTAATCTCCGAGGAATACTTAACCAAGGATTTACGTTATAGCTAAAGCTTAGAACCGGCCCTTAACGCCTCAAATGGCCAGATCCTATCGTTTCTTCTCCGCAAAGTACCAGCCCACAGAAACCAGATATTAATACTCCCTACGCGTTGCACGCGTTAGTATATATCTCTAATCTCTGCACACGCAGTTGCAAGCAAACCATGCATCCCTTCCCAGAAGCCGACACTGTACACGTGTAATAAATTAAACAGTGCCCTACTTAGGATTTTCAGCTAAGTAAACCTATTGTCACAGATTTGTTAGTTTGAGTTGATTATGGAACTGATGGTGTAATTTACTCCTTGTGCTAAACTTTAATTCATATATATATATACTAGTATTTCCGAACGTGCGTTGCACGTTAATAATGGCACATGATAATTTAAACATTTATTTATATGAAGAAATAATAAAATTTAATTAATGAGAGAATTTTTTATGTATAATAATACAACAATCATTTAAATACTGAAAAATATTATTACATTAGCATAATACATGAATTTAAAATAAAAGGACATCATCAAGACTTATACAAACGATCAATTTTGTCATGTCAGTTAGATAATTATATATTATAATTTAAACGCATTTAATGTGATGGTATCTTAACGAACACTTATTTGTGGACAATATTTTTTATGTATGTTTCCTCCTAATGCATTGGTTGCTCTGCCTTAACCAGAACTCTTGTTGTCGATCTTGAAATTTGTGATGACCCAAGAGGTCATCACTTGTTTTAAAATGAAATTCTACGTTCTGAGGTCTTAAAAACATCTTCTAGCATCATCTCGATTTGCGTACGCAGTCTAGCCGCGTAGCCGGAAAACCTATATGAGAAAATCTCTGAAAAATGATAAATTTTGACTGTAAAATGAATTAATTGACTTCGGTCAATGTTTTGGGTAAACGAACCCGGACCCGTAATTTGACGGTCCCAGAGGGTCTGTAGGAAAATATGGGACTTGGGCGTATGCCCGGAATCGAATTCCGAGGTCCCAAGCCCGAGAAATGAATTTTTAAAGAAATTTATTTTCTGAAATGGTTTAAAGGTTTTGGAAATGAATTTTTATGAGAGCATGTTGGTATCGACCCCGTATTTTGGTTCCGGCACCTGGTACAGGTCTTATATATGATTTAAGATAATTTTGTGAAGTTTGGTAAGAAACAGAATCCGTTTGACCTGATTCGGACCTTAAACGCAAAATTTGATGTTTAATAAGTTTTGAGAAATTTCATTCATCTTGATGTTTAATTCGACGTTCATGATGTTATTTTGGTGATTTTATTACGCGAATAAGTCCGTAGAATGTTTTTGAGGTTGTGTGTATATTTGGTTAGGAGCCCCGAGGGCTCGGGTGAGTTTTGGATAGGCCACGGGGCTGATTTTTAGACTGAAAAAGTTGCAGATTTTAGCTAGTGTGCTCAGGCCTTCAGGCTTAACATTTGCGAAGCCTGGTTCGCAAATGCGAAGGCTGGATCGCAAATGCGAAACCAGCCCAGGCCTGTCTTGCTCGAAAATACGAAATTCCCCTGCTCAGCCTTGGGTCGCAAATGCGACCCTTTCTTCGCAATTCCCAAGTCGCAAATGTGACATGTTGATCGCAAATGCGAAAGTCCAGTTTTCCCTTAAGGGTTCGCAAACGCGAGCCGTGTTTCGCATTTCCCAAATTATCAGAGGTTGGGGTTCGCAATTGTAAACCCCTGTTCGCATTTCCCATATTTGCGACCTGCAACTTTATACTTAGACGATTTTAAACTCATTTTTCACATCTTTTCAAAACACAAACTGTTTTGGGCGATTTTCCAAGAACAACTCTTCTTCCAAATCGATTGTAAGTTAATTTTAACTCATTTTCTTCAATCATTAACATCTTTTAACGTGATTTTAACTTAAAATCAATGATTTTCATGGGGGAAATTGGGTGTTTTGGGTAGAACCTAGATTTTTCAAAAATTGGAGATCGATTTCAAAATAAATTATGTATTTGGGTTCGTGGAGGAAGGGGTAATCGGATTTTGGTTCGAACCGCGGGTTTTGACCATGTGGGGCTGGGTGAATTTTGACTTTTATGTAAAACTTTGGGAAATTCATTTTCATACATTCAAATTGATTTTCTTAGCATTTATTGATGTAATTAAGTAACCTGTGACTAGATACGAGCGAATTGGCGGTGGAATCGAGGGGTAAAGCTATAATTGAAACTTGAGTTGTGTTCGTGGCATCAAGGTAAGTGTTTGGTCTAACCTTAGCTTGAAGGATTAGGAGTTGTGTCCTATTTGCTATTTGCTTCTTGTTGAGTACGACGTATAGGCATAGTGACGAGTATCTATACATTGGTGTCGAGCATGACTGTGACTCTTAAATTGCAACTTGTTGTGTTCTTAAATGATATTACGGACACTTTAATTGATGACTCTCGATAGTGAGCAAGGAATAAGTTTTTTTCGGGGGAATTACGAAGTTTGAGTATCGGTGATAGCTGAAATGGTTAGATGTTGGATTAAGATTGGTTATAGCTATTTCTCCCTGGCCGGGACGTATTTATTTATGTTGTCGATTCCCTTGCCGGGATAGTGTAGTTCGTTATTGATCCCTTCCCGGGACTATGGTTATACTTATTGTTGACTGTATATTTGGAATAGGTTGCACGCCACAACATTATTATATATGGACCGGGTTGCACGCCGCAACAAATATTATATTGGATTGGGTTGCATGCCGCGACATTATTATATATGGATCGGGTTGCACGCCGCAACAAATATTATATTGGATCGGGTTGCACGCTGCAACATTATTATTTATGGATCGGGTTGCACGCCGCAACAAATATTATATTGGGCCGGGTTGCACCCGCAACAGTGATATAAATGGATTGGGTTGCACGCCGCAATAGTGTTAAATGATAAGTGATCGGGTTGTGCGCCGAAACAGTATTATTAATGTTTTGTTGTAGATCTTGAATAGTTCTCTCATATTTCTTTTATGTTTCTGCTGGATTTGATATTTTCCCCGTAGCATGTACCCCCTCCCATTTAAATTGTTTATTCCTATTTATTTTTCGCGATATATTATATAACTTCACAGGTTTATCTGGAGTTTGGTCTTAGCCTCGTCACTACCTCGCTGGGGTTAGGCCAGGCACTTACCAGCACATGGGGTCGGTTGTGCTGATGCTCCACTTTGCACTATGTGCAGATACCAGAGTAGCATTTGGGCAGTAGCACTTGGGGAGCCAGCCTTCAGTCTACTCAGAGATCCCGAGGTAGTCCTGCAGGCGTCCGCAGGCCCCGCGTTCTCTTCTATCTATTTACATGTTTTGTTTTCACTTGTTTCTGAGACAGATTGTATTTCCTTGTTCAGACATTTGTATATAGTATTCATACACATTCTGTGGATATTGTGACACCGGTTTATGGGTAGAGATGCATGTTGGCATTTTCGTACTGATTTTGGTGTTATATTAGTCTAAGTCTTCCGCTTTATTTCATCTTTCGCCATTATTTAAATGTTGATCACCTATTAATTCAACTCGTTAAAAGGATGGAAAAAAATGAAAGAGTTAGAATTTCTATATTTCGTGGCTAGCCTAGCTTCTACGAGTAGACTCTATCACGACCCCCAAGGGTGCGAAATCAGGGTCGTGACAGTTGGTATCAGAGCTCTAGGTTACATAGGTCTCAAAATTCACGGACAAGCTTAGTAGAGTTTGAGGGATCGGTACAGAGACGTCTGTATTTATCCCTCAGAGGCTACAGAGTTAGGAAAACTTCACATTTGTTCTTTCTTGTCGTGCGGTTTTGTTTCTCAATGCTTAATTTCTACTCTATTCTTTTGCAGATGGCGAGAACACGCGTTTCCTTATCCACCGCTCAGCAGCCCGAGCCCCCAGTAGCAGCTCCCACGAGGGGCAGAGGGCGAGGCCGAGGTCATGCTAGAGGCCGAGGTAGGGGCAAAGCTCAGCCCCGAGCAGCAGCACCAATGGTAGAGCCTCAGGTTGACTTTGATAACAAGGTTCCGGCCCCAGCAGTCCCGGTAAGTCCAGCTTAAGTCCCAGAGGGGTTTATTGCTACCCCAGTACTTCAAGATGCTCTGGTCCGTCTAGTGGGCCTTATGGAGAGTGTCACCTGGGCAGGCTTGCTTCCTATAGTGCCAGCCATCTCTCAGGCTGGAGGAGGAGCCCAGACTCCTACTACTCGCATTCCGGAGCAGGTAGCTCCCCAGATTCAGACTCCAGCGGTTCAACCAGTTGGATAAGTTCAGCACGGTGTGGTAGCTCAGACTGGTGATGGAGCAGCTATGTCTGCCGATACTTTGTGGAGGCTGGATAGGTTCGCCAAGCTCTTAACTACTACTTTCAGTTGTGCATCTACTGAGGATCCCCAGGATTATTTAGATAGCTGTCACGAGGTTCTCAGGAACATGGGGATAGTTGAGATCAATGGGGTCGATTTTGCCACTTTTCTCTTGTCTGGATCTGCCAAGACTTGGTGGAGAGATTATTTCTTGGCTAGACCAGCCGGATCGCCAGCCTTGACTTGGGAGCAGTTTGCACAACTATTTTTGGAGAAGTTTCTCCCCATCACTCAGAGAGAGGCCTATCGGAGGCAGTTTGAGCGTCTCCAGCAGGGTTCCATGATGGTTACCCAGTATGAGACCAGATTCATTGACTTAGCTCGTCATGTTCTTGTCATACTTCCTATCGAGAGAGAGAGGGTGAGGGGGTTTATTGACGGTCTTATTCAGCAGATTTGTCTTTAGATGCCTAGGGAGGCTGGGAGTGAGATTACATTTCAAGAGGTGGCCAATGTGGCCAGGAGAGTGGAGATGGTTCTGTCGTAGGGAGGTGGTCATGGGTCGGATAAGAGGCCCCGTCATTCAGGCAGATTCAGTGGTGCCTCATTTGGAGGCAGGGATTCATATGGTACAGGTCATCTTCCTAGGCCCTTTCAGTTAGCACTTCACATTTCTCACGATGCTTCAGGTGGTCGTGGTTCTCACATGCAGTATTCTGATCAGCAGCCCTACAGTGCACCACCAGCTCCTATCAGTGCACAGTCGCTCCAGAGTTTTTGGGGTGGTCATTCAGGTCGCCAGGGTCAGTCTCAGTTTCCTTAGCCGCAGCACCCAGGTGGATGTTATGAGTGTGGTGAGTATGGTCATATCCGGAGGGCTTGTCCGAGATTGGTGTGTACTTAGTCGCAGCAGTAGGGTTCCTGTGCTATGGTTCGGGCACCAAGTGTTCCACAGCCCGCCCAGCCAGCTAGAGGTGGGGTACAGGTGCTAGAGGTGGAGGTAAAGGTGTTAGGGATGGAGCTCAGACCGCTAGAGGGGGAGGCCAGCCAGCTGCTGGCCGTCCCAAAGAGGTAGTCCAGGGTGGTGGGGCCTAGCCCCGATGTTATTCTCTTCCAGCTAGGCCCGAGACTGAGGCTTCAAATGCGGTTATCACATGTATGGTTCTGGTTTGTGATAGAGATGCTTAAGTGTTATTTGATCTAGGGTCTACGTACCCGTATGTGTCATCTTATTTTGCATCGTATCTGGTTATGCCTAATGATTCATTAAGTGTTCTTGTCTATGTGTCTACATTGGTAGGTGATTTTATTATGGTAGATCGAGTCCATCGCTCTTGTATAGTTATGATTGGGGTCTCGAGACTCGTGTAGATTTGTTGCTTCTGGACATGGTTGCCACGCTATCTTGGACTGTCATGCCAAGACTGTGACTTTAGCCTTATCGGGTTTACCCCGTTTAGAGTGGAGAGGGACTCCTGATCATTCTACCCGTAGTGTTATCTCTTATGTGAAGGCTCGACGTATGGTCGAGAAGGGGTGCTTGGCCTATTTGGCATATGTTCATGATTCTAGTGTTGAGGTTCCTTCTATTGATTTTGTGCCCATGGTTCGTGAGTTTCCTAAGGTATTCCCTTCAGACCTACCGGGCATGCCACCCGACAGGGATATTGACTTTTGCATTTATTTGGCTCTGGGCACTCAACGCATTTCTATCCCGCCGAATCGTATGGCCCCACTGGAGTTGAAAGAGTTGAAGGAGCAGTTGCAAGACTTGCTTGAGAAGGGTTTCATTAGACCCAGTGTTTCGCCTTGGGGTGCACCAGTGTTGTTTGTTAAGAAGAAGGATGGGTCAATGAGAATGTGTATTGATTACCGGTAGTTGAACAAGGTTACATTAAGAATAAGTATCCATTGCCGAGGATTGATGATTTGTTTGATCAACTTAAGGGTGCCAAGGTATTTTCGAAGATTGTCTTGAGATCTGGATACCATCAGTTGAGGATTAGGGCATCCGATGTCCCTAAGACAACTTTCCACACTCGGTACGGGCATTATGAGTTCTTGGTTATGTCATTCGGGTTGACAAATGCCCCAGCAGCTTTTATGGATTTGATGAACCGACTGTTTAGGCCTTAGATTCATTCGTGATAGTCTTCATTGATGATATTTTGATATATTCCCGCAGCCGGGAGGAGCACGAGCAGCATCTTAGTGTGGTTCTTCAGACCTTGAGGGATAGTCAGTTATATGTTAAGTTCTCGAAGTGTGAGTTCTGGTTGAGTTCAGTTGCATTCCTGGGTCATGTTGTATCAGCAGAGGGTATTCAGGTTGATCCGAAGAAGATTGAGGTAGTCAAGAACTAGCCTAGACCAGCATCAGCTACAGAGATTCGAAGTTTCTTGGGATTGATAGGCTACTATCGTCGGTTCGTGGAGGGGTTCTCATCTATCGCAACCCCAATGACCAAGTTAGCCTAGAAGGGTGCCCAGTTCAGATGGTCGGATGAGTGTGAGGCGAGCTTCCAGAAGCTCAAGACAGCTTTGACTACGGCACTAGTGTTAGTTTTTCCCACATGTTTAGGGCCTTATACAGTCTATTGTGATGCATCTCGTATTGGACTCGGTGCAGTGTTGATGCAGGATGGCAAGGTCATTGCTTATGCTTCGCGGCAGTTGAAGATTCATGAGAAGAACTATCCGGTTCATGATTTGGAGTTGGCAGCCATTGTTCACATGTTAAAGATTTGGAGGCATTATCTGTATGGTGTGGCATGTGAGGTGTTCACGGATCACAAGAGTCTTCAGTATTTATTCAAGTAAAAGAAGTTGAATTTGAGGTAGAGGAGGTGGTTGGAGTTGTTGAAAGATTATGATAGCACTATCTTATATCATCTGGGAAATGCCAATGTGGTGGCCGATGCTTTGAGTAGGAAGTCAGCCAGTATGGGCAGTCTTGCTTATATTCCGGTCGGTGAGAGACTGGTTACTTTGGATGTTCAAGCTTTGGCCAATCAGTTCGTGAGGTTGGATGTTTCTGAGCCCAGCCGTATGTTAGCTTGCATCATCGCTCGTTCTTCATCATTGGATCGTATCCGAGATCGGCAGTATAATGATCCCTATTTATGTGTCCTCAGAGACACAATGCAGTGCGTAGGTTCCAAGTAGGTTACCTTAGGTGATGATGGAGTTTTGAGATTGCAAGGTCGAGTTTGTGTGCCTAATGTGGATGGGCTCTAAGAGTTGATTTTAGAGGAGGCCCATAGTTCCAGGTACTCTATTCATCCAGGCGCCGCTAAGATGTATTCGGATTTGCGGTAGTATTTTGGTGGCAGAGAATGAAGAAGGATATCGTTGCATATGTGGCTTGGTGTTTGAATTGTCAGCAGGTTAAGTATGAGCATCAGAGGCCCGGTGGTTCATTTCAGAAGATTGAGCTTCCCGAGTGGAAGTAGGAGCGGATCACTATGGACTTCGTTGTTGGTCTCCCACGGACTTAGAGGAAGTTCGATGTAGCATGGGTTATTGTTGATAGGCTGACCAAGTCAGCACATTTCATTCCTGTGGCAGTCTCCTATTCTTCCGAGAGGTTAGCTGAGATCTATATCCGGGAGATTGTTCGTCTTCATGGTGTGCCCAAGTCTATCATCTCGGATCGAGGTACATAGTTTACCTCCCATTTCTAGAGAGCAGTTCTGTGAAAGTTGGGCACGCGGTTGAGTTGAGCACAACGTTTCATCCTCAGACAGACGGGCAGTCCGAGCGGACCATTCAGATTTTGGAAGATATGCTCTGATCTTGTGTCATTGACTTTAGAGGCTCTTAGAATCAGTTTTTGCTTTTAGCAGAGTTTGCCTACAACAACAACTACCAGTCGAGTATCCAGATGGCTCCTTATGAGGCTTTATATGGTAGGCGGTGTCAGTATCCGGTTGGATTGTTTGAGCCTGGAGAGGCTCAGTTGTTGGGTATGGATCTGGTTCAGGAGGCTTTGAACAAGGTCAGGATTATTCAGGATATGCTTCGTACAGCTCAGTCCAGGCAAAAGAGTTATGCCGACCGCAAGGTTCAAGATTTGGCTTTCATGGTCGGTCAGCGGGTATTGCTTCGAGTGTCGCCTATGAAGGGCGTGATGAGATTTGGGAAGAAGGGCAAGCTTAGACCTAGGTTCATTGGCCCGTTTGAGATTCTTGATCGAGTGGGAGAGGTGGCTTATAGAATTGCATTGCCGCCGAACTTATCAGTCGTGCATCCAGTATTTCATGTGTCCATGCTTCAGAAATATCACAGCGATCCATCTCATGTGTTAGATTTCAGCACTGTCCAGTTGGACAAGGACTTGTGTTATGAGGAGGAGCCGGTAGCTATTCTAGACCGGCAGGATTGTCAATTGAGATCGAAGAGTTTTCCTTCTATTCGTGTTCAGTGGAGGGGTCAGCCTCCTGAGGCATCGACCTAGGACTCCGAGTCCGATATGCGGAGCCAATATCCCCATCTTTTCCTCGACTCAGGTACTTCCTTCTTACGTCCGTTCGAGGACGAATGGTTGTTTTAGAGGTGGAGAATATGAAATTCTACGTTCCGAGGTCTTAAAAACCTCTTCTAGCATAACCTCAATTTGCATGCGCAGTCCGGTCGCGTAGCCGGAAAGACTATATGCGAAAATCTGTGAAAATGATAAATTTTGGCTATAAAATGGATTAATTTGACTTCGGTCAATGTTTTGGGAAAACGGACCCGGACCCATGATTTGACGATCCCGGAGGTACCGTAGGAAAATATGGGACTTGGGCATATGCCCGGAATCGAATTCTGAGGTCCCAAGCCCGAGAAATGAATTTTTAAATAGAATTTTTTTCTAAAATGGTTTAAAGGTTTTGGAAATGAATTTTTATAATAACATGTTGGTATCGGGCCCGTATTTTGGTTCCGGTGCCTGGTACAGGTCTTATATATGATTTAAGATAATTCTGTGAAGTTTGGTAAGAAACGGAATCCTTTTGACGTGATTCGGACCTTAAATGCAAAATTTTATGTTTAAGAAGTTTTGAGAAATTTCATTGATCTTGGGGTTTAATTCGACATTCATGATGTTATTTTGGTGATTTTATTACGCGAATAAGTCCGTAGGATGTTTTTGAGGTTGTGTGTATATTTGGTTTAGAGCCTCGAGGGCTCAGGTGAGTTTTGGATAGGCCACGGGGTGGATTTTTAGACTTAGAAAGTTGCAGATTTTAGCTGGGGTACCCAGGCCTGTAGGCTGTACATTTGCGAAGCCTGGTTCGCAAATGCGAAGGCTAGATCGCAAATGCGAAACTAGCCCAGACATGTCTTGCTCGCAAATGCGAGGCTTCGATCGCAAATGCGAAATTCCCCTGCTCAGCCTTGGGTCACAAATGCGACCCTTTCTTCGCAATCGCCAAGTCGCAAATGCGAAAGTCCAGTTTTCCCTGAAGGGTTCGCAAATGCGAGCCCTGTTTCATAATTCCCAAGTTAGCAGAGGTCGGGGTTTACAATTACGAACCCCTGTTCTCATTTCCTATACCTGCGATCTGCAACTTTATACTTCGACGATTTTAAACCCATTTTTCATATCTTTTCAAAACACAAACTCCTTTGGGCGATTTTTCCAAGAACAACTCTTCTTCAAAATCAATTGTAAGTTAATTTTATCTCATTTTCTTCAATCATTAACATCTTTTAATATGATTTCAACTTAAAATCAATGATTTTCATGGGGGAAATTGGGTGTTTTCGGTAGAACCTAGTTTTTTCAAAAATTGGGGATTTGGACCTTGATTAGAGGTCCAATTTCAAAATAAATTATATATTTAGGTTCGTGGAGGAAGGGGTAATCGGGTTTTGGTTCGAACCTCGGTTTTTGACCATGTGTGCCCGGGGGTAATTTTTGACTATTTGGGCAAAAGTTTGGGAGATTCATTTTCATGCATTAAAATTGATTCTCTTAGCGTTTATTGATGTAATTAAGTAACTTGTGACTAGATACGAGCGAATTGAGGATGGAATCGAGGGGTAAATCTATAATTGAAACTTGAGTTGTGTTCGTGGAATAGAGGTAAGTGTTTGGTCTAACCTTAATTTGAGGGATTAGGAGTTGTGTCCTATTTGCTATTTGCTTCTTGTTGAGTACGACGTATAGGCATGGTGACGAGTATCTATAGGTTGGTGTCGAGTATGACCGTGAGTCTTAAATTGCAACTTGTTGTGTTCTCTATAGTGAGCAAGGAATAAGTTTGTTTTCGTGGGAATTACGAAGTTTGAGTATTGGTGATAGTTGAAATGGTTAGATGTTGGATTAAGATTGGTTATAGTTGTCTCTCCCTGGCCGGGACGTATTTATTTATGTTGTCGATTCCCTTGCCGGGATAGTGTAGTTCGTTATTGATCCCTTGCCGGGACTATGAATATGATTATTGTTGACTGTATATTTGGATTGGGTTGCGTGCCGCAACATTATTATATTTGGATCGAGTTGCACGTCGCAACAAATATTATACTGGATCGGGTAGCACGCCACAACATTATTATATATGGATCGGGTTGCACGCCGCAACAAATATTATATTGGATCGGGTTGCACGCCGCAACAAATATTATATTGGGTCGGGTTGCATGCCGCAACAGTGATATAAATGGATCGGGTTGCACGCCGCAACAGTGTTAAATGATAAGGGATCGGGTTGCGCGCCACAACAGTATTATTAATGTTTTGTTGTAGATCTTGAATCGTTCTTTCATATTTTTCTTAAGTTTCTGCTGGATTTGATATTTTCCCCGTACCATGTACCCCCTCCCATTTAAATTGTTTATTCCTGTGTATTTTTCGCTGTATATTATATAACTGCACAGGTTTATCTGGAGTCTGGTCTTAGCCTCGTCACTACCTTGTCGGGGTTAGGCCAGGCACTTATCAGCACATGGGGTCGGTTGTGTGATGCTACACTCTACACTATGTGCAGATACCGGAGCAGCATTTAGGCAGTAGCACTTGGGGAGCCAGCTTTTAGTCCACTCAGAGATCCCGAGGTAGTCCTGCAGGCGTCCACAGGCCCGACGTTCTCTTCTATCTTTTTACATGTTCTGTTTTCACTTGTTTCCGAGACAGACTATATTTCTTTGTTCAGACGTTTGTATGTAGTATTCATAGATATTTCGTGGATATTGTGACACCGGTTTTTGGGTAAAGACGGAGTTGGCATTTTCGTAGTAATTTTGGTATTATATTAGTCTAAGTCTTCTGCTTAATTTCATCTTTTGCTATTATTTAAATGTTGATCACCTATTAATTCAACTCGTTAAAAGGATGAAAAAAATGAAAGAGTTAGAATTTCTATATTTCGTGGCTAGCCTCGCTTCTACGAGTAGGAGCCATCACGACCTCCGAGGGTGGGAAATTCGAGTCATGACAATATCCCCCTTGAAAGTACAACATACAGTTATTCGTGCAAGAAAACATACTACGATAAATATAGTCAAATATTAAGGATGTTTGTCCTTATGCTTTATTTATTAGTGCAAAACATAACCATACTAAAATTTATTTTCACACAAATTTAAAAGGATATTACTTAGTTTCGGAAGGCGAAAGTTGAATTCAGGGATTAGAATATACTTAGAAGCACATTAACCAGTATCATAATTTTTGCATCTATGACATTATTGTCAAAACTTCTATGTGCCATATGTGTGATATTACATAAGCTATTCGGCGTATCTAAGTTTTTCAATAGCATGAAGGGCATATTGTATCTTAAAAATTAACCTATGTACAATAGAAGATCAATTTTAACTTAGTCTATTATATATACGGTGACACTACATACTTAAGAAATAAGAATCTTGACAACAACATGTATGGTAGAAGACCATTTGGTATTAAAGCATTTAAGTATTCTTCTTGGTTGTGACGACCCGGCCGGTCGTCCTAAGAATTTATGCCCCGATCCCCCATTAACTACTTTTCCCAAGTTTATTTCTGCTATTTTGATTTGCCGGGATGTTAGGTTTTGAGTTTCGGAGAGCATTGGGACACATAGTCCCTAAATGAGAGCTTAAGTGTTGGAAAGTTGACCGTAGTTGGAACAGTGTGAAGATGGCCTCGGAATGGAAATATGGTGGTTCCATTAGCTCCGTTGGGTGATTTTGGGCTTAGGGGCATATTCGGTTTGTGTTTTGGAGTTCCGTAGCTAATTTAGGCTTGAAATGCCAAAAGTTAAATTTTTAAAATTTCTGCTTCGATACTGAGATTTTGATCTGAGGGTCGGAATGGAATTCTGAAAATTGGAGTAGCTTTGTAGTGTTGAATGTGACGTGTGCGCAAAATTTCAGGTCATTCGGACGAGGTTTGATAGACTTTTTGATCGAAAGCGTATAATTAGAGTTTTTGGAATTCTTAGGCTTGAATCTGATGAAAAATAGGTGCTTTGATGTTGTTTTGAGCGTTCCGAAGGTTGGAACAAGTTTGAATGACGTTTTAGGATTGGTTGGCAGGTTTGGTTGAGGTCCCGGGGGCCACGGGTGTGTTTTGAGTGGTCAATCAGACCATTTCAAGTTGTGAAAAATTGTAGAAAACTGATGTTGGGTATTGCAGAAAAATGACCTTCGCATTCGCGAAGGGTTAGCAGGTGAGGCTAAGGATTTTAGCCTTCACGTTCGCGAGGGATTCTCCCCGTTCGCGAAGGGGCTGGGGTCTTGTGCATTGCGCTCGCGAGGTGATGTCGCGTTCGCGTAGAGGAAAGTTGGGCGGCTGGGTTGAGGTTGATTTGTCCTTCGCGTTCGCGGAGGGGACGTCGCATTGGCGTTGAGTATGAGAGCTAAGACTTCGCGTTCGTGAGTTACGTGTCGCGATTGCGATGAAGGAATATTAGTCAAAGTAAATTTGTGCTTTGCGAACGTGAGGCGTTGACCGCATTCGCGAAGAAGGATTTGATGACTGGGCAGAATGTTTAAATAATCATTTGGTCCGCGATTTTGGGGTTATCTTCCACCATTTTTGAGCGATTTTGGAGCTCTTTGAAGAGTATTGAAGAGGAATTCAAGGGGAATCACTTGGAGGTAATATTTTCACTTCATAACTCGTTTATATGTGACTAAGGACCTAATTGGTGGTGAGAAATTTGGGAAAAATGGGTAATTAGGGCTTGAGATTAAGAGACTTTAACATGGGTATTTGAGGGGTCAATTGAACTTTGATTTCAGTGTTCTTGTTATGTATAGACTCTTGAGGGTACGAGGTTTCTGAAAATGTAAATTTTACCCGATTTTGAGATGTGGGCCCGAGGGGCATTTTGGTCATATTACCTAATTTCGCGTATTAGCTTAGAATTTCTTTGTAGAATCGGTTACTTGAAGTGTTATTTACATTATGCATTAAATTGAATAGATTTGGGCCATTTGGAGTCGAGTACTCGTGGCAAGAGCGTGGTTTGGGGTTGATTTTGAGCCGGTTCGAGGTAAGTGGCTTGTCTAACCTTGTGGGGGGACTTTCCCCTTGGGATTTGGTATATTTGGTAATTGAAATGCCTTGTATGTAAGGTGACGAGTGCGTACTTGTGCTAATTATTGTAAATCCGGTTTTCATTAAGTAATTACTAGTATGTTTTCTTTCCTGTTTTTATTACTTGCACTATTAAGCTTGTTATTAGCTTAGGAAAGCATGTCTAAGTTATTTGATTGCTTTACTTGCTCAAACTTCCTTACCTGAATTTTGTGCCGCATGCTAGGCTAGAATTACTTGTTTGCCTTAATATAAAATTTGCCATTTCTGAATATTTTCCTGTTGATGTTGTGTATTTACATTGGGACTACGGATGTGGGATTCTGATAGATCCCCCTTGTTTGTTTATTTGGGACTACAGATGTGGGATTCCGGTAGATCCCCCTGCACAGTTATATGGAACTACGGGACTGCACCGGTAGATTCCGCTAGTACTGAGGTATTTATATTTGGGACTATGCATCAGGATTTCGGTAGATCCCCGTGCATTAATGGTTGGACTACGGGACAGGATCCCGGGAGATCCTTCGGATATATATGATGGACTACGGGACGATATCCCGGGAGATCCATTGGATAGATGTAATTGGGACTGCAGGACGGTATCTTGGAATGTACCCCGATTGTTACCTCTATGTTGAGTTATATTTCCTTTCCGTGATTATTTTGCCTCTGTTCTAGTTGTTGTTGCTCTTTCCATTCTATGTTATTTCTTATTGTTGCACTTAATTATACTGTCTTGTTCTACACTGTTATACTTTGTATTTTATTTAACCTCAGTAGGGCCCTAACCTTCCTCGTCACTACCCGACTGAGGTTAGGCTTGGCACTTACTGAGTACCGCTGTGGTGTACACATGCCCCTTCTGCGCATGTTTTTCATGTGCGAATCGAGGTACTTTCACTTTGTCTTATCTTCCTTGAGGCGAGGCGCTTCTGTAGAGACTTCGAGGTATATCTTCCGCATCCGCAGACCGAGGAGTCCCATTCTATCTTTCTTTAATAGTATAGCCCTTCAGTATTCCCTTTTCGGTTAGACATTTCTGGAGTTAGAGCTTCTTATGTATCTCTTAGCTTGTGATTCATGGGTTTCCGGGTTTTGGGAAAGTGTATTGGTTTTGAGAGTTATATTTTGTATGCCGAGCAGCACTTTTAAAACACTATTTTATTACATTATTTCTGTTTTAAGTTGTATTCTTCAGTAAATTGGTTTATCTTCCACGTTTTAGGCTTACCTAGTCGTAGAGATTAGGAGCCGTCATGATGGTTCACAGAGGGAGAACCGGGGTCGTGCAAGTTGGTATTAGAGTTGTAGGTTCATAGGAGTCATAGATCACAAATCAGTTTATTAGAGTCTGATCGTTACGGAGACGTCTGTACTTATCTACGAGAGGCTATGTAACTTTTAGGAAAAATTCCACTTTATTTGATTTCCTTGTCGTGCGATATTTTGACATCACAATTCTAAACTTTTATCTTCTATTCTCTCACCGATGGTGAGGACACGTGCTAGCAGAGATGATCCGGCACCTGTACCCATGCGAGAGTCGCCAGAAGTCGAGGCCGGAGTAGAGGTCAAGGACACGCACGTGGTGCAGCCAGAGCACCTGCGCGAGCTGCCACCGAAGCGCCACCAGCAGT
Organism: Nicotiana sylvestris; assembly: GCF_000393655.2. Lineage (NCBI taxonomy): Eukaryota > Viridiplantae > Streptophyta > Magnoliopsida > Solanales > Solanaceae > Nicotiana > Nicotiana sylvestris. Next base: position 103,141,224 of record NC_091062.1, on the reverse strand, counting down.
TCCAGATGGAGTCCAAGCACCGGATGCGCCTACTGCTACTACTGCTCCAGCACTTCAGGAGATATTAGCACAGTTCCTAAGTATGTTTGGTACGTTAGTTCAGGCGGGGTTGATTCAGGTTGTACCATCTATTTCACAGATCGAGGAAGGGACCTAGACTTCTGCCACCCCTACTCCAGAGCAGTGAGTTCTCATTGGTCGGGTCCTAGGTGTCATAGAGACACAGCCTGTGGTCCCAGTTTAGCGGGTGGTGAGGACCTCTCGCCGAGTAGAGGACGGGTGGGTCCAGGAGAGAGAGGATAGATGAGGTCAGGAGAGAGAGTATAGGAAAGTAAGGAGACCTCGTAGACTAGAGAGACCCACTGGTCCTTATTTTGGAGGAAGAGTACGGCATGGTAGAGGTTTTATGGGTCAGCCAGCTCAGTTTGCATCTCAGATTTCACACAGTGTTTCAGGTGTTCAGGGGTCTTGGAGTACCCATACCGCACAATTCCCACTGGCACGTCCTCCCAGAGCTTGTTCTGAGTGTGGTGACACACGCCATATGGTGAGGGATTTCCCTAGACTTGGGAGGAGTGCACCTCCACAAACTTCTCAGCCACAGCACGCTTCGTAGAGTTCTCAGGCTATGATCACAGCACCAGTTGCTACCCCACCTACTCAGCCAGCTAGAGGGGATGGCCAGGCCAGATATTATGCCCTTCCTGCCTGTACCGAGGTTGTCGCCTCCGATTATGTCATCACAGGTATTATACTGGTTTGTCACAGAGATGCATCGGTTCTACTCCCATGGTAGATTTTGACATTATCTTGGGCATGGGCTGGTTGTCGCCCCATTATGATATTCTTGATTGTCACGCCAAAAGCGTGATGCTGGCTATGCCAGGTGTGCCGCGTGTTGAGTGGAAGGGTACTTTAGATCACATTCCCAGTAGAGTTATTTCTTTTCTTAAAGCTCAACGTATGGTTGAGAAGGGGTGTGACGCGTATTTAGATTATGTGAGAGATGTCAGTATTGATACCCCTTCAGTTGTTTCTGTTCCAGTAGTACGGGCTTTTCCTGATGTGTTTCTAGCTGATATTCTGGGCATGCTACTTGATAGAGATATTGATTTTGGCATTGAACTATTGTCGGGCACTCAACCTATTTCTATTCCTCCGTACCGTATGGCTCCTCCTGAGTTGAAGGAGTTGAAGGATTAATTACAGGAATTGATTGGTAAGGGTTTTATTTAGCGCACTGTATCACCTTGGGGAGCTCCTATCTTATTTGTGAAGAAAAAGGATGGTTCTATGCGTATCTGTATTGATTATCGCTAGTTGAACAAGGTTACAATGAAGAACCGTTATCCTTTGCCTCGTATTGATGACCTGTTTGACCAGCTTCAGGGCGCACGGGTGTTTTCTAAGATAGACTTGCACTCAGGTTACCATTAGTTGAAGATTTGGGAGCCAGATATCCCGAAGACTGCTTTCAGGACTCGGTATGGTCATTATGAGTTCATTGTTATGTCATTTGGACTAACCAATGCCCCAACAACCTTTATGCATTTGATGCAAAGTGTGTTCCGGCCATATCTTGACTCGTTTGTCAATGTCTTTATTGATGATATTTTGGTGTATTCCCGGAGTCAGGAAGATCATGAACAGTACCTGAGGATTGTGCTCCAGATTCTGAGAGAGAAGAAGTTATATGCTAAGTTCTCGAAATGTGAGTTTTGGTTGGATTCAGTGCCATTCTTAGGCCATGTGGTATCGAGTGAGGGTATTTAGGTGAATCCGAAGAAGATAAAGGTTGCGCAGTATTGGCCCAAACCATCCTCAGCTATCGAGATCCGCAGTTTTCTTGGCTTGTCGGGCTACTACCGTCGTTTTGTGGAGTGGTTTTCATCGATTGTATCCCCTAGGACCAGGTTAACACAGAAGGGTGCTCCGTTTCAGTGGACGGAGGAGTGTGAGGTGAACTTTTAGAAGCTCAAAACAGCTTTGACTATAGCCCTAGTTTTAATATTGTCTACAGGTTTGGGGTCTTATACAGTCTATTATAATGCCTCGAGGATTGGCCTCGGAGCGGTGTTGATGCAAGACGGTAGGGTGATTTCCTACACATCCAGATAGTTGAAGATATTGTTCACGACCTTGAGTTAGCTGCCATTGTTCACGCCCTGAAGATTTGGCGCTATTATTTATATGGTGTGCCTTGTGAGATTTATACTGACCATCAGAGCTTGCAGCACTTGTTCAAGCAAAAGGATATAAATTTGCGCCAGAGGAGGTGGTTAGAGTTGCTGAAGGACTATGACATCACTATTTTGTATCACCTAGGCAAGGCTAATGTGGTGGTCGATGCTTTGAGTCACCGACAGAGAGTTTGGGGAGTTTGGCATATTTACCAGCATCGGAGAGGCCTATGGCGATGAATGTTTAGGCCCTAGCCAGCTAGTTTGTGATATTGTATCTTTTAGATCCCAGTCGGGTTTTAGCTTTCATGGTTTCTCGGTCTTCCTTATTTGATTGTATCAGGGAGCGGCAGTATGATGATACTCATTTGCTTGTCCTCAATGACAAGGTTCAGCACGATGATGCCAAAGATGTGACTATCGGTGATGATGGGTTATTGAGGATGCAGGGTCGTATTTGTGTACCCAATGTTGATGGGCTTCGAGAGTTAATTCTAGAGGAGGCCCATAGTTTGCGGTATTCCATCCATTCGGGTGTCACGAAGATGTATTAGGATTTGAGACAGCACTATTGGTGGAGGTGGATGAACAAAGATATAGTTGGATTCGTAGATCGGTGTCTCAACTATCGACAGGTGAAGTATGAGCACCAGAGACCGGGTGGGTTGCTTCAGCAGATAGAGATTCCGGAGTGGAAGTGGGAGCGGATCACCATGGACTTTGTAGTTAGGCTCCCACGGACTTTAAGAAAGTGCGATGCTATTTGGGTGATTGTGGATCGGCTGATCAAGTCCGCTCATTTCATTCATGTGTGTACTACTTATTCTTTGGAGAGATTGGCAGATATCTATATCCGGGAGATTGTTCGTCTGCATAGTATTCCAGTTTCAATCATTTCAGATAGAGGTACTCAATTCACATCACGGTTTTGGAGAGCCGTTCAGCATGAGTTGGGTACTCGGGTGGAGTTGAGTACAACATTTCACCCGCAGATGGATGGACAGTCCGAGCGCACTATTCAGATTCTTAAGGATATGCTTTGTGCGTGTGTGATTGAGTTTGGAGGGTCTTGGGATTAGTTCTTGACATTGACAGAGTTTGCTTACAACAACAGCTATCAGTCCAGCATTCAGATGGCACCCTATGAGGCTTTATATGGTAGACGGTGTAGATCCCCGGTGGGTTAGTTTGAGCCAGGTGAGGTCAGATTATTGGGCACGGACTTAGTTCAGGATGCTTTGGAGAAGGTTAAGATGATTCAGGATAGACTCTGCACAGCCCAATCCAGACAGAAGAGTTACGCGAACTGGAAGGTTCGTGATGTTTCCTATATGGTTGGAGAGCGGGTTCTGCTTCGGGTTTCGCCAATGAAGGGCGTTATGAGATTTGGGAAGAAAGGGAAGTTGAGTCCGAGGTTTATTGGTCCTGTTGAGATGTTGAGGCGTCTTGGGGAGGTTTCTTATGAGCTTGCCTTACCTCCTAGCTTGGCAAGAGTTCATCCGGTATTTCATGTTTCGATGTACCGGAGGTATCACGGTGATCCGTCGCATGTGTTGGATTTCATTTCAGTCCAGTTGGACAAGGATATATCTTATGTTGAGGAGCTAGTGGCAATATTGGACGGGTAGGTTAGAAAGCTAAGGTCAAAGAACATTGTTTCGGTAAAGGTTCAGTGGCGTGGCCAGCCAGTCGAGGAGGCGACCAGGGAGATCGAGCGATATGCGCAGCCGTTACCCTCATCTTTTCAATACTTCAGGTATGTCTCTATGCTCGTTCGAGGACAAACAAATGTTTAAGTGTAGGAAGATGTGATGACCCGGCCGGTCATCTTAAGAATTTACGCCCCGATTGCTCATTAACTGCTTTCCGCGAGTTTATTTTTGCTATTTTGATTTGTCGGGATATTCGATTTTGAGTTTCGGAGAGCTTTGGGACACTTAGTCCCTAAATGAGAGCTTAAGTGTTGGAAAGTTGACCGTAGTCCGAATAGTGTGAAGACAGTCTCAGAATGGAAATCTGATGGTTCCGTTAGCCTCGTTGGGTGATTTTGGGCTTAGGGACGTGTACGGATTGTGTTTTGGAGGTCGTAGCTAATTTAGGCTTGAAATGCCGAAAGTTGAATTTTTGAAGTTTCCAGTTCGATAGTGAGATTTAGATCCGAGGGTCGGAATGGAATTTCGGAAATTGAAGTAGTTCCGTAGTATTGAATATGATGTGTGTGCAAAATTTTAGGTCATTCGGACGAGGTTTAACAGACTTTTTGATCGAAAGAGTATTTTTAGAGTATTTGGAATTCTTAGGCTTGAATCCAATGAAAAATAGGTGTTTTAATGTTGTTTTGAGCGTTCCGAAGGTTGGACCAAGTTTGAATGACGTTTTAGGATTGGTTGGCAGGTCTGGTTGAGGTCCCAGGGGCCTCGAGTGTGTTTCGGGTGGTCAATCGGACCATTTCAAATTGTGAAAAACTGCAGAAAACTGTTGTCGGGTGTTGCAGAAAAATGACCTTCGCGTTCGCGAGTAGGCCCTCGCCTTCGCAAAATGTTAGCAGGTGAGGCTGAGGATTTTAGCCTTCGTGTTCGTGAGGGAGTCTCCGCGTTCACGAAGGGGCTGGGGTCTTGTGCATCGCATACGCGAGGTGATGCCGCATTCGCGTAGAGGAAAGTTGGGCGGCTGGGTTGAGGTTGATTTGTCCTTCGCGTTCGCGGAGGGGACGTCGCGTTCGCGGAGGGGACGTCGCGTTCGTGTTGAGTATGAGAGATAAGCCTTCACGTTCGCGAGCTGTGTGTCGCAATCGCGGTGAAGGAATTTAGTCAAAGTAAATTTGTGCTTCGCGAATGCGAGGCGTTGACCGCGTTCGCGAAGAAGGATTTGATGCCTGGGCAGAATGTTTAAATAGTCATTTGGTCCGCGATTTTGGGGTTATCTTCCACCATTTTTGACAGATTTTGGAGATCTTTGAAGAGGGATTCAAGGAGAATCACTTGGAGATACCATTTTTGACTTCAGAACTCGTTTATATGTGATTAAGGACCTAATTGGTGGTGAGAAATTTGGGAAAAATGGGTAATTAGGGCTTGAGATTAAGAGACCTTAACATGGGTATTTGAGGGGCCAATTGAACTCCGATTTCAGTGTTCTTGTTATGTATATACTCGTGAAGGTACGAGGTTTCTGAAAATGTAAATTTTACCCTATTCCGAAATATGGGTCCGAGGGGCATTTTGGTTATTTTACCTAATTTTGCGTATTAGCTTAGAATTTCTTTGTAGAATCAGTTACTTGAAGTGTTATTTACATTATGCAATTGAATTGAATAGATTTGGGCCATTTGGAGTCGAGTACTCGTGGCAAGAGCATGGTTTGGGGTTGATTTTGAGCCGGTTCGAGGTAAGTGGCTTGTCTAACCTTCTGTGGGGGACTATTCCCTTAGGATTTGGTATATTTGGTAATTGAAATGCCTTGTACGTGAGGTGACGAGTGCGTACTTGTGCTAATTATTGTAAATCCGATTTTCGTTAGGTAATTACTAGTATGTTTTCTTTCCTGTTTTTATTACTTACACTATTAAGCCTGTTGTTAGCTTAGGAAAGCATGTCTAAGTGATTTGATTGCTTTACTTGCTCAAACTGCCTTACCTGAATTCTGTGCAGCATGCTAGGCTAGAATTACTTGTTTGCCTTAATATAAAATTTGACATTTCTGAATATTTTCCTGTTGCTGCTATGTATTTATATTGGGACTACGGATGTGGGATTCCGGTAGATCCCCTTGTGTGTTTATTTGGGATTACGGATGTGGGATTCCGGTAGATCCCCCTTGTTTGTTTTTTTGGGACTACTAATGTGGGATTCCAGTAGATCCACCTGCACAGTTATATGGAACTAAGGGACTGCACCCGGTAGATTCCCCCAGTACTGGGTATTTATATTTGGAACTACGGATCATGATTTCGGTAGATCCCCGCGCACTGATGGTTGGACTATGGGACGGGATCCCGGGAGATCCTTCGGATATATATATGATGGACTACGGGAGGGTATCCTGGGCGATCCACTGGATAGATGTAATTGGGACTACAGGACGGTATCCTGGAAGGTACCTCAGTTGTTACCTCTGTGTTGAGTTGTATTTCCTTTCCGTTATTATTTTGCCTCTGTTCTAGTGGTTGTTGCTCTTTCTATTCTATGTTATTTCTTACTGTTGAACTTCATTATACCGTCTTGTTCTACATTGTTATACTTTGTATTTTATTTAACCTCAGTAGGGCCTTGACCTTCCTCGTGACTGCCCGACCGAGGTTACGCTTAGCACTTACTGAGTGTCGTTGTGGTGTACTCATGGCCCTTCTGCGCATGTTTTTCATGTGCAAATCCAAGTACTTTAACTCTGTCTTATCATCTTTGATGCGAGGCGCTTCTTTAAAGACTTTGAGGTATATCTACCGCGTCCGTAGACCAAAGAGTCCCTTTCTATCTTTCTGTAATAGTATACCCCTTCAGTATTCCCCTTTTGGTTAGACATTTCTAGAGTTAGAGCTTCTTATGTATCTCTTAGCTTATGATTCATGGGTTTCCGGGTTTTGGGAAAGTGTATTGGTTTTGAGAGTTACATTTTGTATGCCGAGCGGCACTTTTAAAACGATGTTTTATTACATTATTTCTGTTTTAAATTGTATTCTTCCGTAAATTGGTTTATCTTCCGCATTTTAGGCTTACCTAGTCGTAGAGACTAGGTGCCATCACGATGGTTCACGGAAGGTGAACCGGGGTTGTGATATTGGTAGTAATTATTGGTATCATTTTTTGCTGAGTCAAATACTGAAAAATATTTTATTTTTACTATAACATTTTGCAATCAACCTTTTATTTAGTTGATCAACATATTCATTTCTTCTAGCTAAGATATCTTTTTGATTCTATCATGCGATTTGCACAAAATCTAATGATAGAAATATTTCTCCTTTTAAATGCACTACTATTACCATTGGGATTGATAACCAAGTATTCAGGAATAACCAAATCATATTTTATTGGATGCTCTTCTTTGTTTCTGACACGAAGCAAGAAGACACTGAATACTAGATCTGTTCTTACTTGATATTTCTTGTCAGTTGAATATTTTCGTTTGAGGCCAGAAGTATAACTTTGGCAAGCTAGCTTTTACAGTCTCAGTTTTTGTCGATTTTTGAACTAATGGTACTGCTTGACATAAATCACCTCCCAAACCATTAATTTTTCATCAAACGGTTCATTAATATTCAATATATCTCGAGAACTCCGGCAATTATTTCGATCGTTTGACACTTAGCCATAAGTGCTTCATCCAATATTATCAATTTTGCTTACCTAAATTTAGCACCATTGCTCTGCTTTGATATATTTGTGATGGTTATTTAAGTTGTTTGAAGAGGTATATCAAATCTAAAGTGGGTGGCCTCATAATAAAATCGTTGTTGGTACACCACTTTCTATTATTGCTAATAGTGTCATGCCTCTTGATATGATATTTGCAAGTAATTCATGACATTGAAATATTATTTCGATTTCGCCGGAGGTATCTACAAAGAATAATCCTGTTATACCAGAGTTGTCACGACCCCAAATACCCGGTCATGATGGCGCCTATCACATTACTAGGCAAGCCTACCCAAACATCGATCATAACCCTTTTCTTTTAATAAACCATTTTCTAACACGGGTTTAATTACCAAATTTTTCATAATAAGTGTTTAAAACAACTAAAATGTGCATAAATCAATAAAACATAAACCAACACAGTCCAAACATCTGGTGTCACAAGTATAGAGCCTCTAAATACATAACTGACTGTCAAATACATCAAAAGTCAAAAAAATGCGAAAAGGAACAAGATAGGAAGGAGGAAGCAGGGCTGTGGACGCCATGCAGCTAACTTGCAATCTCCGGCAAACCCTGGATCAGCTGAGGATCCTCACTCTGCCGCTCGGGCACCTGGATCTGCACCCAAGGTGAAGAGTAATGTGAGTACGCCAACTCAGTAAGTAACTAAAGTAAATAAGCTCTGAAAGCAGTGACGAGCAGTTAAAAATCATATAAATGAATAAACAACAGGATAACTGATCAAACTCCACAATTTCAAACCAATTTCGTCGTGAAATCATCAATTTCAGTTTAAATACTTAAAATCATATACTTAGCAATTTTTTCAACAGAGGCTTATTTAAAGGAAGAGTGAAATTAGTGAACATATCATAACTGGGCCCCTCGGGCAAGGTATCACTCAGAATATGGCCTCTCGGGCAGCCTCTCAGTCACTCGTGACTCAGCTCTTGTCACTTAGTACACAATCTCAGCACTCGGGATCATTAATATCTCATAGTAATAAGAATAAGAATAAGAATAATAGTAATAATAATAATAATAATAATAGTAATCGATGCGGCGTGCAGCCCGATCCATAGTTTATAGTCGACTATGCTCACTTGGGGTGTACAGACTCCGGAGGGGCTCCTACATCCCAAGTGTTATATCGTTGCGGCGCGCAGCCCGATCTAATATATATATCGATGCGGCATGCAGCCCGATCCATATAAGTATCGCTATTGTATGCAACCCGATTCATAAGTCATACATATATGAGTATCCTCACCATTGGGTTCTCAACCTCTCTCAGTCATTAACCTCACAGCCTCTTGGGCACAATAATAGGAATTTAGGAAACTCAGTCCAAACAGTCCTCACATTTAAGAAGTAGGGTGATAAAACTAGTTTTTAAACAATAAACATGTAAAATATGACTGAGGATATGCTTTCAAACAAGTAGCGTGAGGAAAGACAGTAAAAATGCCCCTAAGGGTCTCAACAGGTTGGCACAAGGCCCCAAACATGGCATACAACCCATAATATAGTATAAATGACTAAAGTACGGAATATCATAAGGTTCCAAATCAAATATGTGGCTTAATAGTCGCTACGGGACGGACCAAGTCATAACCCCTACCAGTGCACACCCACACGCTCGTCACCTAGCATGTGCGTCACCGCATTTATCAAAACAAGTCAAATACCGGGGTTTTGTACCCTCAACTCATATTTACAATGGTTACTTACCTCAAACCAGTGAAAATACTACTCAGCGGCACCTTTGCCCCTCAAATCGGCCTCCACTCGCGTCGAATCTATCCAAAATCAGAATTACGGTGTCAAGATATGCTAAGGGAACGAAGCCCAAGCGAAAATAATCAATATACAACACAAATTCTGAAATTACCAAAACTCGAACCCCAGGCCCACGTCTCGGAACTCGATAAAATCATATCAACGGAATTTTTATCCTTCTACGAGTCCATACATACCAAGAACACTGAAATCAGAGTCCAAATGACCCCTCAAATTCTCATTTCAAAGTCTCTTACTCTCAAGCCCTAATCCTCAATTTTTCTTCCCTAATCTCCACTAATACCATGATTAAACAATGGAAAAATGATCAGAAACCCAAATAATAAAGCTTAGGGAACTTACCTAACTGATATCCCTTGATTTCTCTTGAAACCCACTACCTTAGCCTCTTTCCTGTCTTCAAAAATGGAGTTCTTAGCAAAATTTTGCGAAGAAAACAATTTATACCTTCTGGCCCAGGCATTTTCGCATTTGCGGCCAATTTACCGCTTTTGCGGTACCGCTTCTGCGGTAAAGCCTACCGCATCTGCGGTCCTCACTTAACTTCCCATTTTTCGCATCTGTGATGCCATAACCGCATATGCGCCTTCGCAGGTGCGGTCCCACAAACTTATCTGTGGTTCCTGCCTTCCCAGGCCTTTTCCGCTTCTGCAACCTCCCTTCTCGCATCTACGGTATCGCACATGCGGTCCCCAATCCGCAGGTGCAGAAATACCAAAAGCAGAAAATCTGCAACATTTTTCAAAACTCCAAACTCTCCGTCAACCATCCGAAATCACCTCGAGACCGCCAGGACCTCAGCCAAAAAGCACAAACATATCCCAAAACCTTATTCAAACTTGTACCAATCTTCAAAACACCTCAAACAACATCGAATCACCTAAAACACAAAGGATTTAAGCCTAAGTTTCCAAAATCTTCCGAATTCCGCTTTTGATCGAAAACCCAACCAAACCACGTCCGAATGACCTGAAATTTTACACACACATCCCAAATGACACAATGGAACTATTGCAACTCTCGAAATCCATTTCGAGCCCTATATCAAAATCTCACCTATCAACCGGAAATCGCCAAAAATCCAATTTTGCCAATTCAAGCCTTAACCTACTCCGGACCTCTAAAACTCATTCCGATCACGCTCCTAAGTCCCAAATCACCTCCCGAAGCTATCCGAACCATCGGAACTCACATTCGAGCCCTCAAACACATAAGTCAACATCCGATTGACTTTTCTAAGTTAAGCTTCCTAAAAATAGACTAAGTGTCTCAAACCTTAACAAATCTTTTCCAAACCCGAGCCAACCAACCCGATCACATATAGAACCGATAGACAAAGCAATAAGAAGAAGAAATGGGGGAAACGGTAACTCATGAGACGACTGGTTGGGTCGTCGCATCCTCCCCAACTTAAACAAACGTTCATCCTTGAACGAGTCAACAAACATACCTAAAGCCTCAAATAGGTGAGGATATCTGCTCCGCATATCCCGCTCGGTCTCCCAGGTAGCCTTCACCATGAGCCGACCTCTCCACTGCACTTTTACTAAAGTTATATCTTTTGACCTCAACTTCCAAACCTGATGACCCAAAATAGCTACCGGCTCTACATCATAGGTCAAATCATCATCCAACTAAATCGTGCTGAAATCCAGAACATAAGACGGGTCCCCAATATACTTCCGGAGCATAGAAACATGAAATACTGGATGCACACTTGACAAGCTGGGTGGCAAAGCAAGCTTATAAGTCACCTCCCCAATCCACCGAAGTACCTCAAACGGCCCAATGAACCGAGGACTCAATTTACCTTTCTTCCCAAATCTCATAACACCCTTCATGGGCGAAACTTTCAACAGAACCTTTTTGCCAACCATGTAGGACACATCTCAATCCTTCTTGTCAGCATAACTTTTTTGCCTTGACTGCACTGTACAAAGTCTCTCCTGAATTACCTTCACCTTTTCCAAGGCATCTTGCACCAAGTCTATCCACAATAACCTAGCCTCACCCAGCTCAAACCAACCAACTAGAGATCTACGTTGCCTCTCATACAAAGTCTCATACGGAGCCATATGAATACTCAACTGGTAGTTGTTGTTATAAGCAAACTCTGCAAGCGGTAGAAACTGATCCCATGACCCTCCAAAATCAATGACACAAGCACGCAACATGTACTTCAATATCTGAATAGTGCGCTCGGACTGCCCGTCCGTCTGAAGGTGAAAAGTTGTGCTCAACTCAACCTGAGTACCCAAGTCTCACTGCACAGACCTCCAAAACTATGAGGTAAATTGAGTGCCCCTATCTGAAATGATGGAACCCGGGACACCATACAAACGAACAATTTCCCGGATATAGATCTCTGCCAACCGCTCTGAAGAGTAGGTAGTACACACAGGAATGAAGTGCGCGGACTTGGTCAGCCGATCCACAATCACCCAAATAGCATTGAACTTTCTCAAAGTCCATGGAAGTCCAACAACAAAGTCCATAGTGATCCTCTCCCACTTCCACTATGGAATATCCATCTGCTGAAGCAAGCCGCCTGGTCTCTAATGCTCATATTTCACCTGCTGACAATTGAGACACCGAGCTACAAATCCTACAATGTCTTTATTCATTCTCCTCCACCAATAATGCTACCTCAAATCCTGATACATCTCCGCGGCACCTGGATGAATGGAATACCGCGAGCTATGGGCCTCGTCCAGAATCAACTCCCGAAGCCCATCTACATTGGGCACACAAATCCGTCCCTGCATCCTCAACACCCTATTATCACCAATAGTCACATCTCTGGCATCGTCATGCTGAACCCTGTCCTTAAGGACAAGCAAATGCGGATCACCATACTGCCACTCTTTGATGCGATCATATAAGGAAGACCGAGAAACCACGCAAGCCAATAACCGACTGGGCTACGAAACATCTAACATCACGAAACCAATTGGCCAAGACCAGAACATCAACCGCAAGAGGTCTCTCCCCAACTGGAATATATGCCAAACTCCCCAAACTCACCGCCTTTCGACTCAAATCATCGGCCACCATATTGGCCTTCCCCGGATGGTACAATATAGTGATATCATAATCCTTAAGCAACTCTAACCACCTCCACTGCCTCAAATTGAGATCCTTCTGTTTGAACAAGTGCTGGAGGCTATGATGATCAGTAAACACCTCAAAAGACACACCATACAAGTAATGCCTCCAAATCTTCAATGGGTGGACAATGGCAGCCAAATCCAAATCATGAACGGGGTAGTTCTTCTCATTGGGCTTCAACTGACGAGAAGCATAACCAATAACTCTACTCTCCTACATCAATACACAACCAATACCAACCCTCAAAGCATCACAATACATAGTATATGAATCTGAAGTTGATGGCAAAACTAACACTGGAGTTGTGGTCAAGGCTGTTTTGAGCTTCTGAAAGCTCTCCTCACACTCATCCGACCATACAAATGAAGCACCCTTTTGGTTAACTTGGTCAAGGGCGATGCGATAGATGAGAATCCCTGAACAAACCGGCGATAATAGCCTGCTAAACCAAGAAAGCTGTGAATCTCCGTGGCTAAGGACGGTCTGGGCTAACTCTGAACCGCCTCTATCTTCTTTGGATCAACCTAAATACCATCGTTGGACACCACGTGCCCCAAAAAAGCCACTGAACTGAGCCAAAACTCACACTTGGAGAATTTTGCATAAAGCTTCTCCTCCCTCAATCTCTGCAACACAACTTTCAAATGCTCTACATGCTCCTCGTGACTACGTGAATACACTAGATTATCATCAATGAAGAGTATGACAAATGAGTCAAGATAAGACTGGAACATGCTGTTCATCAAATGCATGAACGTTGTTGGGGCATTGGTCAGCCCAAAAGACATCACCAAGAACTCATAATGACTATATCGGGTCCTAAAAGTTATCTTATGAATATCTGAGTCCCTGATCTTCAACTGGTGATAACCTGAATGAAGATCAATCTTGGAGAACACCCTCGCTCCTTGAAGCTGGTCGAATAAATCATCAATGAGAGGCAAATGATACTTGTTCTTAACTGTTATTTTGTTCAATTGTCTATAATCAATGCACATCCTCATAGTGTCATCCTTCTTCTTCACAAATAGAACCGGCGCACCCCAAGGTGACACACTTGTCCGAATAAACCCCTTATCAAGGAGTTCCTGAAGCTGCTCCTTTAACTCTTTCAACTCCGCTGGTGCCATACGATATGGCGGAATAGAAATGGGCTGAGTGCTCGGCACCAGGTCAATACCAAAATCAATATCCCTGTCTGGTGGCATGCTCGACAGGTTTTTAGGAAATACATCAGAAAAATCCCTCACAACTGGGACAAAATCAATACTGGGAGTCTCTGCACCGACATCCCTCACAAAGGCTAGATACGAAAGACATCTTTTCCTAACCATACGCTGGGCCTTCAAGAATGTGATCACCCTACTGGGAACATAATCAGTCAAACCTTGCTACTCGATCTGTAACACATCCGGAATAGCCAATGTGGTTGTCTTGGCATGACAGTCCAGAATAGCACGACATGGAGATAGCCAATCCATGCCCAAAATGACATCGAAATACACCATACACAATAATAAAAGATCCACTCGGGTCTCCAGACCCCCAATAGTCACCACACACGACTGGTACACATGGTCTACAACAACAGTATCGCCCACCGGAGTAGATACATGAACAATTGAAACAAGAGACTTACGGGACGTATCCAAATAACGGGAAAAGTATGATGACACATAAGGAAAGGTGGAACAGGGATCAAATTATACAAAGGCATCTCTGTGGAAGACTGAAACAATACCTGAAATCATGACATCTAAAGCAGCAACATCTGGTCTACCTGAGAGGGCATAGAAACGAGCCTAACCACCTCCTAATCGACCTCCCCCTCTAGGGCAACCCCTAGCTGACTGACCTCCACCCTTAGCTGGGTGGGTGGGTGGTGAAGTAATTGGAGCTAAAGTCGAGGGCTGACCCATCTACTGAGATGGACCATCATGAAGACGAGGACATTGCCTCCTCATATGCCCAAGCTCTCCACACTCATAACAACTCATCGGTGCTGGAGATGGGGACTGAAGGGAACCCCTGGCACCAAAATGACCAGTAGAAGGACCTATCATGGAAAAACCTTGAACCGATGGGGCACAGGAAAAACTCTAGGTTGGAAGGGAACTAAGGGATGAATGGCCCTGATGAGAATTGTGAGATCTATGACCCGATGATGCCCATGATAACCTAGGCGAGCTGACTGAGCCAGCATGAATGGACGGCCTTTGCCATGCAGAAACTGACCCCTCGAAGGAGCACTACTAAAGCTACCAGATCCCCGAGGCCTCTTGACCTCCCTCTCCTCTCGGTCCTGGCGGCAAACCGACTCAATCTCACAGGTGATATCAACAACCTCCTCGAAGGTAGCACCCGTCACCCTTTCCCTAGTCATCAGAATCCGAAACTGATATGTGAGGCCATCAACAAACCTCCTAATCCTTTCTCGATCTGAGGGAACTAACCAGACTACATGACGAGCTAACTTAGAGAACCGCATCTCATAGTGCGTCATAGTCATCTCTCCCTAGCGCAACTGCTCGAACTACCTGCGCAGCTCCTCTCGGCGAGACTATGGCACATACCTCTCTAGAAAGAGAACAGAGAACTGCTGCCAAGTAAGGGGTGCTGCACCAACAGGCCTACGCCTCTCATACGCCTCCCACCAAGTAAAGAAAGCCCCAAAAAACTAAAAGGTGGTAAAATCTACACCACTACTCTCTAGAATACCCATTGTACGAAGCATCCTCTGGCACTTATCCAAGAAACTCTAGGCATTCTCGCCCTCTGCACCGCTGATAATCGGAGGCTGAAGTCTGCCAAACCTCTCTAGTCGATGTTTCTCGTTGTCCGGCATAACTGGTAACACATACTCCTAAGCTGGTGCAACCGGCTGGGCTAGAGGTGCCCCCGGTGTCTGGAGTCCCTGTACAACCTACTCA
The DNA here is from genome assembly GCF_000393655.2 of Nicotiana sylvestris. Classification (NCBI taxonomy): domain Eukaryota; kingdom Viridiplantae; phylum Streptophyta; class Magnoliopsida; order Solanales; family Solanaceae; genus Nicotiana; species Nicotiana sylvestris. The sequence continues at coordinate 103,125,849 of NC_091062.1, read as the reverse complement.
GGTGTGCGAGCAACGGGAGTCTGGGTGCCTTCCCTGGCCTGAGAAGTAGCTGCAGCCGTAGTAATCGAGACCGCCTGAGCCAAATTGGTACACACTGATAAGATCTGTTAGAGCCTTCTAAAGGCCTGGAAGCACAATAGGCACAGCTGGTGCTGCTGTAGCGTCCACAACTGGGACCTAATCCTGAACTGGGGCAGCTGGTGGATCTGCAAGTGCTACCCTTGCTGCTCTGCCCCTACCACGACCTCAATCGCGTCCTCGTCCTCTGGTGGCCCCAGCTGGTGGTACTAGTAGTCGTCCATCCTGCCCGGTAGCACGTGTCCTTACCATCTGTGAGTGAATGGAATAACAGAAGTTTAGTACTCGGATCAACAAATTCGCACGACAAGAATTTCAAGAATATGAAGTTTTTCCTAAAGGTTCTCCAGCCTCTCAAGGATAAATACAGACGTCTCCGTACCGATCTGTGAGACTCTACTAAACCGGCTCATGACTTGCGAAACCTATGTAACCTAGGCTCTGATACCAACTTGTCACGACCCCAACTACTCGGTCGTGATGGCGCCTATCACATTACTAGGAAAGCCTACCCAAACATCGATCATAACCCTTTTCTTTTAATAAACCATTTTCTAACACGGGTTTAATTACCAAATTTTTCATAATAAGTGTTTAAAACAACTAAAATGTGCGGAAATCAATAAAACATAAACCAACACAGCCCAAACATCTGGTGTCACAAGTCTAGAGTCGACTGTCTAATACATCAAAAGTCAAAAAAAATGCAAAAAGGAACAAGATAGGAAGGAGGAAGAAGTGTTGTGGATGCCATGCAGCTACCTTGCAATCTCTGGCAAACTTTGGATTAGCTAAGGATCCTCACTCTGCTGCTCGGGCACCTAGATCTGCACACAAGGTGCAGGGAGTAACGTGAGTACGCCAACTCAGTAAGTAACTAAAGTAAATAAGGTCTGAAAGCAGTGACGAGCAGTTAAAACTCATATAAATGAATAAACAACAGGATAACCGATCAAACTCCACAATTTAAAACCATTTTCGTCATGAAATCATCAGTTTCAGTTTAAATACTTGAAATCATATACTTAGCAATTTTTCCAACAGAGGCTTATTTAAAGAAAGAGTGAAATTAGTGAACATATAATAACAGGGCCCCTCGGGCAAGGTATCACTGAGAATATGGCCTCTCGGGCAGCCTCTCAGTCACTCGTGACTCAGCTTTGGTCACTCAGTACACAATCTCAACACTTGGGCTCATTAATTTCTCATAATAATAATTATAATCATAGTAACCGCTGCGACGTGCAGCCCGATCCATAGTTTATAGTCGACTACACTCACTGGGGGTGTATAGACTCCGGAGGGGATCCTACAGCCTAAGCATCATATCGTTGCGGCGTACAGCCCGATCCAACATATATATTGCTGTGGCATGCAACCCGATCCATATAAGTATCGCTGCGGCGTGCAGCCCGATCCATAAGTCATACATATATAAGTATCCTCACCATTGGGTTCTCAACCTCTCTCAGTCATTAACCTCACAGCCTCTCGGGCACAACAATAGGAATTTAGGGAACTCAGTCCAAACAGTCCTCACATTTAAGAAGTAGAGTGATAAAACCAGATTTTAAATAATAAATAGGTAAAACATGACTGAGGATATGCTTTCAAATAAATAGAGTGATGAAAGACAGTAAAAATGCCCCTAAGGGTCTCAACAGGTCGGCACAATGCCCCAAACATGGCATACAACCCATAATATAGTATAAATGACTAAAGTACGGAATATCATAAGGTTCCAAATCAAATACGCGGCTTAATAGTCGCTACGGTACGGACCAAGTCACAATACCTACCGCTGCACGCCCACACGCTCGTCACCTAGCATATGCGTCACCGCATTTATCAAAACAAGTCAAATACCGGGTTTTTGTACCCTTAGTTCCAGATTTACAATGGTTACTTACCTCAAACAGGTGAAAATACTACTCCACGATGCCTTTGCCCCTAGAATCGACCTCCACTCGCATCGAATCTATCCAAAATCAGAATCACGGCGTCAAGATATGCTAAGCGAACAAAGCCCAAGCAAAAATAATCAATATACAGCACATATCCCAAAATTACTAAAACTCGACCCCCGAGCCCACGTCTCGGAACTCGATAAAAAATACATCAACGGATTCCTTATCCTTCCACGAGTCCATACATACCAAGATTACTGAAATCGGAGTCCAAATGGCCCCTCAAATTCTTATTTTAAAGTCTTTTAATCTCAAGCCCTAATCCCCAATTTTTCTTACTTAATATCCACTAATACCATGATTAAACAAAGAAAAAATGATCATAAACCCAAATAACAAAGCTTAAGGAACTTACCCAACTGATATCCCTTGATTTCTCTTGAAACCCACTGCCTTAGCCTCTTTCCCATCTTCAAAAATGGAGTTCTTAGCAAAAGTTAGCAAAGAAAACAATTTATACCTTCTGGCCCAGGCATTTTTGTATCTACAGCCAATTTACCACTTCTATGGTAAAGGCCACCGCATCTACGGTCCTCACTTAACTTCCCATTTTCCGCATCTGTGATGCTTTAACCGCATATGCACCTTCGCAGGTGCGGTCCCAAAAATGCATCTGCGGTTCCTGCCTTCCCAGGCCTTTTCCACTTCTGCGACCTCCCTTCTCGCATCCGCGGCATCGCACCTGCGGTCCCCAATCCGCAGGTTCGGAAATACCAGAAGCAGAAAATTTGCAGCATTCTTCAAAATTCCAAGCTCTCCGTCAACTATCTGAAATCACCTGAGGCCCCCGGGACCTCAACCAAAAGCACAAACATATCCCAAAACCTTATTCAAACTTGTACCAATCTTCAAAATGCCTCAAACAACATCGAATCACCCAAAACACATCGGATTCAAGACTAAGTTTCCAAAATCTTCCGAATTCCGCTTTTGATAAAAAATGCAACCAAACCACGTCCTAATGACCTGAAATTTTACACACACATATCCCAAATGACACAACGGAACTACTCCAACTCTCGGAATTCCATTTCGACCCCTATATCAAAATCTCACCTATCAACCAGAAATCGCCAAAAATCCAATTTCGCTAATTCAAGACTAAACCTACTCCGAACCTCCAAAACTCATTCCGATCATGCTCCTAAGTCCCAAATCACCTCCCGAAACTATCCAAATCATCGTAACTCACATCCGAGCCCTCGAACACATAAGTCAACATCCAATTGACTTTTCCAACTTAAGCTTCCTAAAAAGAGACTAAGTGTCTCAAACCTTACCAAATCCTTTTCGAACCCGAGCCAACCAACCCGATAACATATAGAACCGATAGACAAAGCAATGAGAAGCAGGAATGGGGAAACGGAGCGATAACTCATAAGACGACTGGTCAGGTCAGCACAAGAGTCGACTCTTTAGAATATAGTCTTGAAAGCTTGTTCTTGTTTAAGATTTAGCTAATTGTGCTTCCTCAGCCACTTGCATATCATTTTGATTCTTAATAATATACTAACCTTTTTACTTTGCGTTCTAATGCTCTTTTTATTTAATAAATTTATATACCCTAAGATTTTTTTTAACTTGAATAAGAATTTTATATGATGAATTTAAAAAAAAAATTGAATTGGATTCTAGTGCTAAATAATTAATTAAAAGATTTAATTATTTGTTTTTAACATAAAAAATAATTTATTCTATGTTGATTCAGATCTTACTATTAGTACATCTCTTATTTTTAATATTTAATCTTAATTATAATTTTATCCACCATAAATTTTCAAAGAGTAAAAGATTGATATGACATTTTACTTTTAGATCTTTATGTTTGTAGAATTATTAGTGGTATTGACTCTTACTAACGATTTGTTTCCTCTTTCTCACCTATTTATATTCTTAAATATTTTCTTAGTTATTATTTAATATTACACATAAAATTGATTAAAAAATATTATTTGTGTAGAAAAAATAGTTCAAATATAAAATAAAAATATGTTATCGTGGGGGTATTTTTTCTCAATTTCAACTCTTTATGCAGTCTATTTAATATTACTCTTATTTTTTCTTTTTATTGGACATTATTTAGTGGTAATGTATTGTCAATACGAAGGATTCTTATGAAATTGATTTTACTAAACCTTACTACATATTTTTAATGAGAATTTAATAGATAGAATTTTATTAATTTAAAATCTTACATATTAAAAATTAGCATAGAAGGTCAGACGAATACCAAATTAAAACTTAATGAGAGATTAAGAATTAAAAAATAAAATAAAAATAAAAGGCACCAAGCAGGATGACTTTGAATCAATGCAACAAAACTATATGTTCGGGTTATGTTTGGATTTTAAATGTAGAAACATGTACAATGCAAATATAAAATCATTTGCAATACTACTGTGACGATCTGGCCAGTCGTCTCATGAGTTACCGCCTGTTTCCTCCATTTCTGCTTCTTTATGCTTTGTATATCTATGTTATGTTGTATCGGGTTAGTTGGATCGAATCCGGAATGATTTTGGTAAGGTTTGAGACACTTAGTCTCTATAGAGTGAGTTTGAGTTGGAAAAGTCAACCGGATGCTGACTTGTGTGTTAGAGGGCTCGGACTGAGTTCTAAATGTTTTATCACTCCACTTCTAAATGTGTGTTAGAGGGCTCGGACCTGGCCAGTCGTCTCATTAGGTTTTATCACTCCACTTCTAAATGTGAGGACGGTTTGGACTGAGTTCCCTAATTTCTACTATTGTGCCTGAGAGGCTGTGAGGTTAATGACTGAGAGAGGTTGAGAACCTAATGGTGAGGATATTTATATATGTGTGAGTTATGGATCGGGCTGCACACCGCAGCGATACTTATATGGATCAGGTTGCATGCCGCAGCGATATATATATTGGATCGAGCTGCGTGCCGCAGCAATATGACGCTTAGGCTGTAAGAGCCCCTCCGGAGTCTGTACACTCCTAGTGAGCGTAGTCAACTATAAATTATGTATCGGGCTGCACGTCGCAATGGCTATTACGATTTCTATTATTATGAAATATTAATGAGCCTGAGTGCTGAGAGTGAGTACTGAGTGACGAGAGAGAGTCACGAGTGACTGAAAGGCTGCCCGGGAGGCCATATTCTGAGTGGTACCTTGCCCAAGGGGCCCAGTTATGATATTTTCACTGATTTCGCTCTTCTTTTAAAAACAAGCCTCTGTTGGAAAAATTGCTAAGTATATGATTTCAAGTGTCTAAATTGAATTCGATGATTTTACGACGAAACTGGTTTTAAACTGTGAAATGGATTTGTTATCTTGTTGTTTATTCAGTTATATGATTTTTAACTGCTCGTCACTGCTTTCAGACCTCATTGACTCTAGTTACTTACTGAGTTGGCATACTCACGTTACTCCCTGCACCTTATGTGTAGATCCAGGTTCCCGAGTGGCAGAGTGAGGGTCCTCAGCTGATCCAGAGGTTGACGGAGATTTCAAGGTAGTTGCATGGCGTTTGCAACCCTGTTTTCTCCTTCCTATCTTGTTCCTTTCCGCATTTTCTAGACTTATGTTGTATCAGACAGTCAGTTATGTAGTAAAGGCTCTAGACTCGTGACACCAGATGTTTGTGGCTGTGTAGTTTCATGTTTATTTGACTTCCGCTTATATTTTGTTGTTTTTAAATACTTATTATGGAAATTTGGTATTTAAACCTGTGGTAGAAAATGACTTATTGAAAGAAAAAAGGGTTGTGATTAAGTGTTTGGGTTGGCTTGCCTAGTAATGTGATAGGTGTCATTACGACTGATATTTGGGGTCGTGACAACTACACACAGAATAGTTATTAATTTAAATACGAAATATATGGTAAAAAGAATATAAAGACGTAGAAACTTACCTAACATATTCTTTGAAGATTGGATTCCAGATATCCAATAAAATATCGGCGGAGTGGCTCAATTAACTCTTAAAAGTATATGTAATTACAGTGGGTCCTTTATTCAAATTAGGAACAAAAATATTGAATAACTTCATAATAGAGGATAGAGAATAAATCAAAATTCACTATAGTTGTTACAACATCAAAGAAATTACCGTATAAGACTAATCTTTGAAAGAAAATTCACAAGTTGAGGGAAATTAAATTGCCTATAGTCTATAGAAAGACTAACACTCCAATATTCACACGTACTGCTTGTTCATAGCTTGTATAACTTTGGAATTTAATCATGGTAGGAACTGATTTAAAGATTCTTCAACAACACTTTTAGTCCAAAACTTAACATTTTGTCCCGTTGCAATATTCCATTTATAACCTAATCTACAATATTTCCAATCGTTAATAATATTACGCCATATAGTAGAGCTATTGTAACTTGATAGTGACTTTGGCTGTACATAATTGTGTAAAAGGACTTGTGCCCATAACTGTTGTGGATTATTGAACATTCTCCATGCAAGACTTGCATGGAGTGACTTATTTTTAGTATCAAGACTTTGTATACCTAAACTCCCAAGTTCCAAAGGTTGCGTGATTGTGGACCACTTAAGGAGATGTAATTTTTTGCCTTTGTACAGTTGTGCCCCATAGGAAATTCCTTTGGTATTTATTAAGGTGGCTTAGAATATAACTAGGCAGTTTTATATATTGCATCAAGTGATTTGGAAGATGGTTAAGGGTGGATTTTATTAATGTTAGTCTTCCCGCTCGAGAAAAAAAATTAATTTTCCAACCTGCCAATTTTGTTCTGAAATTATCAAGTAAGAATTAATAATCAAATTTTGCAGGCTTGGTTGTAAAAATTGGGAAACCCGAGTACTTTCCAAAACTACGACCCTCTTTCATATGAAAAAGTTGCAAATTATATTTCTAGTATTGGGTTGACAATTTTTGGAGAAGTAGATTTTTGATTTCTCAAAGTTAATAGATTGGCCAGATTGATTAGTAAATTGTGTCATAGTACTAACCATTGATTGACATGTACTAGCTGTAATTTGCGAGGTGAGGGTAATATTGTCTGTGAAGAATAAATGAGATAATGAAGGCCCATTTTTTGCTAATGAAATGGGTTTCCAAGCCTAATAATCAACAACATTATTGATTTTTCTGGACAACATTTCAAAACAAAGGATAAACAGATAGGGTGACAAAGGATCACCTTAGCTCTATCTTTGTACAATGGATGCCGTATATGCATCCAAAACTCTAAACTTATGTAAATATTTGTTATGTTATAATATTCCCTATCTTTCCAACCAAAACAAATGAATGGTTCTAGAATTTCAACATAAGTAAAAGTTCTTGTCCTTGTGAGATTGGACTGACTTTAAAATTTCAATACAAGTAGAAAAGAATATCGCAAATAGCTAAGAAGTTCGAACTTAAGAGGTATTATTATCTGAAATCTAACAATTTTATCCAATTATATCGTAAAACTAATAGGATTATAAGGCTAATATCTATAATTTCGGTTATGTCCTTTTATTATGAGTTATTATGCTTAATATTATAAGGTTAGTTTTGTAAACCGACATTGTATTCATGCTTATATATATATATATATATAGCACGAAGCCTCATATAGTGAAATGTTGTTCGCCTTTTTTATTGTCTAATAAAAATATATTTTACATGAGACAAATCGTGATATAATAATTTTTCCTAATAATTAGGACTTCTAAATCAACTGATATTTTACTTATTAAATATTTCTTTATTTGCATTATGTAAAATATCCTAATATTTAGGACTTTAAATTAAATTAAAGTATTATTTTATATAACTCATTCTCTTATTTTAGTAATGTAACATCTCATGTAACATATTAATACTTCCACATTAGCAACAACGATGTTCACAAGATTTACTTTTGCTAAGAATCCCGTAGGAAGTTTGAGATTTATTTGTCAAGAAAATAACAAAGAAATTGAGATTTATTTGACATAACCTTTTTATTTCCATAAATTAAATAGAAAATTATTGATGTTCAATGTATTAACATGTACTATTTCTGAACAAAAAAAATAAAAATATGAGCATATACTGAAACAACTTACCATTTAAAATATCAAAACGCTAAAAGTCTCAAACCATATACCTTAATTAAACTATTAAAGATCTTTGTTAATTACAAAAGATAATTTGGACAAGACCATGATAAATTCATTTCATTGTACGAGATGAAATAAACGGGTAAGGTAGGGCCACAAACCCTCCACCAACGTAAAACTTGGTGGTTTTTATAATTGGAAAAAACCGATGCTAATAGTTTGTTGTAAAAAATCATTTATATTAATATATTGAAAACAAGTACTCCATAAGTAACAAAAGCCGTGCTGCCAAACACCCTAGATTTTCCCTGAACCATGCCAACACGTGTCCTCACCTTTAATTCAGAATTTTCTTCTCTTGGCACTAATTAAGCAACATTTCTTTAGGTGACAAAACCCAGGTTATGAGTTGGGTAGAGGGCAGTTGCACTAATAAAGGAATTTGAAAACTAACTAGTGTATAGGTCCAAATTTGGACGACCACGGCCACTACTGAGTACGGCGAGGAACGAGGTCCTTATGATGTAGCGTCCCTTGATCGTTATAAAAGGTGACGACTGACAGTGGTTAGCAAGTCTGTAGTAGTGTAAGTATAGTGTAAGTGTAGCAGGATACAGTAGAAATATGCTTTTCGAATATGCTTTATGTTATATCTTTTTAGGGTTTAAAAGGGGATTGTCCTTATAAATAGGGGGAACATTTTTGTAGAGGGGGATCAGAAAGTGAATACAAAAAAAAAAAAATTGCTTACTACAGTTCTGAGATCCATACATCATCTTTTATCTTGGCTAATCACATCCATTGCAATATTTTTCTACATTTGAAGTTATCATATTCACGCTTAATCATTTGGTTCTGTCATACTAGGAAGCATTGTTCACCTTCTTCATCTTTTGCATCATTTAATCTAGATTTTATTATACTTGGATGAGATTTACATCTTCATCTTCACTAATTGATTTAATCAAAAAGGTTTCAATATCTTTTGGTCAAACAATTTGGCGTCGTTTGTGGAGATTTCTTTAGCTAAGATTTTAGTCTCATTTGGACCCTTGAAAGGGATAATCACCTCTTCCTAACTTTGCACAAATTAACAATGGCAAGAAAAGGAGATGCAAGGCAAAAAGCAATAGTAGATGTCACAACTAACCTCTTGAACACCATCAACGAAGACATCAAGGAAGATAACGAAAACGAGACACCGAACACCACACCCAGGGGAGACGTTTCACCTCCCCAGCACGAAAGCGTAACTGCTTTGCGTGAGAAGGAAGCCTCCACATCTACAACAGGAGAGGCACCATCGGTAGTAAGAAGACTGCTGGAAGAATGACTAACAAGTACTCTGAACAACAAACTTGATAAACCCGCCCAAAGGGATAACGGGAATGTTGCACATACAGATGTCACGATAAACGCTAATGAGCAAGATGTTCCCCCGTACAGGTAACACTCATGTTGATAATGATGTAGGTAATGATACACTTGTAGCCATTTTAAAGAAAATGGAGGAGATGAAAAATGAGAATAAGGAACTCCGTGACCAAATGAAGGAACACCAAGAGAGAGTGGACAAAATACCAGGCGCCCCAAAGTTGTTGCCGAAACGGGATGTTGGTCGATTCATCAAGCAACCATACAATAAAGAAGTGGCCCCATACGCCATTCCAAAGTCCTTCAAAATGCCTCCCTACCTAAAGATATATGATGGTACTACAGATCTAGAAGATCATATCATCCACTATGTCACAGCCATAAAAGGTAACGATCTTTCAAAAGAGCATGTACCATCAGTGCTATTAGAAAAGTTTGGCGAAACCCTAATAGGGGAAGCCCTGAGATGGTACTCTCAACTACCGGCATTTTCGATAGCAACGTTCGAGGAAATGGCAGACAAATTTGTCCCCGCCTATGCATGAGCCAAAAAGGCAGAAGCCAGGATAAACAATATATTTTGTTGTAAAAAATCATTTATATTAATATATTGAAAACAAGTACTCCATAAGTAACAAAAGCCGTGCTGCCAAACACCCTAGATTTTCCCTGAACCATGCCAACACGTGTCCTCACCTTTAATTCAGAATTTTCTTCTCTTGGCACTAATGAAGCAACATTTCTTTAGGTGACAAAACCCAGGTTATGAGTTGGGTAGAGGGCAGTTGCACTAATAAAGGAATTTGAAAACTAACTAGTGTATAGGTCCAAATTTGGACGACCACGGCCTCTACTAAGTACGGCGAGGAACGAGGTCCTTACGATATAGCGTCTGTTGATCGTTATAAAAGGTGACGACTGACAGTGGTTAGCAAGTCTGTAGTAGTGTAAGTATAGTGTAAGTGTAGCAGGAGACAGTAGAAATATGCTTTTCGAATATGCTTTATGTTATATCTTTTTAGGGTTTAAAAGGGGATTGTCCTTATAAATAAGGGGAACATTTTTGTAGAGGGGGATCAGAAAGTGAATACAAAAAAAAAATTGCTTACTACAGTTCTGAGATCCATACATCATCTTTTATATTGGCTAATCACATCCATTGCAATATTTTTCTACATTTGAAGTTATCATATTCACGCTTAATCATTTGGTTCTGTCATACTAGGAAGCATTGTTCACCTTCTTCATCTTTTGCATCATTTAATCTAGATTTTATTATACTTGGATGAGATTTACATCTTCATCTTCACTAATTGATTTAATCAAAAAGGTTACAATATCTTTTGGTCAAACAATTTGGCGCCGTTTGTGGAGATTTCTTTAGCTAAGATTTTAGTCTCATTTGGACCCTTGAAAGGGATAATCACCTCTTCCTAACTTTGCACAAATTAACAATGGAAAGAAAAGGAGATGCAAGGCAAAAATCAATAGTAGATGTCACAACTAACCTCTTGAACACCATCAACGAAGACATCAAGGAAGATAACGAAAACGAGACACCGAACACCACACCCAGGGGAGACGTTTCACCTCCCCAGCACGAAAGCGTAACTGCTTTGCGCGAGAAGGAAGCCTCCACATCTACAACAGGAGAGGCACCATCGGTAGTAAGAAGACTGCTGGAAGAATGACTAACAAGTACTCTGAACAACAAACTTGATAAACCCGCCCAAAGGGATAACGGGAATGTTGCACATACAGATGTCACGATAAACGCTAATGAGCAAGATGTTCCCCCGTACAGGTAACACTCATGTTGATAATGATGTAGGTAATGATACACTTGTAGCCATTTTAAAGAAAATGGAGGAGATGAAAAATGAGAATAAGGAACTCCGTGACCAAATGAAGGAACACCAAGAGAGAGTAGACAAAATACCAGGCGCCCCAAAGTTGTTGCCGAAACGGGATGTTGGTCAATTCATCAAGCAACCATACAATAAAGAAGTGGCCCCCTACGCCATTCCAAAGTCCTTCAAAATGCCTCCCTACCTAAAGATATATGATGGTACTACAGATCTAGAAGATCATATCATCCACTATGTCACAGCCATAAAAGGTAACGATCTTTCAAAAGAGCATGTACCATCGGTGCTATTAGAAAATTTTGGCGAAACCCTAATAGGGGAAGCCCTGAGATGGTACTCTTTACTACCGGCATTTTCGATAGCAACGTTCGAGGAAATGGCAGACAAATTTGTCCCCGCCTATGCATGAGCCAAAAAGGCAGAAGCCAGGATAAACGATATATTTTGTTGTAAAAAATCATTTATATTAATATATTAAAAACAAGTACTCCATAAGTAACAAAAGTCGTGCTGCCAAACACCCTAGTTTCCCTGAACCATGCCAACACGTGTCCTCACCTTTAATTTAGAATTTTCTTCTCTTGGCAATAATTAAGCAACATTTCTTTAGGTGACAAAACCCAAGTTATGAGTTGGGTAGAGGGCAGTTGCACTAATAAAGGAATTTGAAAACTAACTAGTGTATAGGTCCAAATTTGGACGACCACGGCCACTACTGAGTATGGCGAGGAACGAGGTCCTTACGATGTAGCGTCCCTTGATCGTTATAAAAGGTGACGACTAACAGTGGTTAGAAAGTCTGTAGTAGTGTAAGTATAGTGTAAGTTTAGTAGGAGACAGTAGAAATATGCTTTTCGAATATGCTTTATGTTATATCTTTTTAGGGTTTAAAAGGGGATTGTCCTTATAAATAGGGGGAACATTTTTGTAGAGGGGGATCAGAAAGTGAATACAAAAAAAAATTGCTTACTACAGTTCTGAGATCCATACATCATCTTTTATCTTGGCTAATCACATCCATTGCAATATTTTTCTACATTTGAAGTTATCATATTCACGCTTAATCATTTGGTTTTGTCATACTAGGAAGCATTGTTCACCTTCTTCATCTTTTGCATCATTTAATCTAGATTTTATTATACTTGGATGGGATTTACATCTTCATCTTCACTAATTGATTTAATCAAAAAGGTTTCAATATCTTTTGGTCAAACAATTTGGCGCCGTTTGTGGAGATTTCTTTAGCTAAGATTTTAGTCTCATTTGGACCCTTGAAAGGGATAATCACCTCTTCCTAACTTTGCACAAATTAACAATGGCAAGAAAAGGAGATGCAAGGCAAAAATCAATAGTAGATGTCACAACTAACCTCTTGAACACCATCAACGAAGACATCAAGGAAGATAACGAAAACGAGACACCGAACACCACACCCAGGGGAGACGTTTCACCTTCCCAGCACGAAAGCGTAACTGCTTTGCGCGAGAAGGAAGCCTCCACATCTACAACAGGAGAGGCACCATCGGTAGTAAGAATACTGCTGGAAGAATGACTAACAAGTACTCTGAACAACAAACTTTATAAACCCGCCCAAAGGGATAACGGGAATGTTGCACATACAGATGTCACGATAAACGCTAATGAGCAAGATGTTCCCCCGTACAGGTAACACTCATGTTGATAATGATGTAGGTAATGATACACTTGTAGCCATTTTAAAGAAAATGGAGGAGATGAAAAATGAGAATAAGGAACTCCGTGACCAAATGAAGGAACACTAAGAGAGAGTGGACAAAATACCAGGCGCCCCAAAGTTGTTGCCGAAACGGGATGTTGGTCGATTCATCAAGCAACCATACAATAAAGAAGTGGCCCCCTACGCCATTCCAAAGTCCTTCAAAATGCCTCCCTACCTAAAGATATATGATGGTACTACAGATCTAGAAGATCATATCATCCACTATGTCACAGCCGTAAAAGGTAACGATCTTTCAAAAGAGCATGTACCATCGGTGCTATTAGAAAAGTTTGGCGAAACCCTAATAGGGGAAGCCCTGAGATGGTACTCTCAACTACTGGCATTTTCGATAGCAACGTTCGAGGAAATGGCAGACAAATTTGTCCCCGCCTATGCATGAGCCAAAAAGGCAGAAGCCAGGATAAACGATATATTTGCCGTAAGACAGATGCACGGCGAGGGACTCAGGGACTTCTTAGCTCGGTTCAACAGGGTGAGAATGAGCTTGCCGAATGTGTCAGAGGGAATAGCAGGAGCAGCCTTCCAAAATAGACTAAACAGGAATGGGTCGAGAACCACCAGAAAATTCCTAAGTAGGCTCATGAAATACCCTCCAACCACTTTGGAAGAAATCCATAATGCCTACTGCGCCGAAGTAAGAGCCGACGAGGACGACATAAATGGTCTGACCCAATGGTTGGTGTCAGTTCAAACTGAAGCAAGGAAAGATCGTCGCAATGACGGTTGAAGAGATCATTCGGGGCCCCGTCTCGGCCGAGAAAGGCATCAGCCCTATATCAGGACGTCTGTCCCGCCTCCACCATGGCACACAGATGCTTTTTCTCGACATACAGCTGCCATATCAACATGAGAAAGGTATTCCTCCGCTCCTATCTACTCACAATTTTTTGTTTCTCCTTCAGAAATAGTGTACGCACTAGAGAAACTCGGTACAAAGGTGCAATGACCGCAAAAGATGAGGTCCGATCCCAGTACTCGGAAGTCGAACGCTTTATGCGAATTTTACCAAGAAAGGGGTCACAAAACCGAAGATTGCATATGACTGTGACAGGAGGTAGTGCAAATGCTATATCAGGGACACCTAAAAGAATTGTTGAGCGATTGAGGACGGGCTAACTTCGCCCGCTGATGCGAACAGCCCCAGGGACCTCCAAAATTGCCTTATCCCACTCACACTATATAGATGATCATTGGCAATATATAAATCATGTCAAGTTCACCACCACACATAAACTCAAACAATCGATCACCCATGAACAGTATGATGACCTCAAAGATAGTATCATCTTCGATAAGTTAGATGCCGACTGTTTGTCTTTCCCTCACTATGATGCTCTTGTTATCACTTTACATATTGCAGATACTGATGTAAATAGAATAATGTTAGATGATGTGAGCATCACGTGTATTATCCATACTCGAGTCCTCGTACAGATGAGACTCGAAGACAAAATAATATCGTGTTGCATAGCGCTAACAGGTTTTAATAATGTAGTCAAGCGGACTTCTGAAGAGATAGTGCTACCCATCCTAGCCGGAGGAGTCACCCTAGAAATGACGTTTCACGTCATGAACCAAGAAAAAACCTACAACTCCATCATAGGGCACCCGTGGATACATGCCATGCGAGCAGTCTCATCCAGTCTCTATCAAGTGATCAAGTTTCCTACTCCATAGGGGGTATTCAACATCCTAGGCGAATAACGCACCACGCAAGAATGTTATCGCATCGCCCAAGATTGCGCCCACACCCAACAACTAAAATGGTAAAATGCGGAAGCGTAGCAATCAGCGATATCAGGAGCCAAACTTAACGTACGAACAGATGTTATCAAGGACCCTAACATCGTGAAAGCATCCGAGTCGACGATAGAGGATCTTGATCCCGTCCCACTAGACGGCCACGACAGCACAAATAAGGCTTATATAGGGCACAACTTTTCGAAACCTGGTAAGTTTCATAAATTCTTGACTAACAATGCCAATTTGTTTGCCTTCTCTATGCAGATATGCCAGGCATCCCAAAATATATCTCCACACACAAATTAAATGTCGACTCCCTATACTTCTCAGTACGGCAAATAAGAAGGAAGTTCAATGCCGCAATCAACGAAGCTGTCAGCGAAGAAGTCGATAAGTTGCTCATAAATGGCTTTGTCCGAGATTCAAAATATCCCCAGTGGGTCGCCAATGTGGTCATGGTAAATAAGAAAAATGGAAAGTGGCGGATGTATGAAGATTTCACAGACGTAAACAAGGCATGCCCAAAAGACTCTTTTCTATTGCCACGCATCGACCAGCTCATCGATGCAACAGCAGGACACGAGTTGCTAAGCTTCTTAGATGCCTACTCGGGTTACAAACAGATCCTCATGGAAGAAGAAGACCAGGAGAAAACCACTGTCATCACTCACCAAGGAACGTACTGCTATAAGGTCATGCCGTTCGAACTAAAGAATGCTGGGGCGACGTACCAGAGGTTGGTCACCAAGATGCTCAAAGACCAACTCGGTAAAATGATGGAAGTCTACATCAACGACATGCTGGTTAAGTCGAAAAGGAAAGAAGATCATATCGATCATCTGAAGGAAGCCTTCGACATATTAAAATGGTACGCCATGAAACTAAACCCCGAAAAATACGCCTTCGGCGTAACCTCGGGTAAGTTTCTCGGTTTTTTGGTATCACAATGAGGCATCGAGTTCAACCCAGAACAGATTAAGGCCATTTAACGAATACCTAAAATGTTGACCAGCAAAAAGCAAGTACAAAAATTGATAGGACGGATAGCTGCCCTGTCGAGGTTCATGTCACGGTCATCAGATAGATGCCATAAAATTTTCAATGTATTAAGGAAGGACAATGGACTTCAGTGGAATTCAGAATGTGTCGACGCCCTAAGGAAACTGAAAGCATACTTGTTCTCACCACCCTTACTCGCCAAAGCAGATCCAAGCGAGTGCCTCCTAGTCTACCTAGTTGTCTCCGAAGTCGTGGTAAGTGCAGTTCTAGTCCGAGAAAACAAAGGTACGCAATCTCCAATTTACTATATCAGCAAGACCTTAATCGACGCCGAAACAAGGTACCCCCACCTTGAAAACCTGGCTCTAGCATTAGTCATAGCTTCACGAAATCTTATACCATATTTTCAGTGCCACCCTAAAAAAGTGGTGACAACCTTTCCTCTTAGAAGCATCCTGCACAAATCTGAATTATCGGGTAGGTTGGCCAAAAGGTCCATAAAATTGAGCGAGCACAATATAATATATCAACCGTGAACTGCAATAAAGTCACAAGTGCTTGCCAATTTCACCGCTGACTTCAGTGCAGAGATATTACCCGAAGTTGAGCAAGAAGCGCTTCGCACTTCACCTGAACGACCCGACCTATGGGTCTTCTACACCAACAGTGCATCCAACGCGTCGGGATTTGGACTGGGACTCGTAATCGAAGTCCCAACGGGCGAAGTAATTCACCAATCCATACGATGCCCTGAAATGACTAAAAATGAGGCCGTAATTGCAAGACTGAAGTTGGCTCTCAAGTATGGTGCTTGACGAGTCATCCTCCGTTGTGACTCTCAACTTGTCGTAAACCAAGTTACCGAGACTTTCCAGGTTAAGGAGCAGAGATTGCAGAAATACCAGACTGAAATCCACAAGCTGCTGCCAAAATTCGACAAATGCCGACTTGACCAAATACTGCAAGCACAAAACATCGAAGCGGACGGTCTCGCCAAACTGGCAGCAGCAACTAAAAATTTCACCAAGGAGAACGTGGTCACCCTCCTCCACTCATCAATAGACCAAGTCGAGGTACATTCTATAAATTTAACTTGGGACTGGCGCAATCGCGTCATATCATATCTGCAGGAGGGAGCACTCCCACAAGATACAAAAGAAGCCAAAAAGCTCCGAATACAAGCGGCTAGGTATAGCCTCATAAACCACGACCTTTACAAAAGGACGTTCGGCGGTCCTTTGGCCAAATGCCTTGGACCAAATAAGACAAGGCGCGTGCTCGAAGAGGTACACGAAGGCCACTGCGGTGCCCATACAGGCAACCGAGCCCTCGTCAGATGTCTTATTCGTGTAGGATACTACTGGCCCACTATGAAAAAAGAGGCCGCAGATTACGTCAAGAAATGTGAGCAATGCCAAAAATATGCCCCTATGATACATCAGGCGGGGGAACTCCTGCATTCCGTCACTTCTCATGGTCGTTTATAAAATGGGGAATGGATATCGTCAGACCCCTCCTAGTAAGGCGATTTAAGATACGCTTCATTTTGGTATTAACTGATTACTTTTCCAAATGGGTGGAAGCAGGTGCGTTCGCTCAAATATGTCAACAAGAAGTCATCGCGTTCATCTGGAAAAACATCATATGCCGCTTCGGCATCCCCAAAGAAATTAATTGCGACAACGGACCCCAATTCATCGAGAAAAAGATGACTGAGTTCTTCGAAAAATGGCACATCAAGCGGATTCTCTCCACTCCATAACACCATGCCGGCAACGGTCAAGCGGAATCCTCCAATAAAACAATATTGAACATATTAAAGAAAAAGCTCGAGGATGCTAAAGGGCTATGGCCGGAACTACTACCAGAGGTGCTATGGGCCTACCACACAATGCCGAAAGCCAACACTGGTGAGACGTCATATTCACTGGTCTACAGCAATGACGCGGTTATACCTGTTGAGGTTGGGGAACCCAGCCTGAGATACTCCAATGAGAGTGGACCAAGCAACGACGAAAGCAGATTACAAGACCTAGATGAGGTCGAAGAATGAAGGGATATGGCACACATAAGGATGGTGGCCCAAAAACAACAAGAGAAAGGTACTATAACAAGAAAGCCAAAGCACGACCACTCAGAGTCGGGGACTACTTTCTAAAAGCCAAAACACAAGCAGCGAAAGAACCGAATGAAGGGAAATTGAGAACAAACTGGGACAAGCCATATAAAATTACAGCAGCAGCGTGAAAATGAGCATTCCAATTAGAGACAATGGAAGGAAAACTACTATAAAATAACTGGAATATCGCCTGCCTCAAGTACTTCCACTTCTGAAAAGAGATGCCGCCTAAGTCGTACTCTTTTTCCCTCACCCAGGTTTTGTCCCAATCGGGTTTTCTCGGGGAGATTTTTAATGAGGTGACGAAGGGGATGTCTTGCGGTTCGAAGTATTGTTCATTGCCCCACCTACTGATGATATCTCCAGGCCGAGCAATGAAGGGACTATATATAAAGAATCTCCATTATATGTACGAAATCAACATGTACCGCCATTGTATGTACGAAATTGACATGTACCGCCATTGTATGTACGAAATCGACATGTACCGCCATTGTACAAACGAAGTCGACATGTATCTCCGACATATGAATAAAATCACTCCATCATGTATACGAAATCAACATGCGTCTCCAATGAATGAATAAAACTGGCATATACAACACTCTAGAAAATAAAATAGAACACCATCCTCACAATGGGATACTACTTCGACACCAGCTCGAAAGTAACATCCCAATGGCTAAGGCCATCATCAAAGAAAAGAGTTCAACTTCATTCGAACCACGACGGGATACTACTTCGACACCAGCTCGAAAGTAACATCCCAATGGCTAAGGCCATCATCAAAGAAAAGAATTCGACTTCATTCGAACCACAATGGGATACTACTTCGGCACCAGCTCGAAAGTAACATCCCAATGGATAAGGCCATCATCGAAGGAAAGAGTCGACATTGGTAAACTACGATGGGATACTACTTTGGCACCAGCTCGAAAGTAACATCCCAATGGCTAAGGCCATCGTCAAAGAAATGAATTCGACTTCACTCGAACCACGACGGGATGCCACTTCAGCACCAGCTCGAAAGTAACATCCCTATGGCTAAGGACATCATCGAAGGAAAGAGTTCGACATTAGTAAACTACGATGGGATACTACTTCGGCACCAGCTTGAAAGTAATATCCATACGACCAAGGTTGTTGCTAGCGAAAAGAGTTCAATTAAACTTACAACACACGAGTTTAACATTTCAACAAAGATTCGGAATAATATGACTACGACAAAAGTCATCGTCAAACAAACCAGAAAAAGGAAACAACAACTCAGAGGTACACGACCAAAACAATTTTCATTACAACAAATATATTACAAATATTTAGTTTTACAAAGGGCTCAAAGATGTGTGAGTACGTGATTTTTGCCCTACATGAAATACTCCTACGAAACCCAAGAAGATAGATTTTTGTTAATTGTTTGCCATTTTAGGAGTTTTTCTAGAATTTCTATTAATTGTTTGCATTTTTGTGCACGTTTAATTTTTATCATGAAAAAATACCAAAAATATCATGCATTGCATTTAGGATTTGTTTTTATATTTTTAGAATTAATCAGTAATTATGTACTTTATAAAATTTAAAAATCACAAAAAATAGCTCATTTTCACATTTTTGTCTCTTAATTTTTAGTTTATTGATTTTTTTCTTTTAATTTAGATTTAAGTGATGTTTATAATTTTTACAATAAGTTAATTACTTCAATTTCATATTTTTAGATAATTTAAGATTTTTAATTGTTAGGATTTTAAATTTAAAAAAAAAGAAGAAAAGAAAAGAAGAGGAAAATTAGAATTAAAAGAAAGACTTGGAAAAGAATGGAAATTGGGCCATCTTCAAACAACCAAATTCGGCCCAATTTCCTTCCCCATATACAATTAAACCTTCAGCCCAAAGGACCCTCTTCCCACCAGTTCACCCAACAAGAAACGGACTGAACCATTAATCGACCCGCCCGTTTTTCTTAATATAAAACCCCCCTTATAATATTTCCCCCAAATTTCCTAACCCTAGAGAGAAAATCAGAAGCGATGCTACTGTTCTTCTTCTCCACTGAGCTTGACCTCAACTCGCCTGAGTTCGAGCGAGCTCACTCAAAACGGTTCCCCTCTCCATGTCACCTCTATTTCCCAACGGATTTGTCAGAGAGGAATACTATTATTCCCTCAAAACCGCGGATTTTGTACAAAAGGACAATTGTTGGACGAATGGAAGCTGTGAATAGATGTAAATCAATCCACGCCCTCCATTTGTCCCAAAATTGTTCAAAAACTTGAGGGATTTTCGGATTTTTGGGAAGATTTTCGAAAGTTTTTGAGAGCTATATATGTTTGAGGTAAGTCTTCTGTGCCAGGATAGACGAAAAATCGGAGAAAATTTTCAGAAAACTCAGTCAATTTCTAGTTTTTTAATCGTCACTTTACTTCAAGTTTTCTTTTCCTTTTTCTTCTTCAGTCTTCTTTGTCATTTTTTTCTGAAAAAAGATACACAAAAAATATGGCTTGAATTTAGTTTTCATTCGAGCTTTGTTTTGTTTTTTTTAAGAGAAAAAATCAAAAAAAGAAAAAGATTGCTGAAACAAATTTCTTCTAGCATTTTTTCTCTTTCTCTTGATTTCTGTTCTTGTTTTTTAGAAAGAAAGTTTGGTTTAAATTCTCAAGTTGAAGATTGGGGCTAGAGTTTTGAATTTTCTTCACTCTGTCAATTCTGTCCGAAGTGGTCTTTCGAAATTTCGATTTGGCTTGAAAGTTCTTCTCGATACTGTTACTGAATCTCGCTGGAATTTTGGAGTCGAGAAAACAGTGTATTTGTCGATTCTATAATTGCTATAAAGGAAGCTTACTTAACAGGTTCATTCTTGATTTCCTCTTATCCGTTTAAGTTTATTCAGTTTGCACCTCTTCCCGCTACGTGTGTTTGGTTTTACTTCTGAGATTGAACATTTACGATTATGAAATTGTTTGGTTCAGACACATTAGGTTACAAATCTAATTTGATTTTGGGATCACTGACTTGGTATTTGACTGCTTTGAGTTTTACACATGAATATATAACTTATTGATTAATTTTCTTGCTTTAATTTCGACTAATTTGTTGCTTGAAGCTGTCCTAATTTATTATTGGAAAAGATTTGTTGGTGTCCATAATTTAACTGCGTGTCTTAAAATGTGTTTGGATCTCTTCAAATCAACTCTGACTTTGATCGCCTATAAGCTAAGTTTTGTGAATTCGATTGTCAAAAATAGGTAACTGAAATACAAACCTTGGTGTTCTGACTTAATAGCCTCATTTGCAATTTTCAATTATTGGTTCCTTCTCGTTTATCAAAAGTGAAAGTATGATTGAGGCGTTAAGTTTGTTGTCACTTAATTGAAGCTCATGAATCAAAGTTTTGTTTTAAATTAACTTTAGGTGCTTACTGTTTTAAACTCATCATTCGACATGTATTGAATTGAAGTGATAAGAAATTCATTTTCCTTGCTTTCATTTAGCTTAGTATTATGTGACTTTTCTAATTACTTAGTCACTTAGTTCATTGAATGGCCTGTGTGTGTTTGTATAAACTTTGCTGTTGTTGGGTCAAGAGTTGGTCTTTCTTGGTAAACTCAAATTAAGATAACTGCGGCTCTTAGGTAAAATTAGTATACGTGAGTGGTAAATTTGACATTGGAAAGCAGCTGATCCTTAGACATATATGTATAATGTACCCGTCTTTTACCTTTGTAAGAAATTACTTATCCATTAACACTTGGATTTGATGCTTGGGAGTTGGGATATTATCATTATTATGAAACATTACAATTTCCACTACAATTAATTATTAACTTTCTCTATGAAAGAACGTTGTTTCACTTCAAATAGGCATCTGATAACATGCTTATTGTAGGAGTTTGAGTTTCTGCTATGAAAAGGCTAACAAACTGTCTCGCAACAATATTGTTAGTTCATTACCTTTGTTGTTTAGCATCATTATACTCGTGGCTTGTTTTAGGCGCGATTTTAAAATTATTACGACTACGGGTACGGTTCTCGTGACGTGATTGTGATATAGTTTTTAAATTAGTAAAAAACGAGAGCACCTTTAGTTTGCCTTTAAAATATAAAACTTTTTTTTAAGAATAACTTGAAGTGTGCCATGCTTTAAATCTATAACACTTGGCCCTCACAAATTTAGATCAAATAAATTGGGGTGTTCCATATACAAATAAAATCCTATAATTTATGGCCCTCATATAAATAAAAAATAGTATAGAAATTGCCTTGAACTTTTGTAGTTGCTTTAGGCACGTTAATTAATTAATTGTCATAGCTACGGATACGGTTCTCGTGACGTAGTTGTGACACCTAATTACTAAAACTCGGGGTTGCATTTATGTGACCCGGCCATAATTTAATCTTTAAAAATTAAACATGTTGCAGATCGTGGGTACGTTTCCTGTGACATGATTTGCAATATATAACAATAATTAAATAAAAGCGGTTATAAGGTAAAAATGCACAATAGGTTAAAACATGCAATAAATCGGATATTAGGCCAATTTTAATAGTTTAAGCGACCGTGCTAGAACCACGGAACCCGGGTATGCCTAACACCTTCTCCCGGGTTAACAGAATTCCTTACTTAGAATTTCTGGTTCGCAGATTTCAAAAGGAAAGTCGAATTTTCTCGATTTGGGATTTTAAAATAAACTGGTGACTTGGGACACCAAATAAACTATTCCAAGTGGCGACTCTAGAATGAATAAAATAAACTCATTTCGATTTATGTCACTTTAATTGAAAAAACTCCCTTATATATACCCTCCCAGGGGTAAAAAGGAGGTGTGACAAGATGCGCTCACAAAAATGGCAAAGCAAAAGTAAATACAACCGAATACTACGCCACATCATTCCCTGTGGTATACACCTCCTCGTACCAAGAATCGAAGGCAAGTTTGTCCGCATCACCAGAACTACTATCATCCCGGCCAGGCGTGATGGGGTCATACCCGCATACCTCACGAGCTGCACGGCCTTGGCACACACATCCCGAAGCTCTATCTCGGATGCCCTCCCGTCAGCATAAAGAACCTTATACACATCGAGACGGGCTTCAGCATGAACCCACAACTCATACAAATGGCGAGGCACGACAGGATCAGCCGAAGCGTGGGATCTAGAGGGCTGCAACTGACGTCGCACGTCCTCCGTTTTCAAAGAATCCACCTGCTCATTTAACGCAGAAAATTCTGACTCCAAATCTTGACTACGCCCCTTAAGTCCCCCTACATTAAGCACAGACGCCTCCACCTCCTTGTCCCGCTCCAATCTACAAACACGGAGGGCGTCTACTAAAGTCACTGCGTCAGAGACGACAGTTGCCCTATCCCTTTCGGCGTAGGGCCAATCCCTCAGCAGTTGCGCTCAATTCGCTCTTAAGGTCAACGACCTCCGCCACCTTCGTGTCCAGTTCGGCATTCAAATTGGCCACCTTTGCTTGGAGGTCGGCATTTTCTGCTACATCCTGTACCTTAGCATTAGGATGTGTCATAGTAAATCCACATGAGTTCGAAGGGATTATGTCTATTAGGAGGTTATAGAGGGTTTAAGACACTATTATTATGAGACCCTGTAAGTTTACAACTTTGATATCGTTAGATATTATGTCAGTATGGTATTTTCTTTTAAGTGAAGTATTTTAATAAAAGTTTTATAAGTATAATTGCGAATAGTTACCATTATTACTATTTTCGAATATGGTAAATTATATATATAATATGAGAAAGTTTATGAGATTTTCTTTATTGTAAAGATAGAAATTATTTTTTCACAAGAAAAGAAGGTTATCTTTTTACCATTTTAAGAATTAAGCATACGAAAATTTGTACTCTTTATATGAGATAAATAAAATTAAAAATTGAGAAAATATATGTATTTTTACATGGATATTTTAATAAAATAATAGTATATGTATTGATTTTATATGGTACCACGATTTATTATTTTAATAATGTAATAATAGTACTTTAATATGATGACAAGACTATTTTTTTAGGTTATAAGTATTTATGATATTTATAAAAAGTAATAAGTAAAGCCGTGAAGGTGAGAGGGTAAACGAGTTGAAGAAAATGAGGTTGACCGAAATTTATCATTTTGGGATAAAATACGGCCCGAGCTAAAATACCTGATATTGATGGACTGGTACCATACAAGGTATCATATGACCATGATAGTAGGATGCATAAAATATATTAAAAATAAGTAGAATTTTAAGTAATTTGAGATAATTC
The DNA here is from genome assembly GCF_000393655.2 of Nicotiana sylvestris. Lineage (NCBI taxonomy): Eukaryota > Viridiplantae > Streptophyta > Magnoliopsida > Solanales > Solanaceae > Nicotiana > Nicotiana sylvestris. The sequence goes on along the minus strand of NC_091062.1, from coordinate 103,101,640 downwards.
TTAATTATGCGGGTAATTGGTTAATTATCGGATAGCGGGATATTACATAATTAATTAATTAATTAATTAATTAATTAATGGATAAGATTAATTTTCCACCCCACCTCACGTGGCAGCAAGGCCATGTCCAAGTTATGACTCTTACAATTGAGTCAAAAAGACTCATTTTGTAGTATCACATTTTATTATTCTTTGGCCTTTTTAATTTACTCAATTCTTGGTTTTGTTTATGGATACTGAGTATAAAGATTTTTGCTTTAGAGGAGGGGTTGCATATATTGCACTGAAGCTCACCTGAAAGTGGTTTTCTTTCAAAAAAGATTTTTTGTTAATCATCATCTGGATTTTGGGTTTTTCTATTTTGTGTAAAGGTTAGAGCTTTATGATCTTTTAATAGTTTTTAATCTTGTTCTCCTCATAATTTCTTTTTTTTTGGAGTGCTAAAAAAAATGGAGGAACTTGGAAGAATTTTATTCCAAGATCACCTTTTTTATCATCAACTAGAATTTGGGGTTCTTTATTTTTCTGTAAAGATTAGAGTTTTATGCTCTTTTATTAGTTTTTCAATTTTTTCCTTCATAATTTCTTGATTTTGGAGTGCAAAGAAGAAAATTAATTGGAGGAAAAAATAATCTTTGGATTGAAAATTTTGAGGCTTTGCTCAAAAGGGTATGCTAAATCTTGAGGAATATAGGTATGTTAGATCTAGGAATGTTAAAGATCATTTTTTGTTATTTTTTATTGGAGTTGTGAGCCAATGAGATCTCCTTGGTTGTTTGCCTTTCATGTTGATTGAGTTGAGATATATTCAAGATTTTCTCAATTTGATGGTTTGAAAGGAGACTTTATAAGGTTAGAATATTAATTATGCTAAGGTGGTTATTTCTATGATTGTTGATTTCTTTGGTCATTATCTTTGTTAAAGCTAATGATACTGAATTCTCCAATTGTAATTGTGATGAAGAAGGTATGTGGAGCATACGTAACATTCTTGAGTGCCAAAAAGTGAGTGATTTCTTGATTGCAGTTGCTTATTTTTCTATTCCACTTGAGTTGCTTTACTTTACTAGTTGTTCAAATATTCAATTCAAACGTGTTCTTATCCAATTCATTGCATTCATCTATACATAGTCATTTACCCATGACTCAGATGGCGTATATATATATATATATATATATATATATATATATATATATATATATATATATACATATATATGTAAATATATGTATATGTAATATGGGAAAAAGTTACGGCGTTATATACGCACCACCACCTGATCAGCTGGTATACGTTGATGATTTTGCCCACAGTGGCACCAGATGGCGTTATATACGCGTATATATGTAAATATATGTATATGTAATATGGGAAAAGGTTACGACATTATATACGCACCAACACCTGATCATATATATACACGTATATGGGATATGAAAAAAAGCTTACGGCATTATATACGCACCACCACCTGATCAGCTGGTATACATTGATGATTTTGCCCACAGTGGCACCAGATGGCGTTATATATGCGTATATATGTTAATATATGTATATGGGATATGAAAAAAAGGTTACGGCGTTATATAGGCACCACCACCTGATCAGCTAGTATACGATGATGATGTAGCCCACAGTGGCTGAAATGATATGATGGGATGCCCTCAGAGGCTTGATGTTGTTATGTACGTACAGATCTATGCATTACATAACACTTATGCATATGTATAACATTAAAGATATTTCATGATTTTGATTTACAGAGCCATCCAGATTTATAGGCTGAGTCATTTAGTCTACGTTTTCTTCCATGTCCTTTATATACTTATTTACATGTCTTACATACTCAATAAATTATTCGTACTGGCATCTTTTTGTTGGGGACGCTGCATTCTTGCCTGCAGGTATAGATAATCAATTTGATAAGCCTTCATCGTAGATGAGATTGGCATTCATCGAAGGATCGGTAAGACTCTATCTCATTCGGAGTGCAGCCGAGTCTATGAGTCACATGTTAGAGTTTTGCTACAGACTTATGGGTAGGCCGGTATCCTGTCCCATTTTATGTCAAATAATCTGTCACGCCCCGAATTTTCCACCCTCGGGAGTCGTGTTGGTGCCTACAATTGAGAGCTAAGCAAGCCAACCCCTAATTACCTTTTCATTTAACAGTTTGCTTCTTTTAATAAATTTTAACAACAGCATGAAAACAATGAAATTTAATAATTAAGCGAAAGACTTAAATTTAAGAGAAACTGAACAAAACGCGGAAACAACATATATCTCTACCCAAGAACTGGTGTCACATACTCACGAACTACTAAGAGTGTTAAATACACATGTTTGAAAGAAAACATAAACTGTTTGTCTCGCGTACAAAGAGATAACAGACTGAAATAAAGATAGAGGAGACGTCGGGCCTGCGGACGCCTGCAAGGCTATCATATGCACGACATCACCCTTCGTGCTTTGACTCTCTTTCCTCACAATATAGTCAATGAATATAAGTACGGAATGGTACATCGTACGGCACGACATCACCCTTCGTGCTTTACACTCTTTCCTCACAATATCAAACAATGCATGGCATCACCCTTCATACTTTATCACTCTTCCTCGCCCAAACAACAATCACAAATAAGGGACAAGGAAGTAAACAAATAATAATAGAAATCCCGGCAAAGGAATACAATTAAACAGTTAAATCCCGGCAAGGGAACAATATGAATAAATTCAATATCCCGGCAAGGGAGAAGATCAACAAAACAACAAAACATCCCGGCAAGGGAATAAATCAATAACTCTTTCTCTTTCTTTCATTTCTTACTTTATAATTCACTTTACCACTTGAGCCAATGCTCCAAAGGGTCCATTTATCTCATAATCCTTCACAATTCGTATTACAACTCCAGCCAATGCTCCTCGAAGTTTAAAGATCACAATTCCTTTCACATGCTCTTTACAACATATAGAAATCATCAATTAAGCATGGAAGTTACAACAAAATAAGAATATTCGCAATATAAAGACTCACGGTCATGCTAGACTCCAATGTATAGATACTCATCACCATGCCTATACATCGCACTCGACAATTAGCAAGTAGCAAATAAGACTCAACTTCTATTCCCTCAAGCTAAGGTTAGACCAAACACTTACCTCAAACTTCCACGGCCAAATCAATCCACAACAACCGCTTTTCCTCTCGAATTCGGCTCCAACTTAATCAAATCTATATAATAATGACTTCATAATATCAATATATGCTAAACAAATCAAACCCAATGCCTAATTATAGATTTCCAAGCTTTCTTCCCAAAATTTCAAAAATTGACCTCGGACCCGCTTGGTCAGAACGCGAGGTTCAGACCAAATTCATATCTCCCATTCACCCACGAGCCTGAATATATAATTTGTTTTCAAATTCGACCCCTTAACGAGGTTTAAATCAAGAAAAATCAAAAAGCCCTAACTCTACCCAAATTCCCGATTTTCTACCCTAAATTACATGTTTTAGGCTTAGGAATTCATGAGATATTGAAGAAAATGGAAGGAAACAAGCAAGGATTACTAACCCACGAAGTCTTTGGTGAAGGATAGCTTCAATGGATGCCTAAGGACCTTAGAGAAGAAGGAGTTCATGAAAACTTAATGAAATCCCGTAGCTACTATTTCTGAAAATTAAAAATATAACTAGGCGAAATTGCCCTTCGCGTTCGCGACAGGCTGGTCGCGTTCGCGAAGGGTAGGGCTTAACAGGCCATCGCTTTCGCAGAAGGAGGCACGCGAATGCGGAGAATAAAATGGTGAGGCCCTGAAATTGGAATATGCGAACGCGGAAAGAGGCACGCGAACGCGAAGAGGAAATCCTGCAAAGCTACGCGAACGCGAGTAGGCTTACGCGAACGCGATGAAGAAAAGGAGACTCAGCCCTCAGAGTCAAATAACCCTACGCAAATTCGAGGGCAGGGACGAGAACGCGAAGGAGGAAAAATTAGAGCATCGCGAACGTAAGAGGAACAATGTGAACACGTAGAAGAAACTGGGTCTGCAACAGCTGAAGCAAATCTGCAATTTTTTCTAAGTTTGAAACCACTCCGAAACACTCCCGATCCCTCGGGGCTCCAAGCCAAACACATGCACTAACTCAACAACATTCTATGAACTTAATCGTGCGATCAAATTTCCAAAATAACATCAAAAACAACGAATCAAACCTCAAAATCACTAGTTTTTCTTCAAACTTCTTAAACTTTCAAATTTAGAGTTTTAAGTTTGAAGCACGTCAAACAACGTCCTATTTCAACCAAACTTTACAAAAATATCTTAAATAACATATAAGACTTGTACCGGGCGCCGGAACCAAAATACGGGCCCGATACCAACACGTTCTAATCAATTTTTCATTTCAATTTTCCTTAATAATTTCAGAAAAACAATTTTACTCAAAAATTCATTTCTCGGGCTTGGGACCTCGGAATTCGATTCCGGGCATAGTCCCAAGTCCCATATTTTCCTACGGACCCTCAGGACCATCAAATCACGGGTCCGGTTACCCAAAATGTTGACCGAAGTTAAATTTATTCATTTTAACACTAAAATTTAGCATTTTTCACAGAATTTCATATGTAAGCTTTCTGACGCGCTCGGACTGCGCACGCAAATAGAGGCGACTAAAAATGAGGTTTCTAAGGCCTCGGTAGCACGGAATGGGTAAGAAAATAGGTTATGACCCTTTGGGTCGTCACATTCTCCACTTCTAAAACAACCGTTCATCCTCGAACGGACAAAAGAAGTAAGTACCTGAGTCAGGGAATAGATGAGGATAACGGCTCCGCATACCGGATGCGGACTCCTAGGTCAATACCTTAGGAGGCTGACCTCTCCACTGAACACGAACATAAGGGAAACTCTTGGACCTCAACTGACGAACCTGCCGGTCTAGAATAGCTACCGGCTCCTCCTCATAAGACAAGTCCTTGACCAACTGGACAATGCTGATGTCACGACCCAAACCGATGGGCCGGGACGGGTACCTGGTACCTTACTCAACCGAGTACCAACATAACATATCTTTCTTAATATATCATCATATACACATGCATACGGGCCTAATAGGCCAACATGATCCTTTATAAACGCAAAACATTGGCCGACAAGGCCGTACAATCTTTTATGTACACGACATATGTCTACAAGCCTCTAAGAATACATAAATGTCATAAGGGTCAGGACAGAGTCCCGCCATACCAAACAATACACGTCTAAATCATACTAACCAAACGAGCAACTCCGAAGCAAATAGAGCGCACCAACTTCTTCCGCTGAGCTGATAGCCTACTTGGAGGGCTCTCGACCTGTCTATCGGGACCGCGGGCATGAAACGCAGCGTCCCCAGGCAAAAGGGACGTCAGTACGAATAATGTACTGAGCATGTAAGGCACATAAATAAATACATGAGAGATATGGAAGACATATAGAGTACATGACTCAACCTGTAAGTCTGAATAACTTTGTAAATCATAAATTACTTTTAACGTCATGCATATGCGTATGAATGTCATGTCGTGCATAGGTACATGTTTCATAATATCATCAGCCTCTAAGGGCATCCCATCATATCATATCGGCCACTGTGGGCAAAATCATCATCGTATACCAGCTGATCAGGTGGTGGTACGTATATAACGCCATAACCTTTCCCATATCCTATATACATATATGTACATACATATATACGCGTGTATAATGCCGTTTGAGTGCATACATATATATGCGTGTATAACATCGTTTGAATCATATTTCAGCCACTGTGGGCAACATCATCATCATATACCAGCTGATCAGGTGGTGGTGCGTATATAATGCCGTAACCTTTTCCCATTCCATATACATATATTTACATATATACGCGTATATAACGCCATCTGGTAATGGGTCAATGCACATGAATGCAATGCATGAAAAGTACGTCAATAAAATCATTCGGTAGGTCATAAGACCACTTTGCCTCTTGAGCAATATCATAAAGTAACATCTTTTCAACTTTCGTATTTTTCTAAGACCCATGAACAGATGATAAAATATTATGACATATGGGAATTAAAGAACATAGATATTTCTATTACTTCTATGAGTAGAGTTACTTGTGGAATTTGTGCATTTGCACGTTTCGTTCATATCGTATGGATCGTGCCAAAAGAAAGAAGGGATAACCTTAACATACCTGGAGTAGGGAAAACTCCGTATAATATTTCGTTGGAAAACATTCATTGATTGAATGAAATTGGCCCCTGTTCCTTAGAAATTCACGGACAAAAATTATTTCTGGTTTCCCAAAAGTTTTGGAACGAAATCACGTTTTTGGTTTTCCTTGAAATCGTGAGAGGAACGTTTCTGAAGTTTGGTTGAATTTGAAATTTGTTCTGCTTCAAATGTTCTTGATTATATTGCCAAAACAATGAAAATGAAGCCAAGACACTTAAATGAGGCTAAGGACAGGTTCTGGATGATATTTTACTAAAGAAAGACTTAGTCTTTTAAGTCATTATTAAATTAGTCCTAGATAGCCACCTAGATGTATAATTGCTTAGTCATTCCCAAGATTTGTGGCTTCTTGCCACGTTTGGGGGTTAGTTTATTAATTTGTTTATCCACTTATTAGTTAATCGGGTAATGTCATGTTACTCGGTAATTAATCAATTACTCGCATAATTTAAAAATTACCACAAATTACTTAAAGTTCTATTTATTTTTAAAATATTTCATATATTTTTTATATATATATATATATTACCTTGGTCATATGGTACCTTGCATGGTACTAGTTCATAATTATAGGGCATTATCGCTCGACCCGTATTTTATTCCAAATTGACTACTTTCAACGAAACTCGTTTTCTTTAATCCGTGTACCCTCTTATTCTTCATAACACTTATTTATTGCTTGCTATAAATAGCGTAAGTACGTTAACGTCAAGATGATCTCATCCCCGAGTTTTACATTGGTTAACTGAAAACAAAACTTTAACGTACAATACTTCAGGGTACAATATCGTTGTAACTTAATACTGCGAAATGTGACATCACCGTAATGTAATACTACGGGACGTGACATCTCATTTCCAGGTTCTTATTAATTTATTTATGGCGTATTTTCATGTGCGAAAATATGGGGTTTTACATCATTCCCCCCTTTGAAACATTCATTCTCGAATGTTGGCTGATGCGTTTATCGTTCTCATATCCCTTAGCTCTTGCGAATACTTTAGTAGTCCTCTTGCTATCTAGCCAATTGTTCTATGAATAAGTCCAAAGGCCAGGGTATTCCCCCCTTTAGGCCTCTTTCCCATGCCATGACTTGTGATCAAATTCCTTCCAATCTCGTAACTGTTGCTACCTCCCATCATGCAGCTTCAATGATCCTGACCTTGTAAGTGTGCTTATGTGACTCTCCTCTTCTTTTTCCTCCAGTTTTTTAACCAATCCTGAAGTTCTTCATTTTTTTTGTCGAACTTACTAATATTGCTATATCTTAATTTATAGATGTGATTATCCATTCGTATGACTTTACTGCATCTACATAGGTCATATTATACCATAACTCTTACCTCGACTTCTCGTTACTGAGGTCTGCTACCAAATCCTAGGTTACTTTCATTG